>NC_133134.1:82434248-82734248 GCF_048418815.1 Hemitrygon akajei
GTAAAAGACACCCTGAAAAAATCTGCTTATGGTATTACTCATCTCTTGAAGATAAAAGAATTTGAAAAGCGTTGCACACTCGAGTCATTTGCTAAGAACGTTAAAAATGACCTTGATAGTGGTCTCATTGCTTCTTATAACATTTCCAAAATGATTGCGGTGTGGTAAATCTCATACAGTTGGTGAAAGATTAACAATGCCTGCTGTATCAGAAGTACTCACCACTGTTCTCAAAATGGAGACCAGAGTTTTAAAATCAACGCCTCTGAGTAATAACTGTAGCTCATCGTACTGATGGAATGAGTGAAGACATGGAGCATCAACTATACACAGAGCTACAATAGACAGAATGTAGGATACAACTGGATGAGTCAACTGTGCGAGACAACGAGGCATTGCTAATGACATTTGTACAGTTTATCAAAAATGGAAAAGTTTATGAAGAGTTTCTCTTTTGTAAAAAGTTAAAAGCAAATATCAACGGGGAATCAATCTACAACGAGCTCAAAAAGTATATTGAGGATAAAAGTATTCCGATCAGGGACACGATTTCTTGTGCAACAGACGGAGCACCATATGTGACAGGTCACTATGCTGGTTTAGTGGCATTTATGAAAAAGAAATTCCGAGTCTGTTTGCAATCTATTGTGTAATTCATCATCAACATCTCACAGCCAAAAACCCCAATCCATGACTTTATTTCAAACACAACTCTTGCAATATTTGCTAACAACAAAATTAAAGCTCATCCATTAAATAGCAGAATATTTCATCTGTTACGCCAAGATAATGATGAAGAGATTGAACGCTTGCTTGCTTCTTCACACTAAAGTGCACTGGCTGTCAAACGGCTGCTCCTTAAAACATTTCTTTGATCTTTTTGAAACTGTGGTTGAAATTTTTGCTCTAAGTTGACAAGAGCTGGGAAACAAGATTGAACTCTTATGTGGAGATGTGGCAAACCTAGCCGGTCTGTCTGACAAAATGAACATTCTAAATATAAAACTGCAGGGTGAGAATTTCAATTTAATCCAAGCACTTTTATTGGAAAATTGGAAATATATAAGCAAAACATTGGAAGAAGTTTCTCATTGTTTCCCATCCTGGAAAGTATGGCACTGTCTTTCACAGACGGTGAATTCCAAGAGTACTGCTTACACCTGCAATCACTGAAGAACGATTTTCAGAATCGATTCAAGGATTTGAACAATCTGGAAATTCCGGACTGGGTAATTAACCTATTTCTTTCCAAAGGTGGAAGAACAGGAAGAGAGCTTGCAAGAAGAAATTATTGAAATTCAGAATGATGAAGAATCAAAAATGTTTTCCAAAAATATTGGCTTTTATGGCATTTGGCTACACTGTCATACAAAGTTTCCTGGTCTTTGGAGAAGAGCCAAACTGCTCTTCATTGCATTTCCATCCTCCTACCTTGTTGAAAGAGGCTTCAGTGCAATGAATGATATATTCACAAAAAACAGAAACCGCTTAATATTGTTACACGTGGGGACTGTCGGCGTTTGCTGTCACAACTTGAACCTGGTATTTCAACTCCTGCTAAAAGCCATCAAGCTGAAGGATCACATTGATTTCTAAGCTGTACAGCGCACAGGTACTGTGTAAGCTAGGTTTAAAGACAAGTAAAAATTTAAAGCAGAACCATTTTTCTCATGTTAGCATATAACCATATAACCATATATAACCATATAACAATCACAGCACGGAAACAGGCCATTCCGGCCCTCCTAGTCCATGCCGAACTCTTAATCTCACCTAGTCCCACCTACCCGCACTCAGCCCATAACCCTCCACTCCTTTCCTATCCATATACCTATCCAATTTTACCTTAAATGGCAGACATGATTTTACATTATGGGGGTGCTGGAAAGTATATTGTCCTAAGAGTGGCGTTCGCAAATGTGAAGGTGCTTTAAGCTTGGGCTAACAAAGTCTGGGAAACAATGGTCTCAGATGATTCCAGATATATTGAACTTGTTGGCCAACGCAATCATTTTACTGGCGTTTTGGGAGCAAAATGCCGTTGCTTGGTTTGTAAGCCAAGGCCCAATTCGTGCTTCGAGAAATCACCACTGATGACACCAAATATTTTTATGTGATAGCGTCGCTCAATAATTCCACGGCTGTGAGAGTGGTGAGTCCGCAGCGTCCCCCCATTTTGAATAAAAGAAAAACTAGGTATGTACTTTTTGTCCGTAGAACTGTATGGAAGTGATAGTCTCTGAAATTGTGCGATTCCATTCATGTTACCTATAGCATGTAACTTATGCTCTTTACATACACATAGAAAGAATTGCCAACATTACAATTGTCTTTCTCTCTGTTTTAACAATATTTCTCTCTCTCTGTTTTCCTCCTTTTTCACCTATTCCTTTCTTTTAGAACAGTCTCATCTTGTGAAATGTTTCAACATTAGAACTCCTTAACACTAAATCCAATGGAAGTTAGTGTAGACTACCTGAACACTTTAACAAAGTGAAAGGATTATTCTACCTCTTCAGTCACTTGCTCTAAGCTACTTGGCCATGGAGTACATCTCTGTGGTGGAACAGATAAACGAACTGATCTGGTATAGGTTCCTGGAAGTGTTGGAACAGATGGAGATTCTTGGACAGATGCTTTCCACCTCATGTAAGAGGTCCTTGCCGTAAAGATCAGGCCACTCTATTTCTTCCTCTGCCTTTTGTGGGCTTTGAAGGTGCATGAGCCTTCCGTCTGATTTCACCTTGTGTACTGGTCACAAATGATCGTGGTGCAGCTAAGTTCCTTTGCTGAATTGGTCTGAAACCCAAACAGCTTCACCACTCCTGGGCAGTGGCAAAGATCTTGCTCTGTTTCTCAGATGATGCACGCTCTTGGTTTTCTCACTCTGTTTTCTCAGTCTGTGTTGCCTCAGAATTTCTCACTTTGTCCAAGTCCAGTAAGTGAGGTTGGAGAAGGGAAGGAAGAACAGGCAGGCTTGTTCTCCATCTCCAGCCCATTGACAGCTCTGATGGACTGTAGCCATTTGCAAGAGGTGTGGAGCAATAATCCAGCAGTGCCTTGTTGGTGCCTTTTGCCTTCAAAGGCTCTTAGCAGTTTGCACTGCTCTTTCCACTTCTCCATTTGCCTGTGGGCCACTTGTCTGGTGTTTGAACTCACAGTCCCTAGCAAAGACTTTGAATTCTGAGCAGCTAAATTGTGGACCGTTGTCTGACCAACGTGTCTCTGGCATTCCATGGTGAGTGAAGACAGCTTTCAGGTGCTGTGTAACTGCTGCAGAGGATGTAGAGGACAGCTGGGACACCTCAATATTCCAAGAGTAGAGTAGTAATCCACAGTGAGAAGATATTTGTCTCTTTCAGCTCAAACTTTCGATTTTTTCGATTTTCGATTTTTGTGAAGTTTCCTGTATGCTTCAGATTGCTTTGGTCTGTTTCCGTTAGGAACTAAAGTGCCTGTCAATTAGCAGCGGAACCGTTCACGAGCCCACATGAGAGCCAGCATCTCCTTTTTGAATTGGGCATAATGCTGCCCAGTGGCAGTTAGTACTCTTGATGCCACCAGTTTCCATTCACCACTGCAGTACTGCATGAGCACTCCCCCAGACCAAAGGAAGAGGCATCTGCTAAGACCTTGATTGCTTTGTTCAGATCAAAGAACGTCAATGTCAGCGGAGAGATGAGCTCTGCTTTAAGTGATGAGAATGACTTCTCCTGTGGTACATCCCAGGTTCAAACATTCCTCTGAGAGAGGTCCATGTAGTTGGCAGGTTTCTCTGCCAAACCTGGAATGAACTTTCCCAGCTGGTTTACCATGCCAAGGAAACTGCAGATCTCTAACACATTTGTTGGTTGTTCCATGTTCCGAACTCCTGCAAGTTTCTCTGAATCTGGTTACATTCCCTCTGAGATCAGCTGGTGGCCCAAGAACATCAGCTCCAACTTTGTAAATTCACATGTACTTCTGCTCAGGATGATTCCAGCATGTTTCAGCTTCCACTCTTTTGTCATGTTCCTCACTTGAGCCTTCGAAGATGAGTATATCATCCATGTGGCAGACAATGCCTCCCAGTCCCTCCAAAATTTGGTTCATCCTCATCTGAAAGAGTTTAGGAGCTGATGGGATGCCAAAGGGAATCTCTTGAAAACATAGAGTCCATATGGCTTGATAAAGTTTGTGAGTTTCTGTGACTCAGGAACCAAACAGATCTGCCAGAACCCTGAGTTTGCATCTAGCTTGGTGAAGAACTTTGCTCCACCCAGCATACCCACTGTATGCTCAGCAGAGGGCAGAATAAATTTCCCTCACCTCACTTCATTATTCAATTTTGTTAGATCAACACAGATCCTCTCTCTGTGCCATTTGTCTTGGGAACAGGAACAATGCCCACACACCAGTCAGTAGGTCCATCCACTCCAGGTATGATATCAAGTGCCTCCATTCTCTTAAGTTCAGCTTTGACTTTGTCCATCAATGGGACTGGTAGACACCTCGCTGTGGTCAGAGGGTAGGGTGTCACTCTTGGCCTCAGTTGGAAATGGTACTCTTCTTTCAGTGCCCCCAGGCCCGTGAACGACTCTGGTAAGATTCCTGCCACTGAAGTTATACGGCACATCCGACCTCGCAGTTCGGTTCTGCGCACTGTCCCGGTAGTCATGAGAAGAGATTCTGCACAACATAAACATCCTCTTTTAACTGTTCCTCATTATTACAGATGAAAGTAATAAACATTCCTTTCCTAAGCAGTTTTTTTTGTTGGGTTTAGCATAATGCCTGCTTTCTTCACCAGTTTCATAAACAGACATTCTGGGATGGCTGTGGCATCTGCCCCAGTGTCCATTTTGAATGTCACTGCCTCATAATGCAACACCAGCCTTGTCTATTTGAATCTAGAGCCCCAAGGAAAGCTGTCTCTTTGTCTGAATCATGGTCTTCTTTGGCCTCCTGAAGAACTGTTTTCGAGTGACACCGGCTTTTATAGTGGCATTGGTGGCATTTCACTCTTTTTGCTCCTCGGGGCTTTTTGACGTGCAATGGAGAGTTGCTGCATCTCCTGCAGTTGGGCATTTTATCTGCCCTTCAATTTGCTTGTTCGTTTTGTTTGAGCTGAACTCTATTGTCACCTTTCTGACCGTGCCTTGATTCCTCTCAGTCGCCTCTTTTTGTTTTCCTGTGAGATATTCTCTGAATTTGTCCTGCACTGCTTTGTGCTCCCTTTCCTGAGCATCTGTCAGTCCTAATCCATGATGGCATCTGCTTTGTCCCCCAAGCAGTATCAGTGTTCTTACTTGAAGCTCTTCCAAAGTCTGAGTGAGATTGCCTGCAACCTTAAATCTCTCAAACATCTGGGCAATCTCTCAAAGTCCCCTGGTTTAGAGAAATCAAATGTCTCGGGTGTTTTTACATAAGTAGAGGTAGGTACTGGAGGTAATTGCTCAATTTTCCTGTTTTTATTTATTTGGACTACAGAAGTTTTCTTTTCTCTCCCTGAGAGTTTGACTGACTTCTCTGCTGCGTTTGTGTCTCTGTGCACTTCCCCAGGCTAGTGAGCCATTGATTATTACAATGGATCCACTTTTGGTTGCAGTGCAAAGTCGTTGCCTAGCAACCCTGGCCAGGTCTCAGCTCTGCCTCATGGTGCATACATTTAACAAATGTTTTCATAGATATATACAAACAAATTACCATAATTTCTTGCTGGTTGGGGTCTCAGCTGGCCTGAATTCATTGACGATCAACAACTTCTAACAGCATGTTATGTTTGTTACTGAGGGTCAGTGCAGAGCACACACCAGCGCAGGACCCTGCAGGCTATACGACTGAACTTTATTGATAACTCTGCTGTGCAGTAGGTAAACTCCTCCCTTGTGGGGGTGGCTAACTGAGTGGCATAGGATTAACCCATTAACTACCGCAACATCTCCCCTCCTTGAAAAAAAAGACTGGGTCCATAGAACTGCATTGAAATTATAGTCACTGAAATTGCACAACTCAGTTCACTGTACCCAAAGCATGTACCTAACACTAACCACCACAGGGAGACATGTCCCACACACATTGATCCTCAATAGGGAGGTCAAGTGCGCGTGCACACACACACACACACACACACACACACACACACACACACTCACACACACACACACACACACACACACACACACACACACACACACACACACACTGTCATTCGGAATCATGTCTCTCTCTCTCTCTTTCTCTCTCTCTCTCTCTCTCTCTCTCTCTCACACACACACACACACACACCCACACACAGTCATTTGGAATCATGTCTCTCTCTCTCTCACACACACACACACACACACACCCACACACAGTCATTTGGAATCATGTCTCTCTCTCTCTCACACACACACACACACACACACACACACAAATGTCATTCGGAATCATGTCTCTCTCTCTCTCTCACACACACAATGTCATTCGGAATCATGTCTCTCTCTCTCTCTCTCACACACACACACACACACACACACACACACACACACACACACACACACACACACACACTGTCATTTGGAATCATGTCTCTCTCTCTTTCTCTCTCTCTCTCTCTCTCACACACACACACAGTCATTTGGAATCATGTCTCTCTCTTTCTCTCTCTCACACACACACACACACACACACACACACACACTGTCATTCGGAATCATGTCTCTCTCTCTCTCTTTCTCTCTCTCTCTCTCTCTCTCTCTCTCACACACACACACACACACACCCACACACAGTCATTTGGAATCATGTCTCTCTCTCTCTCTCACACACACACACACACACACACACACAAATGTCATTCGGAATCATGTCTCTCTCTCTCTCTCACACACACAATGTCATTCGGAATCATGTCTCTCTCTCTCTCTCACACACACACACACACACACACACACACACACACACACACACACACACACACACACACACACACACACACACACACACACACACACACACACACACACACACACACACACACACAGAAATGTGTCAGATATACACCCTGACCAACCCCCTTACTGAGGGCATAGGACTCTTTCTCTCTCACTCTCAGATCAAATGATTATGCCGTGCTTTGTGGTAGAGCCAAGTTAAAGAATAACAGAGTGCAACAAGAGTGTAACAGCTTTAGGGAATATACAGTGTGGTTAGACTATAAAGCAGTAGTAAATCAAGACAACTGGACTTCTGTGTTGTCTAGAAGATGTTTCATCGCTTCTTCAATTCTGATCCATGAAGGGTAGTTTAATTGTTTAAAGGTACTGTATAGCAAACACATGAGGTTTGTTAAGCGGCGTAGAGGTAATGAGAGGGACATTAGTCTCTTTGCATGAATGGAGGTGTGAACTGTTATGGAGATGCCGGGGTACAGATGTTAGCACTGCATTGTAAGTAGCTGATAGGTTGGCTCTAGTTGGCTCTTTCTTGAGCCAACTTAACTTTCTGTTAACTGATACAGACCAGACAAAACATGGAAATAACAATGAAACACAAGAACGGTGTGAACCACTTAGAAGGTCTACTCGTGCTCGTAAACTCCAAGAGAGACCGATAGGGACATAGAGGTACCCGACCCCTTTTGTTCAGGGATGGGTTTTCCAGTTTGGCAAAGATGGCTTCTTTAACCCCTCTTTCAAACCACCTGTCCTCCCTGTCCAAAATGTGCACATTGTTATCAAAGGAGTGTCCCTTGTCCTTTAGGTGTAGATATACAGCCGAGTCTTGGCCTGAAGTGTTAGCCCTCCTATGTCCTATATCAGCTACTTACAGTGCAGTCCTAACATCTCTACCCTGGCATCTCCAAAATAGTTCACACCGCATTCATGCAAAACTAAGTCCCTCTGATTAGCTCTATGACTCTTAACGACCATCATGTGATTAACATAAGAAATAAGAAACAAGTGCAGGAGTAGGCCATCTGGCCCATTGAGCCTGCTCTGCTATTCAATAAGATCATGCCTGATCTGACCATGAACACTTACCTGCCTTTTCTCCGTAACCCTCAATTCCCCTACTATGCAAAAATCTATCCAAACTTGTTCTCCACTGCTTCACTGGGCAGAGAATTCCACAGATTCACCATTCGTTGGGAAAAACAGTTCCTCCTCATCTCCATCCTAAACCTGCTCCCCCGAATCTTGAGAATATATCCCCTAGTTCTAGTCTCACCTAGCATTGGAAACAACTTTCCTGCCTCTATCTTATCTAAGCCTTTCATAATTTTATGTTTCTATAAGATCTCTCATCCTTCTGGATTCCAGAGAGTACAGTCCCAGGTGACTCAATCTCTCCTCATAGGTTAACCCCTTCATCCCCGGAATCAACCTGGTGAATCACCTCTGCACCAACTCCAAAGCCAGTATATCCTTCCTCAAGAAAGGCGACCGGAGCTGTATGTAATACTCCAGATGATTGTTATGTCTTTAATCAACGCACAGAGTTTATAAGCCATAAAATTAGCCACCAAGAATCAGGACTGAAGAAGCCTCTGAGTCAGGAAACATCCAGACAACACAGTTGCCTTGATTTACTGCAGCTTGATATACAATGACCTGGATGACTGAGAACCTCCATAGATATAAAGTGCAACATCTTAACAAGAGAGATTGTGGTCGAGAGTCTATTTAATCATTCTAAAGGAGCGTTCTACAATCTACAGCAGCTGTCCTTGAGCCTTGTGGTACGTGTTTTTAGGTGTTTACATCTTCTGCCTGATGGGAGAGGGGAGAAGAGAAAATCTCCAAGGCAGCTGGGGTCTTTGGTTATGCTGCTTGCCCTACTAAGGCAGTCAGTGGAAAGAAGGCCGGTTTCTGTGATGTGCTGAGCTGATTCCACAACTATCTGCAGTTTCTTGTGCTCCTGTGTAGAGCAGTTGCCATACCAAACTTGATATTACCCGGCACCATCAGATTTCCAAATGGATAATGAGACATTTATCTTACTATTTTACCTTGGTCTCTATTTGCTCTACTTATTTTATATAAATATATTTTTACTGTAATTTATAGTTTTTTATTATTTTGTATTCCCATGTACTGCTGCTACAAAACAACAAATTTCACAACATTTGCCGGTAACATTAAATCTGATTCATCCAGATTGGATGTTTTCTATGATCATTGATTAAGATTGGCGAGGGTCAAAGGGGAAGTGCCAAATTTTTTCAGCCTCCAGCAGGAGGAGGTGAGCTTTCCGTACTGTGGTGTCAAAATGGTTGGAGCATAAAACTCTCATGAGGCTCTCAACCCTCTTGACCTCAGCACCGTGATGTAGACAAGAGCGTCTTCACTGCCTGCAACCCCCCCCCCCCCCCCCCCCGTGCAACTTCCGGGACAATTACCAGCTTTTTTGTCTTGCCAACACTGAGGAAGTTTGTTCCCATGTCTCTAGGCTTTCTATCTCCTTCCTGTACTCTGACACTTCGTTATTTGAGATTCGCCCCATTATGG
Source organism: Hemitrygon akajei (assembly GCF_048418815.1). Taxonomy (NCBI): domain Eukaryota; kingdom Metazoa; phylum Chordata; class Chondrichthyes; order Myliobatiformes; family Dasyatidae; genus Hemitrygon; species Hemitrygon akajei. The sequence continues at coordinate 82,443,722 of NC_133134.1, forward strand.
TGACATCACTTAAAGATGAAAGTTTTAACAATATGCAGCCTTGTAGGTGAATTTAAATGTAGAGGGGAAATATACAGCAAATAGCTAAACCCTGGGGAGCGTTGATGTACTATACAGAGGGATCTTGGGATGCAAGTCCATAGTTCCCAGAAAGTCGTGGCACAAATAGATAGGATGATAAGAAAGGCATATGGCAAGTTTTCCTTCATCAATCAGGGCACTGACCATAAAACTTATGCTGCAGTTCTATAAAACTCTGATTAAGCCACATTTAGAGTACTGTGTGCAGTTATGGTTGCCGCGGTTACAGAAGGATTGGAGTGGATGCAGGAGATGTTCACCAGGCCGTTGGCTGGACTGGAGAGTATGATCTATAAGGAGAGGATAGGTACAGCTGGGTCTTTCAAACTCTCTTCAATTCAAGTTCTTATTACTTATGTGTTTGTTTATATTTTTGTTAATTTCCCCATTCGTCTTCTTTTGCACATGGGTTGTTCATCGGTCTTTGTTTCCATGTAGTTTTTCTCATTGATTGTATTGTATTTCTTTGTTCAACTGTCTAACCAATCTTATAGAGTTTTTTGAGGGAGTTACCAGCAAAGTGGGTGAAGGCAAGGTAGTGGATGGTCTCTACGTGGACTATAGTAAGGCACTTGACACAGCCCCACATGGGAGTCTGGTAAAAGCGTTCATCGGATGAGGTACTAAATGGGATCAGACATTGGCTTTGTAGGGTAAACTAGAGAGTGGTTAGAAAGGGTTGCCTCTCTGACTGGAGGCCTGTGACTAGTGGAGTGTGTTTGTTGTTGTTTGCCATCTATATCAATGATCTAGTTGATAATGTGGTTAAATGGATCAGCAAATTTGTGGATGACACCAAGATTGGGGTGTAGTGGACAGTGAGGAAGGCTTGCAGAGGGCTGAAAAATGGCAGATGGAATTTAATGCAATCAAGTGCAAGGTTTTGCACTTCAGTAGGACCAATCAGGGCAGGTCTTACACAGTGAACGGCTGGGCACTGAGGAGTGCGGTAGAACAAAGGGATCTGGGAATACAGGTGCATAATTCCTAAAGTGGCGTCACAGATAGATAGGGTTGTAAAAAAAGCTTTTAGCACTTTGACCTTCATAAATCAATGTATTGAGGTCAGGAGGTGAGATGTTCTGTTGAAGTTGTATAAGACATCGGTGAGGCCTAAATTGGAATATTGTGAGCAGTTTTGGTCACCTGCCTACAGGAAAGATGTAAACAAGTGTACAGAGAAAGTTCACAAGGATGTTGCTGGGTCTGGAGGACCTGAGTTACAAGGGAAGATTGAATAGGTTAGGACTGTGTTCTTTAGAACATAGAAGGTTGAGAGGAGGTTTGATAGAAGTATACAAAATTATGAGAAGTATAGATAGAGTAACTGCAAGCAGGCTTTTCCCACTGAGGTTGGGTTGGACTACAAGCTGAGGTCAGGTTTAAGGGTGCAAGGTGAGAAATTTAAGAGGAACATGATGGGAAACCTTCACTCAGAGGGTCTTGAGAGTGTGAAATGCTCAAATGGCCCATGTGAGCTCGAGTTAAGAGAAGCTTGGATGGGTACATAAATAGTAGGGATATGAAGGGCTATGGTCCTGGTGCAGATCATTGGGAGAGGGGAGTTTAAATGGCTTCAGCATGGACTAGGTGGGCCGAAGGGCCTGTTTCTGAGCTGCACTTCTCTATGACTCTACAGTGAATGCCTGCAAGAAAATGAATCTCAGGGTAGTATAGAGTGACATATATCCACTTTGATCATAAATTGACTTTGAACTTTTCTCCAGAGCATTGGAATTATGAAATTGTGACAGGCACTGAGAGGATAGTCATAGAGAGTCTTTTTCCCGGGGCGGAACTGTCAAATACGAGAGGGCAGATCTTTAAGATGGGGAGGGGGGGAAGTTTAAAGCAGATGTGTAGGGAAAGTGTTTTTTTTCTTACACCGAGAATGCTGGGTGTTGTATATTTAATTTTTCAGTTATTGTTGTGTTCTTTATATTTATACGTACCATAAAGAAACATCTTCTGGAAGAAATAGAACTTTTATTTAACAACAACCACCACATGCTCACAATGCCATGTTTTTCTCGATCTTTCTATCATTCCTGCGCATGCTCAGAACTCTCTCCAATCACATTCTTACTCGTCATATCACCACATCTTCCTTTCCTTGAAAAGAAAAACAATTAGCAACATTGACCAGAGCAAATGCATAATTTAACATGACTCTATCAGTCTCTCTGGGGGTTTACGAACATGAGTAGACCTTCTAAGTGGTTCACACCGTTCTTGTGTTTCGTTGTTATTTCCATGTTTTGTCTGATCTGCATCAGTTAACTGAAACTCTGAAGTTGGCTCTTTCTTGAGGTCTTTGTGAATTCTTCTTAACACTGCTCCTTCTTCTGTTTGGACCATGTATGATCTGGGCTGTACTTCTTCAAGTACTGTAGCTTTCTGTGTTCATTTTGTCTTGTATCCTCACTTCATCTCCTTGGTGCAGTTCAGGTATTGGACAAGAACATCTGTCAAAGTATGTTTTCTGCTTTGCTTTGTGTTCTTATTTCCATCTTTTCACTTGTTCACCTCCCTCTGTTCTCAGAAGGCTCTCGCCTATTGGCAGATTGGATCTCAAACGGCGTCCCATCAAGAGCTGAGCAGGTGAAAATCCACATTCAAATGGAGTACTGCAATAGGCTAACAAAGTTTTATAAACATCACCTCTGCTATCTTTTGCTTTGTGCATCAGTTTCTTGATAATTCCTACTGACCTCTCAACTAATCCATTGAACTGAGGGGAAAATGGACTAGATGTTGTATGAACAAAGCCCCATTCATGAGCAAAATGTCTCATGCATTCACCATTGAATTGTGGACCATTGTCTGTGAAAACTTTATCAGGTACACCATGTCTGGAAAAAGCTGATTTCATTCATGTGATTACATTCTTCACCGCTGTTCTGCTCAGACCACATACTTCAGTATACAAGGAGTAGCAATCTGTTATTAATAGATAATCTTTCTTGACAGTTACAAAAAGATCAATGCCGACCTTCTGATAAGGTCTCTGAGGACTAGGATGTGGATGCAGTGGCTCTTTAGGGTTGCTAGGTTGGTGTTTAAGGGATATTTGACAAGAAGACACCAATTCTGCAATTTCTTGATTCATCCTGGGCCAAAACATCACTTCCTGCGCCCTTCGCTTACATTTTTCAATACCTGCAAGAACATTTACTTGTGCTCCAGTATCCAGTTTAAACAGAATATTGTTTTGGTTCACTTGCAATGGCATAGTCCAGTCATTCTTACTTTGTTTGTTTTCACAAAGCACATCGATATAAAACTCGTTCATTTTCAAGCACTGAATTTACTTGTTTTATCTTCTTTCTACTTCTGCAACAGCATGAAAAATGATCACTCTTACTGCAGTCATTGCACATTTTCCCATACGCTGGACGCTGTTTCGGCCGATGCTGCCACCCACGGCGATCACATAGCATTTTTCTCTCTGATGACATCTTGCTCTCTGTCATTTATGTTGTCCTTTTATTATTTTTTTTCTAATATGTTTGTGCTTTTTCACAGCGCCTATGTTGCAGTTCTCAATGAAAAGTTCTTTAGCTTGTGACGTCATGGTTTCCAAAGCTTTGCAGAGCGTTAAAGCTTTTTCCAAGTCTAAGTCTTGTTCTCTTAACAGTCTTTCTCTCAGACCATTATCCAGAATGCCACAAACAACTCTGTCTTTAATGAGAGAGTCTGTCAGTTCTGCAAACACGCATGTTTTACTCCTGTGTCTCAACTCATAACAAATTGATCAATAGCTTTCTGTATATACGTAAAAAATCTGTGCCGCTCAAACGTCACATTACGCTTCAGTATACAAAATGCTTCAAATTTGTCCATTATCAATTTTAACTTTAAATTATCTCCATTTTCAAAAATAAAATGATTATATACCTCAATGGCGTCGTCATCTATTATGTGGAGTAGAAGTGCAGCTTTCATTTTTTCCTTTTTTTTATCTGCTTCGATCGCCGATGAATATACAGTAATTCAAAACGTTGCTTAAATTTTCTCCAGTTCTCAGCTACGTTCCCAGACAATGGAAGTGTCGGCGTGGCTGCAAACCTTCCATTTGTAAAACTGTTAGCAACACCACAACAGTTCGAACTCTTCTTTCAGAAAATTATCTTCGATTCTCCCGTGTACACCATGTTGTGTACTTTATATTTATACGTACTGTGGGTTACTAATAAAGAAACACCTTCTGGAAGAAATAGAACTTTTATTTAACAACAACCACCACATGCTCACAATGCCATGCTTTTCTTAATCTTTCTATCATTCCTCGCATGCTCAGAACTCTCCCCGTCACGTTCCTACACATCATATCACCACAGTTATATTTGAGTAATCTTGTATAAATTGATTAATTTCTTGTTTGTTTAATTCATTCATTAAAGGTTACATTTATAAATACGTGACTGTGTACGTCATCGTGCTACTACGGGATACGCGTGCGCCTCGTTTAAAGACGAAGTTAAACCCGTATTTTGGACTCTTGCGCCCTCATTTGAATTAGTTTAATGTTTTGAAGTCATAAAACTGAACAGTGACATCTAGGAACGGGATGCCACGGGTAGTGTCGGAAGCAGATACCACCACCATATTTACGAGGCTGTCAGGTAGACTCACGAATTTGCAGGCATGGAGGGATATGGATTATATACTGGCAGAAAAGATTTAGTTTAATCCAGCACTGTGTTTGGCGCAGAAAGCCCTGTACCTGTGAAATACTCTTCTTGTCTCCTGCAGTTCTGGCCTCTTTACTGTAGAAAAGACAGACTGGCAGTGGAGGCTCAGTGGGTTGATTCCAGAGATGAGGGGGTTAACCTATGAGGAGAGATTGAGTCACCTGGGTCCATACTTGCTGGAATTCAGCAGAATATGAGGGGATCTTATAAAAACATTTAAAATTATGAAAGGAATAGATAAGTTAGAGGCAGGAAAGCTATCTCTAATAACCATATAACAATTACAGCACGGAAACAGGCCATCTCGGCCCTTCTAGTCCGTGCTGAATGCTTACTCTCGCCTAGTCCCACCGATCTGCACTCAGCCCATAACCCTCCATTCCTTTCCTGTCCATATACCTATCCAATTTTACTTTAAATGACAATATCGAACCTGCCTCTACCACTTCTACTGGAAGCTCGTTCCACACAGCTACCACTCTCTGAGTAAAGAAGTTCCCCCTCGTGTTACCCCTAAACTTTTGCCCCTTAACTCTCAACTCATGTCCTCTTGTTTGAATCTCCCCTACTCTCAACAGAAAAAGCCTATCCACGTCTATCTATACCCCTCATAATTTTAAATACCTATATCCAGTCCCCCCTCAACCTTCTACGCTCCAAAGAATAAAGACCTAACTTGTTCAACCTTTCTCTGTAACTTAGGTGCTGAAACCCAAGTAACATTCTAGTAAATCTCCTCTGTACTCTCTCTATTTTGTTGACATCTTTCCTATAATTCAGTGACCAGAACTATACACAATACTCCAAATTTGGCCTCACCAATGCCTTGTACAATTTTAACATTACATCCCAACTCCTATACTCAATGCTCTGATTTATAAAGGCCAGCATACCAAAAGCTTTCTTCACTACCCTATCCACATGAGATTCCACCTTCAGGGAACTATGCACCATTATTCCTAGATCACTCTGTTCTACTGCATTCCTCAATGCCCTACCATTTACCACGTATGTCCTATTTGGATTATTCCTACCAAAATGTAGCACCTCACACTTATCAGCATTGAACTCCATCTGCCATCTTTCAGCCCACTCTTCTAAATCTAAATCTCTCTGCAAACTTTGAAAACCTACTTCATTATCCACAACGCCACCTACCTTAGTATCATCTGCATACTTACCAATCCAATTTACCACCCCATCATCCAGATCATTAATGTATATGACATTGGACCCAGTACAGATCATGATAGGTGAGACTAGAATTAGGGGTCATAACCTCAAGATTCAAGGGAATCGATTTAGGATAGGGATGAAAAGAAACTGCTTTAAGGCCATAAGACACAGAAGCAGAATTAGGCCATTCGGTCCATCAAGTCTGCTCCAGTATTCCATCATGGCTGACTTATTATCCCTCTCAACCCCATTATCCTGTTTTCTCCCCGTAACCTTTGATGCCCTTACTAATCAAGAACCTATCAATCTCTGCTTTAAATATACTCAGTGACTTTGCCTCCTCTGCCATCTGTTGCAATGAATTCTGCCGATTCACTATCCTCTGGATAAAGAAATTCCTCCTGGCCCCTGTTCTAAAGGGAAAACCTTCTATTCTGAGGCTGCGCCCTCTGGTCCTAGACTCTCCCACTAATGGAAACATTCTCTCCATGTCTACTCTATCTGGACCTTCCAATATCCAGTAGGTTTCAATGAGATCTCCCTCATTTATCTAAACTCCAGCAAGTCAACTCTTTTCCTAGAGAGGTGTGAATTTGTGGAATTCTCCACCCAGGGAAGGAGTAGAGGCTACCTCGTTAAATATAATTAAAACACAGTTAGAAAGATTTTACATAGCAGTTAAGGTTTCTAGGGTAAAGGCTGGTAGGTGGGACTGAGTCCAACAGCCAGATCTGCTATGAATGTCGAGGATGACGGCAGTGCAGGGGTGGCTTCTGGGAACAGTTCACAAGGTGCAGGATAGATACGTTCCACAGAGGAAGAAGTTCTCAAATGGCAGGGCTGGGCAACCGTGGCTGACAAGGGAAGTTGAGGACTGCATAAAAGCCAAGGAAAGGGCTTAAAAGTTAACAAAAGCGAGTGGGAAGTTGAATGATTGGGAAGCTTTTAAGATCCACCAAAAGGCAACTAAAAAAGCTACAAGAAGGGCAAAGATGAAATATCAGGGACACTAACCAATACCATTAAGCACAATACTAAAAGTTTTTCAGTTATATAAAGAATAAAAGGGAGCCAGAGTTGATATTGGACAAATGGAAAATGATGCTGGTGATGCAGTAATGGGGGACAAAGAAATGCAAATAAACTTAATGGGTACTGTGCATCAGTCTTCACAATGGAAGACACCAGTAGTGTGCCAGGGGTCTGAGAATGTCTGGAAGCAGGAGTGTGTGCCATTGCAATGACAATGGAAAAGTGTGTAGCAAACTCAAAGATCTTAAGGTGGATAAGTCGCCTGGGCCAGATGGACTAGTCCTGAGGGAGGATGCTGAAGAGATAACCAATGCATTGGTCATGATCCTTCAAGAATCACCTGATTCTGACATGGTCCTGGAGGACTGGAAAATTGCAATTGTCGCTCCACTCTTTAAGAAGGGAAGAAGGCAAAAGAAAGGAGATTCTTGACCAGTTAGTCTAATCTCAGTGGCTGGGAAAGTGTTGGACTCTATTAATAAGGATGAGGTTTTGGGGTACTTGGAGACTAATGATAAAATCAAAGTCAGCATGGTTCTGTAAAGGGAACTCTTGCCTGACACATCAGTTAGTGTTCTTCAAGGAAGTAACTAGCAGGGTGGACAAAGGAGAAGCAGTGGATGTCATTTACTTGGATTTTCAGAAGGCATTTGATAAGGTGCCACACATGAGGCTGCTTAACATAATAAAATCCTATGGCATTACAGGAAAGATACCAGCATAGATAGAGAATGGTAGGAGGCAGCAAGTGGGAATAAAGGGGGCTTTTTCTGGTTGGCTGCCAGTGACTAATGGTGTTCCTCAGGGGTCAGTAATGGGACCGTTACTTTTCACATTGTTGGTCAATGATTTAGATAGATAGATAGATAGATAGATAGATAGATAGATAGATAGATAGATAGATAGATAGATAGATAGATAGATAGATAGATAGATACTTTATTCATCCCCATGGGGAAATTCAACTTTTTTTTCCAATGTCCCATACACTTGTTGTAGCAAAACTAATTACATACAATACTTAACTCAGTAAAAAAAAATATGATATGCATCTAAATCACCATCTCAAAAAGCATTAATAATAGCTTTTAAAAAGTTCTTAAGTCCTGGCGGTAGAATTGTAAAGCCTAATGGCATTGGGGAGTATTGACCTCTTCATCCTGTCTGAGGAGCATTGCATCGATAGTAACCTGTCACTGAAACTGCTTCTCTGTCTCTGGATGGTGCTATGTAGAGGATGTTCAGAGTTATTCATAATTGACCGTAGCCTACTCAGCGCCCTTCGCTCAGCTACCGATGTTAAACTCTCCAGTACTTTGCCCACGACAGAGCCCGCCTTCCTTACCAGCTTATTAAGACGTGAGGCGTCCCTCTTCTTAATGCTTCCTCCCCAACACGCCACCACAAAGAAGAGGGCGCTCTCCACAACTGACCTATAGAACATCTTCAGCATCTCACTACAGACATTGAATGACGCCAACCTTCTAAGGAAGTACATTCGACTCTGTGCCTTCCTGCACAAGGCATCTGTGTTGGCAGTCCAGTCAAGCTTCTCGTCTAACTGTACTCCCAGATACTTGTAGGTCTTAACCTGCTCCACACATTCTCCATTAATGATCACTGGCTCCATATGAGGCCTAGATCTCCTAAAGTCCACCACCATCTCCTTGGTCTTGGTGATATTGAGACGCAGGTAGTTTGAGTTGCACCATATCACAAAGTCCTGTATCAGTTTCCTATACTCCTCCTCCTGTCCATTCCTGACACACCCCACTATGGCCGTGTCATCAGCGAACTTCTGCACATGGCAGGACTCTGAGTTATATTGGAAGTCTGATGTGTACAGGGTGAACAGGACCGGAGAGAGTACGGTTCCCTGCGGCGCCCCTGTGCTGCTGACCACCGTGTCAGACCTACAGTCTCCCAACCGCACATACTGAGGTCTATCTGTCAAGTAGTCCACTATCCAATCCACCATGTGAGAGTCTACTCCCATCTCCGTTAGTTTGTGCCTTAAGATCTTGGGCTGGATGGTGTTAAAGGCACTAGAGAAGTCCAGGAATGTAATCCTCACAGCACCACTGACCCCATCCAGGTGAGAGAGTGATTTGTGCAGCAAATACGTGATAGCATCCTCCACTCCCACCTTCTCCTTATATGCAAACTGAAGAGGATCCTGGGCGTGCCTGGTTTGTGGCCTCAGATTCTGTATTATCAGCCGCTCCATGGTCTTCATCACTTGCGACGTCAAGGCAACAGGTCTGAAGTCATTCAACTCCTTTGGTTGTGGTTTCTTCGGTACCGGGACAATACAGGATGTCTTCCACTGTCTGGGTACTCTTCTCTGCTCCAGGCTCATGTTGAAGATGCGCTGTAGTGGTTCTCCCAGCTCAGTAGCACAGGCCCTCAGTAATCGTGGGGAAACTCCATCCGGTCCAGCCGCCTTGCTGGTACAGATCTTCCTCAGTTGACCTTCCACCTGTGCAGCCGTAATTCTGGGCGTGGGCAAGGTCTCCTGTGAGTGGCTATTTTCCTGTGAGGGAAGTAAGCCTGGTGTGGATTTCTGCGGTGAGGATGAGATTGAGCTGTCGAACCTGTTGAAGAAGTTGTTCAGCTGGTTCGCTTTCTCCACATCTCCACTTATGTTCGCCCCCCGCTTTGCACCGCATCCGGTGATGATCTTCATCCCATCCCACACCTCCTTCATGCTTTTTTTCTGCAGCTTTTGTTCTAGCTTCCTCCTATACTGCACCTTTGCCCCCCTCATCTGTACTCTGAGTTCCTTCTGAACTCTTTTAAGCTCCAACCGATCACCATCTTTAAAGGCCCTCTTCTTCTGGTTTAGGAGGCCTTTGATGTGACTAGTGATCCAGGGCTTATTATTGGGATAGCAGCGAACAGTTCTAACAGGGACAACTGCATCCACACAAAAGTTAATATAGTCCGTTGTGCATTCAGTGACCTCCTCAACGCCCCCACAGAGCCCCCCTTGCAGTACATCCCAGTTAGTAGTACCGAAGCAGTCTCTCAGGGCCTGTTCAGCTTCAGGAGTCCACTTCCTAAAAGAGCGTGTGGTAGTGGGATGCCTCATCACAATTGATTTATATCTGGGCTGTAACAAAACCAGGTTGTGATCAGCTTTCCCCAATGAAGGCAGTGGGGATGCACTATATGCCTCCTCTACGTTTGCATACAGTAGGTCAATAGTCCTATTACCCCTGGTGTAGCAATCCACGTACTGGGAGAAAGCAGGTAGTGTCTTGTCCAAAGTCACATGGTTGAAGTCCCCTGTAATTAACACCAGTGCCTCAGGGTGCTGTGTCTGAAGCCTAGCAACAGCGGAGCTGATGACGTCACACGCTACCGTTGCGTCGGCACGCGGCGGGACATACACATTCACCACAATGACGCTTGCGAATTCTCGAGGCAGGTAATATGGCCTCATACTCACGGCGATCAGCTCAATATCTCTTTCACAAACGGAGATCTTTGTACTCACATGCCCGGGGTTACACCATCTTTCGTTAATGTAGACAGTGAGTCCCCCTCCTTTCTTCTTCCCACACTTTTTGGCATCTCTGTCAAATCTTACTGTAGTAAAACCAGGTAATTCTATAAGATAAGGCAGTACCCCAATCACGTGGTTGACTGGCCAGTGAATGTGACCAGGACATTTGATGACACCAAACGAGCTCTTTCCAAATTAACCCTACTGATACACCCACTCACCAACACACCTATAGCCATGTCAGGGCATGTGGCAGCCACACGCCTTCCTCAGCCGGCAGCTCCCGTCCCTCCGAAAGGAAGTACGGTTTGACCGTGAGCTTCTGTGTCTCTATCTGGCTGTCCGCCGTTGTTGTTTTCTTCTATAGGGTCACCATTTCACAGCGCTCATTGACTACAACCCTATCCTTCCCCCCCTCCCCCGTGCATGCTATGGCCAAAATATCAGACCCTTGGTCTGCATGGAAGCTACGCTAACTGGCCTACTAATCTCACGACTGATATACAACATAGGGAAAAGTACAACCGTGGGTGATTGCCTCTCACGGCCAGCCATTGAAGCCACACGCCTTGGGGTTGACTATGCTGGCATAGCAGGTGACCAAGCTACTGACCCAGAGGTCTAGGCTTACTGAACAGAAATCATGGGCTTGTGGTTCGCCGACATTAAGTCCGGTGAAGCTGGAGTTCCTCTCCTGTGCAATGACTCAACCTGTCACCCTCACCCCATCGGCAAACTGGAGACAGACTGTCTTTGACTCCAAGCGTGGCCTCTAACAGCCAGGCCAGAAGGTCTCACAGAAACTGACTGCACCAAGGTTTGTGTGAGACAGCCTGAGAAAGGATTGGGGCACAGCCTGTGTGGAGTGCCGGCGGGCAAAATTTAACAGTCAGGTCCAGGCACCATTGGCACCTTTTGGGGTCCCTGAGTGACAGTTTCACCATGTCAATGTGAACCTTGTTGGTCCTCTTCCCCGCTTCCGTGGTTTCATGCACTTCCGTCCCTCTACCATCGACGACGGCCGCAGACGTGGTTCAGGCGTTCATCAGTACCTGAGTTGCTCGGTTTGGCACCCCACCTAATACCTCTGACCATGGTCCCCATTTCATTTCAGACCTTTGGACTGCAATGGCCCAGAACTTTGGCATTAGGCTACATCACACCACGGCGTATCACCCGCAGTCCAATGGCTTATGCAAGTGGCTTCATCGCTCTTTAAAGGCCGCTCTGAGGGCTTCCCTGATGGATGAGTGTTGGCATGATCGTCTCCCATGGGTCCCGCTGGGGCTAACAACAGCTCTAAATGAGGGCCTGCAGCCATAGAAACATAGAAAACCTACAACACAATGCAGGCCCTTTGGCCCGGCTATGCCGAACATGTCCTTACCTGAGAAATTGCTCTATTTTTCTAAGCTCCATGTACCTGTCCAGGAGCCTCTTAAAAGACCCTATCGTATCCGCCTGCACCACCATTGCCGGTAGCCCATTCCACACACTCGCCACTCTCTGACTAAAAAACTTACCCCTGACATCTCTGTACCTACTCCCCAGCACCTTAAACCTGTGTCCTCTTGTGGTAACCATTTCAGCCCTGGGAAAAAGCCTCTGACTATCCACACGATCAATGCCCCTCATTATCTTATACACCTCTATCAAGTCACCTCTCATCCTCTGTCACTCCAAGGAGAAAAGGCCAAGTTCACTCAACCTATTCTCATAAGGCATGCTCCCCAATCCAGGCAACATCCTTGTAAATCGCCTCTGCACTCTTTCTATGGTTTCCACATCCTTCCTGTAGTGAGGCGACCAGAACTGAGCACAGTACTCCAAGTGGGGTCTGACCAGGGTCCTATATAGCTGCAACATTACCTCTCGGCTCCTAAATTCAATCCCATGATTGATGAAGGCCAATGTACCGTATGCTTTCTTAACCACAGAGTCAACCTCTGTAGCAGCTTTGAATGTCTTTTGGACTCGGACCCCAAGATCCCTCTGATCCTTCACACTGCCAAGAGTCTTACCATTAATGCTATATTCTGCCATCATATTTGACCTACCAAAATGAACCACTTCACACTCATCTGGGTTGAACTCCATCTGCCAGTTCTGCATCTTATCGACGTAACATCTGACAACCCTCCACACTATCCACAACACCCCCAACTCTTGAGTCATCAGCAAACTTACTAATCCATCCCTCCACTTCCTCATCCAGGTCAGTTATAAAAATCACAAAGAGTAGGGGTCTCAGAACAGATCCCTGAGGCACTCCACTGGTTACCGACCTCCATGCAGAATATGACTTGTCTACAACCTCTCTGCCTTCTGTGGGCAAGCCAGTTCTGGATCCACAAAGCAATGTCCCCTTGGATCCCATGCCTCCTTACTTTCTCAATAAGCCTTGCATGGGGTACCTTATCAAATGCCTTGCTGAAATCCATATACACTACATCTACTGCTCTACCTTCATCAATGTGCTTAGCCACATCCTCAAAAATTCAATCAGGCTCGTAAGGCACAACCTGCCTTTGACAAAGCCATGCTGACTATTCCTAATCATATTATACCTCTCCAAATGTTCATAAATCCTGCCTCTTAGGATCTTCTCCATCAACTTACCAACCACTGAAGTAAGACTCACTGGTCTATAACTTCCTGGGCTAGCTCTACTCCCTTTCTTGAATAATGGAACAACATCTGCAACCCTCCAAACCTCTGGAACCTCTCCCATCCCCATTGATGATGCAAAGATCATTGCCAGAAACTCAGAAATCTCCTTCCTCACCTCCTACAGTAGCCTGGGGTACATCTAGTCCGGTCCCAGAGTCTTATCCAACTTGATGCTTTCCAAAAGTTCCAGCACATCCTCTTTCTTAATGTCTATGTGCTCAAGCTTTTCAGTCCACTGTAAGTCATCCCTACAATCACTAAGATCCTTTTCCATAGTGAATCCTGAAGCAAAGTATCCATTAAGTACCTCTGCTATCTCCTCCGGTCCCATACACACTTTCCCACTGTCACTTGATAGGTCCTATTCTCTCACGTCTTATCCTCTTGCTCTTCACATGCTTGTAGAATGCCTTGGGGTTTTCCCTAATCCTGCCCACCAAGGCCTTCTCATGGCCCCTTCTGGCTCTCTGAATTTCATTCTTAAGCTCCTTCTTGCTAGCCTTATAATCTTCTACATCTCTATCATTACCTAGTTTTTTGAAACTTTCAAAAGCTTTTCTTTTCTTCTTGACTAGATTTAGAACAGCCTTTGTACATCACAGTTCCTGTACCCTACCATCCATTCCCTGTCTCATTGGAACGTACCTATGCAGAACACCACGCAAATATCCCCTGAACTTTTGCCACATTTCTGCCGTACATTTCCCTGAGAACATCTGTTCCCAGTTTATGCTTCCAAGTTCCTACCTGATAGCCTCATATTTCCCCTTACTCCAATTAAATGCTTTCCTAACTTGTCTGTTTTTATCCCTCTCCAATGCTATGGTAAAGGAGGTAGAATTGTGATCACTATCTCCAAAATGCTCTTCCACTAAAAGGTTCATTTCCCAATATCAGATCAAGTACAGCCTCTCCTCTTGTAGGCTTATCTATATATTGTGTCAAGAAACCCTCTTGAACACACCTAACAAGCTTCCCACATCTGACAGGCAGCACAGAACACCGGCCTCTTGTCTGTATTCCAATACAGTGTGCATGGCAATAATAAAGACTGCGATGAAAGCAGTGGTGCAGAGACAGTAATGCAGTCTCAGGTAGGGCAAAGGGAAACACTGAAGTGAAAGTAATGGGAGAGTGGCAAAATCTAAGAATGTGGCAGCACTCCACAGGGAGAGAGGTGACGAGTGAGGTGACCTCATCGCCCAGAGGGTGGTGAATCTGTGGAATTCATTGCCACAGATGGCTGTGGAGGCCAAGTCATTGGTATATTTAAAGCAAAGTTTGATAGGTTCTTGATTGGTAGGGGCGTCAAAGGAGAATGGGGTTGAGAGGGAAAATAAGTCACCATGATGGAATGGCAGAGCAGACTTGTTGAGCAGAATGGTCTAAATCTACTCCTATGTCTTATGGGTTCAGGAGTGTAACGCGGTGGGGAAGAAGCTGTTCTTAGAGTTATAGAGTCATACTACCAGCGCTGGACTCCGCAGCGAAGGTTCCCGAGTTCAAATCCAGTCGGGCTGCTCTCGGACACGCTTTCCATCTGTTCCAGGTTGAGTGTTGAGCTTGCAAATCAGCCTTGTAAAAAGAAAAACACACTGCGCTGTGAGAAGGACGTGGGGAACCACTCACAGAATCTTTCCTCCAAGACAACCACGTGAACAAATAAGTGGTCGCCGAGGCTGTGGCAGAGTATGGCACAAAAAAAAATACTACATGTGAACAGGCCCTTCGGCCCAATCTGTCCATATTGACCGTGTTTCCCAGTGAGTTAGTCCCTTCAGCCCACGCTTGGCCCACAGCCCTCTAAACCTCTCCTGTCTAGATGGCTTTTAACTGTTGTCCACCTCAGCCATTACTCCCAGCAACTCTTTCTAAATACACACTACACATTGCATGAAGAAGCTCCCCCTGATGATCCTTTTAGATCTCTTTTCTCTGATCTTAAACCTATGCCTTCTCTTTTTTAGCACCCCTCCCCTCACCCCGGCCAGGAAAAAGACTCTGCTTTCACCCTGTCTAAACCCCTCATGATCTTATCTACCTCTGTCAGATTCTACCCTTGTAACTCAGGCACCCAGGTCCCGGCAACATCCTGGTCAATCTTTTCTGCAGTCTTTTTAGTTTAAAACATTTCTTCCTAATAACAGGGTGACCAGAACTGTACACAGTATTCCCAGGTGAGGACCCACCAACGTGGTGTATAACTGCAACATAATTTCCCAAATCCTAGACTCAGTGCCCAGCATGCCAAATGGCTTCTTCACCACCTGTCTACCTGTGAATTTGCTTCCAGGGATCTATGCATTTGTACTGCTAGGCCCCTCTCTTGTTCACCCTACCATTTCATACCATCAGGCCGATCCTGATGTGATTATTAAGGATGAGGTTTCGGGATACCTGGAGGAACATGATAAATTAGAATGTGAGCATGGTTTCCTTAAGGGAAGATCTTACCGGACAGATCTAATAAATGAGGAAAATATAGAGGGGTTGTCTATGGTAGATTTTTTACACAGAGTGCTGGGTGCATGGAACACCCCACCAGGAGTGGTAGTAGAGGCAGATACATTAGGGACATTCAAAAGACTCTTAGATATTTCACTGTAGACTCTTCACTGTGGAAGACACTGGCGGTCTGCCAGATGTTGGAGGGTGTGAGGGAAGAGAAGTGAGTGCAGTGACTATTACAAGGGAGAAGGTGGTCAAAAAGCTGAAAGATCTAAGGGTACATAAGTCACCCAGACCAGATGAACTGCACCCTAGGGTTTGAAAGAGGTAGCGGTAGAGATTGTGGAGGCATTAGCAATGATCTTTCAAAGAATTATTGGACTCTGGCATGATGCCAGAGGACTGAAAAATTGCAAATGTCACTCCACTCTTTAAGAAAGGAGAAAGGCAGCAGAAAGGAAATTATAGACCCGTTAGCCTGACCTCAGTGGTTGGGAAGATGCTGGAGTTAATTGTCAAGGATGAGGTGATGGAGCACTTGGTGACACAGGACAAGATAGGACAAGGTCAGCATGGTTTCCTTAAGGAAAATCTTGCCTGACGAACTTGCTGGAATTCTTTGAGGAGAAACACGTAGGATAGATAAAGGGGATGCAGTACATTTGGACTTTCAGAAGGTCTTTGGCAAGGTGCCACATGTGAGGTTGCTTACCAATTTAAGAAGCCATGGTATTACTAGAAAGTTACTGACATAGTTAGAGCATTGGCTGACTGGTAGGAGGCAGTGAGTGGGAATGAAAGGATCCTTTTCTGGTTGGCTGCCAGTGACTGGCGATGTTCCGCAGGGGTCGGTGTCGGGACCGCTTCTTTTTATGCTGTATATAAATGATTTAGATGACGGAATAGATGGCTCTGTTGCTAAGTTTGCAGATGATACGAAGATTGGTGGAGGGGTAGATAGTGTTGAGGAAACATCTAGGATGCAGAAGGACTTAAGACAGATTAAGAGAATGGGGAAGGAAACGGCAAATGAAATACAATGTTGGAAACTGCATGGTCATGCACTTTGGTAGAAGAAGTAAATGTGCAGACTATTTTCTAAATGAGAAGAAAATCTGAAAATCTGAGATGCAATGGGATTTGGGGATCTCAGAACACCCTAAAGGTTAACTAGAGTCGTCGGTGAGGAAGGGAAATGCAATGTTAGCATTCATTTCAAGAGGACTAGAATACAAGAACAGGGATGTGAAGCTGAGGCTTTATAAGGCACTGGTGAGGCCTTGCCTTGAGTACTGTGAACAGTTTTGGGCTCATCTTAGAAGAGATGTGCTGGCATTGGAGTGGGTCCAGAGGAGCTTCACAAGATGAGTCCAGGAATGAAAGGGTTATCATACAAGGAAAGTTTGATAGCTCTGTGTCTGTACTCGCTGGAATTCAAAAGGATGAGGGGGGATCTCATTGAAACCTTTCGAATGTTGAAAGGCCCAGACAGAGTAGATGTGGAAAAGATGTTTCTTGTGGTGGTGGAGTCTAGGACAAGAGGACACAGCCTCAGGACAGAGATGTGGAGAAATTTATTAGCCTGAGTGTGGTGAATCTGTGGAATTTGTTACCACAGGCAGCTGAGGAGGGCAGGTCGTTGGGTGTATTTAAGGCAGAGCTTGATAGGTTCTTGATCGGACATCAAAGGTCACAGGAAGAACATACAAACTCTTTATAGACAGAAGTGGGAATTGAACTCTGATCATTGATGCTGAAAAGTGTTATGCCAACCGTTACATTACCACTGTTCCCCCCCTGAGAATAGGAGAACCACTCTCCCAGGAATCATCCCAGTGCACAATTCCCACTGGAAGAGTCTCCACCTTTCAGTAAGAAGACTAAATTTGCACACCAGTTTCGGCCACATTGGCCAACTTTACGGGACATCAGGATGCTCTTCACTGACTACAGCTCAGCATTCAACACTATCATCCCGTCAAATCTTATCCCTAAGCTTCAAGATCCGGACCATGGTACCTCCCTGTGCAACTTACTTAACTACTGCACATTGTGCCACTGGCGTTTCGGGCAGCAATGAAGGCCCTCTGTCTCTGCCTGTCCTTGGCCATCTTTTCTGTTGTGCCCCAGGTGTGGCTTCTTGGTCTAGGCAGTGTTCAGGCTTCCTTCATTATGCCAGTAGCTTCCTCTCAGTTTTCACCACTGTCAGCCATGCAAGGACAGGTAGAGGCTCAGGAATACCATCAAACTCAGATGTAGAAGGGTTCTTCATTGCTGCTTCCACAACAGTTTTGTTTGACCAGTCACGGTTGTTAGCCCTGAGCTGAATCTACAAACCTGGAAGACTCTTACCTTGGCCTCTACCCTTGGATCTGTTTGGCATGGGTGACCCTACCAAGAGCCGAATTCATATTCTTCACAGACCTCCCCCATACAAGAGACTCCATAGAATGAATAATGAATAATGAACATCGAAGCCCCTCTCCCCCAACCCTCTACTCAAGCAGCAGCAAAAGCATCAACCCCCCCCCCCACGACATGCAAGAGAAAGCCCCCAAAAAGACCTCGACCTAGAATCCATCAAAACGACAGTCCATAATCCACACGTCAGACCGGCTCTCCGTCCAGCGAGGGAGAGAGAGGTCACTCCTGCAACAATGAGAGCGGAGATCAGCAACTTATTATTCTGGTGTTATAACCTTCTACATCACTTCTTCATCCCCACCCCCCTCCTTGTCTTGAGGGCCAACAGGCTCTCACTCTTCATCCAAACAGAGCGACAGGGATCGCTCAAGTACAGGAACCTTCTTCCGACAGCAAGAAACATAGAAAACCTACAGCACAGTAGGCCCACAAAGCTGTGCCGAACATGTCCCTACCTTTGAACTACCTAGGGTTACCCATAGCCCTCTATTTTTCTGAGCTCCATGTACCTGTCCAGGAGTCTCTTAAAAGACTCTATCGTCTCCACCTTTACCACTGTTACCGGCAGCCCATTCCATGCACTCACCACTCTCTGCGTAAAAAACTTACCCCTGACATCTCTGTATCTACTTCCAAGAACCTTAAAAAACTGTGCCCTCTTGATAGCAAACGCATTGCCTGCTGTCTCGATGTTTCAGTCTTCCATGACGCTTCAGTCAGCGAGGAACCGGGCCATTCCCTTGAGGACGCACATCTTCCAGTCTGTTCCTGGAGACAGCCAAACGCAAGGCCACACAGCTGGCTCAAAAGCTCACCACTTGTGAAGAACGTTAGTTTGAACTGTAGATCACGGGCTCCGACTGAACCCCAACCACCTTGAAAACACATAGGAGGAGAAGAATAAGCTGTTTCATAGATGATCTGGAAGAAATCGCCTGGGTCTGCAAAAACCTCGGGCACCATCATGCAAGTGTCCAAACCCCACGGCAAAGTTATCATCCTCTTGTGGGCCTTGGTGCAGCTGGAACCTCGATTTTCTCACTGGCAGACCCCAGCTAGTATGGATTGACAACTGAATCTCCTCCACACTTCTTACTTCCAGCACAGGGATGTGTGTATAGCCCCCCTACCCCGCTCTAACTCACTTTATATTTATGATAACGTGGCTAATTTCAGCTCCAATGTCATACTCAACTTTTTTCCTTTAGTGTTAATCGTAAACCCTGGGAATAAGGTGCTGGCTGACAACTCTACATGTGCCTCTTTTCACCTTATGCACTTCTATCAAGTCACCTTTTACCCTCCTTTGCTCCAAAGAGAAAAGGCTCCACAACGGGCAGTCAAAACTGCCCACTGCATCACCGGCACCAGCCTACCTGTCATCAGGGACAGAGATACAGAAAGATGAGTTAGGTAAAGGCCAATAACATCATGAAGGATCCCACCCACCCTGCTCATGTCCCACTCCCATCAGGGAGGAGGCTGCATCGCATCCACCAGACTCAAGAACAAGCAACACACACAACATGCTGGTGGAACGCAGCAGGCCAGGCAGCATCTATAGGGAGAAGCACTGTCGACGTTTCCGGCCGAGACCCTTCGTCAGGACTAACCAAAAGGAAGGATAGTAAGAGATTTGAAAGTAGGAGGGGGAGGGGGGAAATGCGAAATGATAGAAGAAGACCGGAGGGGGTGGGGTGAAGCCAAGAGCTGGAAAGGTGATTGGCAAAAGGGATGCAGAGATGGAGAAGGGAAAGGATCATGGGACGGGAGGCCTAGGGAGAAAGTGGGAGGGGGGCACCAGAGGAAGATGGAGAACAGGCAAAGAGTGATGGGCAGAGAGAGAAAAAAAAGAGCGGGGGAAATAAATAAATCAGGGATGGGGTAAAAAGGGGAGGAGGGGCATTAACGGAAGTTAGAGAAATCAATGTTCACAACAGCTCCACCCACTAACTCCATCAGTATAATAAATAATACTTCATTATTTCCTGTCAGTCACCTTATGTACAGTCTAGAATCACTTTAAGGACATGCAATCATTCTATGTATAGAAGGTGTCTTATGTATTCATATTTACTGTGTTTGTTATTATTATGTTCTTTATCCTATTACTCTTTCATATTGTGCTGCCCCACATCAGGAGTAACAATTATTTTGTTCTCCTTTACACTTGTGTACTCGAAATTACATTAAGCAGTCTTGAATCTGGAAAAGTCCTAGCCTGCTTAACCTTTCAAAGGCGACACAGGGTTCGCGATCTCTTTCCCGTACTCTGTTGGCAGATTCAAAAGCGGTGACCACAAGATGGAAGTGGTAAATCTGGGGTTGAACTAAGCCATAACTCACTCAACATCAGCCGGTTATCGACTGCAGGAGGATGTCCATGAGCCAGTCCTCATTAGGAGACGGGGAGTGGAGAAGGTCAGTAGTTATAAATTCCTTAAAGGATCTGATCTGGAACAAGCACATAGGTCTCATCACAAAGAACACACGACAGTGCTTCTTAGAAGTTTGTGTAGATTGGACATATCATCAAAAAATTTGACAAAGTTCTATAGATACTCAGGGGAGTGTATCCTCATTGATTACATCACAGTCTGGTATGGAAACATCAATGGCCAGGAATGGAAAAGGCTACAGAACATGGTGGACACAGCCCAGTCCATCACAGACAAAGTCCTCCCCACCACTGAGCACATCTACATGAAATGCTGGCACAAGAAAGCAACATCCATCATCAAAGATCCCCATCATCCAGGCCACGAAATCTCACAGCTCCCATCGGGCAGAAGGTACAGACGCCTGAAGTCCCACACCACCAGGTTCAGGAACAGCGACCACCCTTCCTGAACCGACCCTGATCACTCCAGCTTAATGGCACCATGAACCCTTGGCACTGAAATAGGCTTCAGGTTTTAATGTTCCTCGTAAAAGTTGTGCATAATTTATAGAACATAGTACAGACCCCGATGCTGTGCCAAACCTTTAACCAACTCCAAGATCAATCTAACCTTTCCCCTCCCTTTACCATAACTCTCCATTTTTCTTTCATCCATACTCCAGTAAATCATTTTCAATTTATATTTTTCCTGTGAATTCTGCTGCTCTGTGATGCAGCTACAAGTAGGTTTTTCACAGTACCCGGGCTCAGATGTGAGCTCCATGATGATGGGGGGGGGGGGGGAAGAATCGGGGGTCAGGAAGGAGTTTGTTTGGCATGTTGCTGTGCTGGCTGAACGTTATTCTGGTGAACGTTGTGGGCACGCTGTGTTGGTGTCGGAAGTGTGCCCACACTTGCGGGCGGGGGGGAAGAATCGGGGGTCAGGAAGGAGTTTGTTTGACATGTTGCTGTGCTGGCTGAACGTTATTCTGGTGAACGTTGTGGGCACGCTGCGTTGGTGTCGGAAGTGTGCCCACACTTGCGGGCGGGGGGGAAGAATCGGGGGTCAGGAAGGAGTTTGTTTGGCATGTTGCTGTGCTGGCTGAACGTTATTCTGGTGAACGTTGTGGGCACGCTGCGTTGGTGTCGGAAGTGTGCCCACACTTGCGGGCGGGGGGGAAGAATCGGGGGTCAGGAAGGAGTTTGTTTGGCATGTTGCTGTGCTGGCTGAACGTCATTCTGGTGAACGTTGTGGGCACGCTGAGTTGGTGTCGGAAGTGAGCTTGCCACACTTGCGGGCGGGGGGGAAGAATCGGGGGTCAGGAAGGAGTTTGTTTGGCATGTTGCTGTGCTGGCTGAACGTTATTCTGGTGAACGTTGTGGGCACGCTGAGTTGGTGTCGGAAGTGTGCCCACACTTGCGGGCGGGGGGGAAGAATCGGGGGTCAGGAAGGAGTTTCTTTGGCATGTTGCTGTGCTGGCTGAACGTTATTCTGGTGAACGTTGTGGGCACGCTGCGTTGGTGTCGGAAGTGTGCCCACACTTGCGGGCGGGGGGGAAGAATCGGGGGTCAGGAAGGAGTTTGTTTGGCATGTTGCTGTGCTGGCTGAACGTTATTCTGGTGAACGTTGTGGGCACGCTGCGTTGGTGTCGGAAGTGAGCTTGCCACACTTGCGGGCGGGGGGGAAGAATCGGGGGTCAGGAAGGAGTTTGTTTGGCATGTTGCTGTGCTGGCTGAACGTTATTCTGGTGAACGTTGTGGGCACGCTGCGTTGGTGTCGGAAGTGTGACCACACTTGCGGGCGGGGGGGAAGAATCGGGGGTCAGGAAGGAGTTTGTTTGGCATGTTGCTGTGCTGGCTGAACGTTATTCTGGTGAACGTTGTGGGCACGCTGCGTTGGTGTCGGAAGTGTGCCCACACTTGCGGGCGGGGGGGAAGAATCGGGGGTCAGGAAGGAGTTTGTTTGGCATGTTGCTGTGCTGGCTGAACGTTATTCTGGTGAACGTTGTGGGCACGCTGCGTTGGTGTCGGAAGTGTGACCACACTTGCGGGCTGCCCCCAGCACATCCTCGGTCATTGACACAAATGACCCATTTCATTTTACATTCTGATGTTCCAGTGACTAATGAATCAAATCTAATGTAACCTGTGTGAATATGACAACAGTCATCTTTGAGTTTTACTGTATTGTCATGGGAGGAACACATCCATAATGATTTTGGTGTTTAACTGGTTAAATTACGAGAGTAATTTACCCACAGTGAGTCTTATCCATTTTAATATACTCAGTGGCCACTTTATTAGGTACAGCTGTACACCTGCTCATTAATGCAAATTTCTAATCAGCCAATCATGTGGCAGCAACTCAATACATAAAAGCATGCAGACATGGTCAAGAGGTTCAGTTGTTGTTCAGGTAAAACATCAGAATGGGAAAGAAATGTGATCTAAGTAATTTTGGCCATGGTGGCACCAGACGGGGTGGTTTGAGTATCTCAGAAACTGCCAATCCCCTGGGATTTTCACACACAACAGTCTCCAGAGTTTACAGAGAATGGTGTGAGAAACAAAAAAGCATCCAGTGAGCAGCAGTTCTGTGGGTGAAAATGCCTGGTTAATGAGAGAGGTCAGAGGGGAATGGCCAGACTGGTTCAAGCTGACGGGAAGGTGACAGTTACTCAGATAACCACACATTACAATGGTGATGTGAAGAAAAGCATCTCTGAACACTCAACACATTGAATCAGCTACAGCAGCAGAAGACCATGAACATACACTCAGTGGCCACTTAATTAGGAATGGTGGAACATGGCATAGCAACGTCCAGGCCCTTTGGTTGTGCTGACTGACCCTTTAACCCACCCCAAGATCAGTCTAGCCCTTCCCTCCCACATGGCCCTCCATTTTCCTTTCATCCACACGCCTAGGAGTCTCTTAAATGTTCATAATGTATCTGTCTCTGACTGTGTGGCCCACACACCATTATTCTGTGTAAAAAAACCTCCCTCTGACATCCCCCTACACTTCCCTCCAATCACTGTAAAATTATTCCCTCTTTTATTAGCCATTTCCACCCTGGGAAAGTATCTAGCTATCCACTCAATCTACGCCTCTTATCATCTTATACACCTCTATCAAGTCACCTCTCATCTTCCTTCACTCCAAAGAGAATGCCCCTAGCTCTCTCAAGCTATCCTCATAAGGCATGCTCTCTAATCCAGGCAGCATCTTAGCAAGTTCCCTCTGCACCCTCTCTAAAGCATCCACATCCATCCTATAATGAGGCGACCAGCACAGAACACATACTCTAAGATGGCCTAAACAGAGTTTTATAGAGCTGCAACATTACCTGGTGGCTCTCGATTTCAGTCCCCAGACTAACAAACACACCTTACACCTTCTTAACCATCACGTAAACTTGTGCAGAAACTTTGAGGGATCTGTGGACATGGACTCCCAAGAGCCCTCTGCTTCTCCACTCTGCTGTTAACATTGCACCCTACCTTTGGATTTAGTTCCAATGTGCATCAGGAGCTGTTCCAAGATGAGGAGGAATTTCTTCAGCCAGAGGGTGGTGAATCTGTGGAATTCATTGTCACAGGCAGCTGTGGAGGCCGAGTCACTGGATATATTTGAAGCAGAGGTCCTTGACTGGTAAAGGCATCAAAGGTTACAGGGAGAAGGCAGGTGAATGGCATTTCAAGAGTCAGGATTCAAGACTCAAGATTGTTTAATGTCACTTCCTGTACACAGGTGTAAAGGAGAATGAAGTAATTATAACTCCTGATGCAATACAGGACAAAGAAAATGAACAATAAGTTAAAAATAAGAAAAAAACACAGTAAATATGAATACATGATACCTTCTATACACAGATTGATTACATGTCCATAAAATGACGCTAGACACTGGATTGTCTGTACATAAGGCACTCTGACACAAATGATAAGGTAGTGGTTGGCCGGGGGCGGGGGCGTGTTGGGGGTGGGTTGAGGTGCTCAGGGGAAGTAACTGTTTTTGAGTCTGGTGGTCCTGGGTGGGTGCTATGTAGCCTCCTCCCTGATGGGAGTGGGAGGAACGGTCCATGAGCAGGGTGGGTGGGATCCTCCATGGTGTTATTGGTCCTTTTCTTCAACTTTCTGTATTTACTGTATGTCCTTGATGGTGCTGATGGGCAGTTTTGACTATCAGTTGTAGCCTGCACGTCCACTGCGGTGCGGTTTCTGCAGTGATGCAGCTTGTCAGGATGCTGGTAGGTCGTGAGCATGGAGATGCATGCTCCAGCTCTTCTCAGCCTCCTCGGAAAGCAGAGGCACCGGTGAGCTTTCCTGATTGTGTAGGATGTACCCTGGGCTCATGAGAGGTTGAGTGAGATGTGCTCTCCTGGGGGTTTGAAACTGCTCACGGTTTCCACTGCTGTGCTGCCGATGTGAAGAGAGGGTGCCAGTGGTTTCCGTTCTTCTGAAATTGATAACCATCTCGTTTGCCTTGTTGGCATTAAGGAAGAGGTTATTGGTCTGGCTTCGAGCTCTTCCACCTCCACAGGCTCATCGTTGCTGGTGATGAGTCCCACCACTGTCATGTCATTGGTGAACTTGACAATGTGATTACTTGGGTGTTTGGCCGTACAATCCTGTGTGAGCAGAGCGTACAGAAATGGGCTCAGCGCACAGCCCTGGGGGCATCCATGTCGAGGATGATGGAGAGGGAGGAGTGGTCGTGCAACCCGACCGTCTGAGGTTTGTTGGTTGGGAAGTCCAACGCCCAGTTGTCCTGTTGTGGAGTATGAATTTTTTCCAACAAGGCCTGTGGGACAATAGTGTTGACTGCTGAACAGAAATCCTGAAACGGCATTCTGACATAAATGTCCTTGTTTTCTAGGTGTGTCAGGGCCAGGTACATGACACATGCTATGGCATTTGTGGTACAGTGGTTCTGTCGGTAAGTGTATAGGCGAGTGTCCGATGCCGCAGGAATAGAGAGGGTAAAATATCCTTAGAAGAGTAGACTCAATGGGCTGAATGGCCTAATTCTGCTCCTATGTCTTAAGGTCTTCTTAACTCGACAGAGGCGGAACGAAGTTAAGATATTGCTCATCAGTGACTCCTTTGCTTGCATCTTCTGAACCAGCTCTATTTCTATCTTTAATATCTCTATTTTTCCCTTTCAGGGTTTTTTTGAAGACTCTGATCTGGAGCTACACGCTGACTTTGGTTCTTTGCGGGAATGGGACCCGTTTTCAGGGTTTCAGGACTGGCCGTTGTTCGGCACGCCAAGGGTTCGGCCTGAGAGTCCGGCTCGAATTCAGAAGCCTAGGATCTCGGGGCTCTGGAGACTGGCGGATTGAGGGTCGGTGTCACGGCAGGAGATCCGTGTGTTGTCATGGAATTGGAAAATCTACTGCTGTGTGCCTAAAGACCCGGGATCTTTGAGACCTTTGGGAACAGAGCTTGGAGAAAGCGACATAATGGACTTTTAACAACAGCGAGTTGTTTGTTATGCCTCCCTGCTCGCTGGGAAAATGGACACCTTTTTCTCCCTTGTTAGGGGGAGAGAGAGCCTGTGGTATGTCGAATACCGGGTGAAACGCGGTCTTTGGGGTAACTGCAAGTCTGTGTCTTTGCTCACACTCGAGTGTTTGGTGGTGGGTGCCAATGCTTTTTCTTTTGCTGGTGGGGGAGGAGGGATCTTACATGCGGGAGGGAGAGCTGGGGTGACTTTGGGGTTCTCACATTTAACTGTTCTTCATTCTTTGTGGAACTTCTCTGTTTTCGTGGATGTTTGAGAAGAAAAATCATTTTGGGGTGTAAATTGTATACGCTTCTCTGACAGTAAATTGGACCTTTGAACCAATGAACCTTAAGTACTGCACGTGGCTAGGAAAAGTTTGGAGGGTTGTGGGCTAAATGCGGCAAATGGGACTAAGTTTTGGTAGGAATGGTGGTCAGCCTGGAGCAGTTAGGCCACAGTTGGACCTGTTTCGATGCAGTATGACTCTGAAATGGCAGGTTGGATCCAGACCTCTGGTTTTTCTTTACAAAAACCATGGTTTAGATCACACTTAGAATATTGTGTTCGGTTCTGGTCGCCTCATGATGTGGAAGCTTTAGAGAGGGTGTAGAGCACATTTACCAGGATGCTGCCTGGATTAGAGAGCATGCCCTATGTGGATGGATTGAGCAAGCTGGAGTGAAGGAGGATGAGAGGTGACTTGATAGAGGAATACAGGATGTAAAGAGGGATAGATCGAATGCATGTCCAAAGAGTTTTCCCCAGGGCAGAAATGCCTAATACTGGGGGGGGGGAATCATTTTAAGGTGATTGGAGCATACAGGGGGAGACGTCAGAGGTAAGTTTTACACAGAGAGAGGTGAGTGCATGGAACAGCCTGCAAGGGATAGTAGTCGAGGCAGCAACATTAGAGGTGTTTTCACATTCTTAGATGGACGCATGGAAGATAGCAAATGGAGGGCTACGTAGGAGGAAAGGGTTAGTTTGATCTTAGAGTAAGTTAAAAGGTCAGCACAGCATTGTGGGCCAAAGGGCCTGTACTCCATTCTATGCTCACACATTTTCCCCATGGCTTGGCAGATTTACCCCCAATGCTCCCACATCCCATAAAACGGCACTGACAGGTTACCTAGCCACTCACTCTAAATTACCCCAAATGGCAAAAACACAATTAAACCAGAATCAAAAGGCTATTGCCTTGTGAGATCTTGCTGTTCCTGCCATATCTGCTATCCAACAACAATATTTCGCCAGGGTATAAAGGTGTAACTGCACTCGTTTCAGATTATTGTCATTTAGAAACCACAAATGCAATGCAGTTAAAAAATGAGACAACGTTCCCCCAGAATGATATCACAAAAGCATATGACAAAACAGACTACACCAGAAAATCCAAGTAACGTTTGGCAATCCCCAATCCAGAGTCCGGAGAGGCTGCTGAGTATTAATATCACGCTACCATCTAGCGCGTTTCCCGGAAAGGAGCTCCAAATCCACCAGACAAACAAGACCAAAAACTAAAGCTACAAGACCTGCACAAAACCACATAGTTACAATATATAGTTACAACAGTGCAAACAATAGCATAATTGATAAAAAAAAAAACAGACTATGGGTACAGTAAAAATAGTCCAAGATGTTAAAGGACTGCAAGTTCAAAAGAAATCACCACAGTTTCCACAAGTCCCCAGGGTCCAGACAGACTCGCCATCCCACGCTGGCGGCAGAAGGGAATACCCCCGCAATGGACTTCCAAGGTGCTGCCTGACTCAGCGTCGCAGACAATGAAAGCTCCATCGAAACCAGGCCTCGCAGACACAGCACACACCAAAAGCGACCTGAGTCCATCGAACCTCCGAGCCGACGACCATCCCCTCCGGCACAGCTTCTCCGACCACCATCCTCTGCCGAGCGTATTATAAGATGGCCCCGCCAACGCGACCCTGAGGACTGGGGGCCTGTTCTTCCCAGCAGTCCCAGACCTCGCAGCAGCAGTAGCAATGAAGAAGGTCTTCCTGGAATTTCCTGATGTTTCTCCGTGCTTCCACGTCCGTTTTCAATCGATTATGATTGAGCACGTCACCCCACTTCACAAATAACAGATAATCAGCTCCGGAGTGGCCGCTGCAAGCTGCGTCGCACCGCCATCTTGGATCTAGGTTTAACATACAGCCTGGAACTCTCCCTATTTTGATGCAATCTGCCTCTTTTTTAATTTTGATTTTGAGAACTTCCCTTAACCCCCCCCCCACCCTCGTCCACCCCCACCTTACTCTTTAAGGAGTCTTGGTGCATTAAAGTTGTGTAAGCAACTGTAGCATGCAACAGCTGACAGAGAATGTTCCAGAAAATGTCTCACTTTGTGCTCCCCCAACCCCTTTCCATGTACAACTTATCCCTCCATTAATATCGTCCAATGCCCTGTCGATTCCCCAACCCTTTCCATGTACAATTCATCCCCCCATTAATATCGTCCAATGCCCTGTCGATTTCCCCCAACCCCTTTCCATGTACAATTCATCCCCCCATTAATATCATCCAATGCCCTGTCGATTCCCCCAACCCCTTTCCATGTACAATTCATCCCCCCATTAATATCGTCCAATGCCCTGTCGATTTCCCCAACCCCTTTCCATGTACAATTCATCCCCCCCATTAATATCATCCAATGCCCTGTCGATTCCCCAACCCCTTTCCATGTACAATTCATCCCCCCATTAATATCGTCCAATGCCCTGTCGATTTCCCCAACCCCTTTCCATGTACAATTCATCCCCCCCATTAATATCGTCCAATGCCCTGTCGATTTCCCCAACCCCTTTCCATGTACAATTCATCCCCCCCATTAATATCGTCCAATGCCCTGTCGATTTCCCCCAACCCCTTTCCATGTACAATTCATCCCCCCCATTAATATCATCCAATGCCCTGTCGATTCCCCAACCCCTTTCCATGTACAATTCATCCCCCCATTAATATCGTCCAATGCCCTGTCGATTTCCCCCAACCCCTTTCCATGTACAATTCATCCCCCCATTAATATCATCCAATGCCCTGTCGATTCCCCAACCCCTTTCCATGTACAATTCATCCCCCATTAATATCATCCATTGCCCTGTCGATTTCACCCCAACCCTCTCCTCCTCTTCCATTGCTCATTGGGCACCAGTGTGCCTAGTGCAACACTGTTAGAGTTCTGGACAGTTCCGGCATGTTCTTTTAAGGAGTTACTGTACGTCCTCCCTGTGGAATGAATGGGTTTTCCCCACGTGCTCTGGTTTCCTCCCACAGTCCAAAGATGTACCAGCTAGGTTAATTTGTTATTGCAAATTGTCCTGCGATTTGAGTTAATCAGGTTTGTCAGGGTTACTGGGGTTGCGTGGCTCGAAGGGCCAACTCCATGCTGTGTCACTAAATGAAATTATTTTCAACCCTCCACCCCCATCCTATCAGTTTCACCCTACCACCCTCTGCCTGTTGATTTCACCCCTACACCCCCCTAAAAATTTCACTCTACCCCCTCTCCCTGTGAATTTCACCCCATCAAGTTCCTCGGCATCCACATCACCGAGGACCTCACATGGTCTGTACACCAGCTGTGTGGTAAAAAAGGCACCTCAGACAGTTGAGGAAGTTTGGTATGGGTCCCCAAATCCTAAGAACTTTCTATAGGGGCACAATTGAGAGCATCCTGACTGGCTGCATCACTGCCTGGTATGGGAAATGTACTTCCCTCAATCGCAGGACTCTGCAGAGAGTGGTGCAGACAGTCCAGCACACCTGTAGTTGTGAACTTCCCATCATTCAGGACATTTACAAGGACAGGTGTGAAAAAAGGATCATTGGGGACCCGAGTCATCCCAACCACAAACTGTTCCAGCTGCTACCATCCAGGAAGTGGTACTGCAGCATAAAAGCCAGGACCAACAGGCTACGGGACAGCTTCTTTCATCAGGCCATTAGACTGATTAATTCACATTGATTTGAGTGTACTCTATATTACACTGACTGTTCTATTTATTATAAATTATAATTATAAATCACTATGATTGCACATGGCACATTTAGATGGAGACCAAACGCAAAGATTTTTACTCCTCGTATATGTGAAGAATGTAAGAAATAAAGTCAATTAAATTCAATTGATTTCACCCCTACACCCTCCCTCACAATTTCGCTCTACCCCCTCCCTGTGAAATTCACCCATCTCCTATTGATTTCACACCACCCTCCTCTTAGTTTCAATTTGCCCCATCGTTGATTTCACTCCATCACCCCCCTTGTCAATTACACCACCACCACCCCCATCGATTTCATTCTCCCTGTCATTTTTTCATCCACATTCCTATTAATTTCACTCCAACCCCCTCTCCCCCATTTATTTCACCCCCACCCCCCTCTCTCCCTGTTGACTTCACCCCCAACCCCGTCATCCTCCAGTACGACAAGATGCTGAACTGGGCTGAGAAGTGGCAGACGGAGTTCAACCCGGAAAAAGTGTGAAGCAACACTCGTTTGGAAGGTCGAAATTGATGGCAGAATACAGGGTTAATGGCATTGTGGAGGAACACAGGAATCTCGGGATCCTCGACCACAGATTCCTCAAAATTGATGGGCTTCTTGAGGTGTATGATGTGTTGGTCTTCATTAGTCAGGGGAATTGAGTTCAAGAGCCACAAAGTAAAGCTGCAGCTCAATAAAACTCTGGTCAGACCACACTTGGGGTAATGAGTTCAGTCCTGGTCACCTCATCATAGGTAGGGTGTGGATGATTTAGAGAGGGTGCAGAGGAAATTTACCAGGATGCTCCCTGGATTATAGAACAATCCTTATGGGGAAAGATTGGGCAAGCTAGGGTTTTTCTCCTTTGAGAAGAGGAGGGTGAGAGGTGACGAAAGAGGTGTGTGAGATGATAGGGAGCACAGACAGAGTGGACAGCCTGCGCATTTTTCCCAGGGAAGCAACTGCTAATACCAGGGCACATGAGAGTACAGGGAGTATTCAGAGGTAAGTGTACATGCGTGGAATGCCCGGCCAGGGGCAGGGAAGAGACACATACATTAGGGACAGGGCACATGGGTGATAGAACAATGGAGGGAAGGAATACTGAAGTAGGTTAAAACGTCGGCACGATATTGTGTACTGAGCAGTGATATTCTATGTTCTGTGGATAATACCCACATCCTCCCCCACTCTCATCTCCTTCCCATTGATTTCACCCCCTTTGGTTTCAATCTCCTATCGATTTCACCCCATTGATTTTGCCGACAACTTCAACCCTCTGAAGATTTCACCCCTGTTGATTTCAACTTCCTGACAATTTCACTCCCTTTTTCGATTTAGCACCCCCTCTGTTCATTACACTCCATATCGACTTAATCCCTATGTCAATTTCAACCCCTCTATCAATTCACCCGTTGATTTAACCACCTCTGTTGATTTCACTTCCCTGTCGATTTCACCCCGACAATTTCATCTCCCTGTCGATTCCTCCTCTACTGTCGATTTCACCCCATTCCCACACCCCCTCAATTTCACTCCTCTGTTGATTTCAATCCCTCTATCAATTTTACCCTCTGTCAATTTCACCTCTCTGTTGACTTTACCCCTCAGACCTGTTGATTTCAGCCCTCTCTCCATTGATTTCACCTCTGTTGATTTCACCACTCCGCTACTGATTTAAACCCCGATGTCAATTTTACTGCTCTGTTGATTTCACTTGTGCTGTCAATTTCACCCCCCCCACTGTCAACTTCACCTCCCTGATTTCACCCCGTCAATTTCACCACACTGTTGATTTCACCCCTGACAGTTTCACACAGTTGATTCCTCCCCATATCAATGTCACCCCATCGATTTCAACTCCCAGTCAATTTCAACCTCTGTGTTGGCTTAGCATTTCAGTCGATTTAACTCCCTCTGTCAATTTCACCCTCCCCCCATCAATTTTATCCCCTATGACAATTTCATCCTCTTTGTCAATTTCACCCTGACGATTTCACCCCATGTCAGTTTAATCCTCCTAGTCAATGATTTCATGTCTATCAGTTTCACCCCATCAATTTCACCCCCACATCGGTTTAAGCTCCTGATGGTATCACCCCTGCCAATTTACTTGCCTGTCGATTCCTCACTGTATCGATTTTGCCCCCTGTTGATTTCATCTCTCAGTCAATTTCAACCCCTCTAGTTTCACTTCTCTGTTGAATTAGGTCTGTAGATTTCACCCCTCCCATTGATTTAATCCAATATGTTGATTTTAACCCCCTGTCGATTCTACCCCCTTTTTAATTTCACCCCCCTTTGTCGATTTCTTCCTTGTTGATTTCACCCCCATGTTGGGCTAACCCCATGATGATTTCATGCCTCCCTCAATCGATTTCACCCCCTGCAGATTTGAACAAACCCAATCTATTTCAACCCTCAATCCCAATGACTTCACCCACCCTATAAATTTCAATTGTATCAATTTCACCCCACTCCGTTGATTTCATTCCATTGATTTCACCCACTGTCCATTTCACCCCTCCATTGATAACACCGTTGATTTCATGCCCTAATCAATTCAACCCTGTTGATTTCACCTCCCTGTCGATTTTACCAGTTATCTTCACCCCTGTCAATTTCACTGTTCTGATTATTTCAGCCCCGCTATCAATTTCACCCCATGGATTTTACCCTCACAATCAAGTTCACCCCTTCCCCCATCAATTTCAACTCCTCTGCCAATTTCACCTCTCTGACGATTTCAATCCCATGTTGGTTTAACCCCCCCCCCCCCACCCAATGATTTCATTCCTCCCTCGGTCAATTTCATCTGCTTTTGATTCAACTCCTTGTTGATTCAAAGCTGTTGATTTCACCTCTCTGTTGATTTTACCCATTTACATTCACCCATCGATTTCACAACCTCTGTTGATTTCACCCTGTCAATTTCATCAGCCCTGTTGATTTCACCCTCCACTTGTCAATTTCACCAGCCCCCATCGATTTCATTCCCCTCCTCCCCCATTGATTTCACTCCATTGGTTTGACCCTTCCCCCCACTGATTTCATCCTCCTCTATCAATTTCACCCCTTCCCTGACAATTTCACTCCCCATTGATTTAATTCCCCATGTTAATTTTATCCTGTCGATTTCACTCCCCCATCAATTTGCTCACCCCCCACACCCCCATTGGCTTCATCCCTCCCTCTGTTAATTTCATCTGTGTTCAATCAATTTCATAAATTCAATCTACTGTGTTGATTTAATCCGCCATGTCGATTTGAAACCCTCTATCGCTTTCACCTCCCTGTCAAATTCACCACGTGTCACTTACAGTCCCTTGTTGATTCCCCCTTCCCTGATGATTTAACTCTCACTCCATTAATTTCACCTCCTCATCTCAGTGGACTTCAACCCCTCTAGTTTCACTTCAGTCGATTTAACTCCCTCTGTCAATTTCACCCCACCCCGTCAATTTAATTCCCTAAAACAATTTCACCCCGACAATTTAATCCATATGTCAGTTTAACCTCCATCCAATGATTTCATGCCTCCTGCTCTCGATTACACCCCTAATGATTTCACCTCCATGTTGTTTTAACCCCCAATATCATGCGTCCCATCAATATCTCCCCTTTGTTGATTTCACCATCTCATCCTGCAGATTTCAACCCCACTGATTTCAGCCCCATATCAATTTCACCTGCTGTTTTCATGTCCTCTGTCTGTTGCACCCTTTGTTGATTTCTCCCCATCGATTTCAGCTCCATCAATTTCACCTCCTGTCGATTCCTCAACGTATCCATTTCCCCCCCGTTGATTTCATCCTTCAATTTCAACCCCTCTGGTTTCACTTCTCTGTCAAATTAAATCCCTCTGTCAATTTCACCCCTCACATCGATTTAATCCGATATGTTTTCACACCGCATTGATTTCAGCTCTGTTGATTTCATGCCCCTGTCAATTTCAAACCCTCTCAATATCAACACTTCCATTAATTTCACCTGATTTCCACTCCAAATCAATTTAACCCCCCATGATTTCACTCCTCCTTCTATCAATATCACCTCTATTGATTTTACACCATTGATTTCACCCCTTCTCAATTCAACCCCATTGATTTCACCTCCCTGCTGATTTTACCCGGTCTTCACCCCATCGATTTCTTCCACCTTTGATTTCACCTGTTAATTTCACGCTGTCAATTTCATCTCCACTGATTTCACCTGATGATTTAATTCCCTCTCGATTTCAGCTGTCAATTTTAACCCCTCCCATCGATTTTAAACCCTCCGTTGATTTCATCCCTCTGACGATTTCACCTCTGATTTTAATCTGGTTTTACTTCTCTATTGAATTAAGTCCCTCTATCGATTTCACCCCTCACATTGATTTAATCCAATATGTTGATTTCACCCCCGTCGATTTCACCATTCTCGTGTCCCGTCAATTTTACCCCAATTTCATCCCTGTCAATTTCAACCCCTCTCGATGTCAGCACCTGTCGATTTCACCTCTCTGATGATTTCCACCCCATGTCAGTTTAACCCCCCCAATGATTTCACTCCTCCCTCTACCAATATCACCTCCATTGATTACACCCCCTTCTCAATTCAACCCCTCATTTCACCTCTGTTGACTTTACCCATTGCCATCAACCATGTCGATTTCACCCACATTCAATTTCTCCTGCCTGTCAATTTTACCCGTCGATTTCACACCCCTGCTGATTTCACCTCCTTATCGATTTCATGCCCATTGATTTCAGCTCAACCAATTTCACTCTTTTGATGATTTCATCCCCACTGTCGATTTCATCCGTCGATTTTACCCCCTCCCATCGATTTCATCCATCAATTTCACCCTGTCGATTTCACTGTTCTGATGATTTCAACCCTAAAGTCGATTTTACCCCCCAGTCAATTTCACCTCCCAGTGATTCCACTCCTCCCTCTATTGATTTTCTACTGTTCTGTTGATTTCACCCCTTTGACGATTTTAACTCCGTCGGTTTAACACCCCTAAAAATTTCAATCCTTCCTCTATCAATTGTCACCCCCTCTATTAATTTCACCCCACCCCATCCATTTCACCTCACCATTGATTTCACTCTGTCAATTTCACCCCCCCCCCCCCATTGAATTTATCCACTGCTGATTTCATCCCCTTGTTGATTTCACCTCTCTCACAATTTCAATCACATGCTGGGTAACCCCAACCTCCCAAGTGAATTCACTCCTCCCTCTGTCAAATTCACCATGTGTCATTATAAATCCCATGTCGATTTGAACCTGATTTCAACCCAATTATATCACCTCCCTGTCGATTTCACCACCCCTCCGACAATTTCACCTCTTGTCAATTCCTTCCCGTAGCAATCTAAACCCCTGTTGATTTCACTTCTGTTGATTTCCACGCCTCAGCTATCACTTCTCAATCAATTTAATTCCCTGTCGATTTAATGCCTCCCATCGATTTAGTGCCCTATGTAGATTTCACCCCCTCTGATTTCACCCTTGTTGATTTCACTCTGTTATCAATTTCACCTCCCTATTGATTTCACTCCACTGTCGATTTCATTCCTCAACCTTGTCAATTTCACTCCCTGTTGATTTCACATCCTCTCACTATTTCACCCCCCCCCCATCAACTTCACAACACTGTCAATTCCACCCTGCCATTGATTTAATCCCTGATGTCAATTTTACCATTCAGTTGAGTTCACTTTTGGTGTCGATTCCCCCCTCCCCACCAATTTCCCATCCCTGTTGATTTCAATCCCTCTGGTTTTACTTCTCTGTTGATTTAACTCCCCCTTTCGATTTAAACCCTTCCACCAATTTAATCCTGTATGTTGATTTCAACCCCCCTTTTGTCAATTGATTGTAGACCCATTTTGATTTCACCCCCTTTGTCAATTTTTTCCTTGTTGATTTCACCCTCCTGATGATTTCACCCCCATGTTGGGTTAACCCCATGATGATTTCATGCCTCCCTCTATTGATTTCACCAATTTCAACCCTCCATTGATTTCAAACGCCTCCCCATCGATACCACTCACCGCTGATTTCACCTCCCTTGTCGATTTCACCCACCATTGATTTCACCTTGATTTCAGCCCCTTTTGATTTCACTCCCTTGTCAATTCAACCCCATTGACTTCACCTTCCTGTCGATTTCACCCCCCTTGATCTCACCCACCCTGTAAAAATTTTAATCATGTCGATTTCACCCACCATCGATTTCAAGCCATTGATTTTACCCACCATCAAATTCACCTCCCTGTTTTCACCCCGTTCATTTTACCCCAGTCATTTTCACCCCATCAATTTCAACCCTCCTGACGACTTCATCTAATGATTTCAACCCCATGTTGGTCCCCCCCAATAATTTCATTACTTCCACTATCGACTTCACCTATCAATTTCAGTTTTATTGATTTCACCCTTCTGATGATTACAGCCTTGCTGTCAATTTCACCCACTGTCGATTTCACCTCTCAAATGATTTCAACCCCGTGTCAGTTTAACTCCCCAATGACTTCACTCCTCCATCAATTTTCACTCCGTCAATTTCAAGCCCCATCTATTTCACCCCACCATTGATTTCACTGTCAATTTCAGACCCCCTTCGAATTCATCCGCTGTTGACTTTATTCATTATCTTCACCCATCGATTTCACCCCATCAATTTCACAACCTCTGTCGATTCCACTTCCCGATTGATTTCACCGTTCTGATGATTTCAACCCCAAAGCCAATTTACCCTGTCAATTGCAACCCCCAGTGATTTCACTCCTCCCTCTATTGATTTTCTACCCCTCTGTTGATTTAACCCCCTTTGATGATTTTAACTCCATCAATTTAACTCCCCAAGGATTTCAATCTTCCCTCTATCAATTTTCACCCCGTCAATTTTACCCCCACCATTGATTTCACTCTGTCAGTTTTTGTTGATTTCACTTCCCTGTTGTTTTTATCCATTATCTTCACTCATCGATTTCACCCTTGTCTATTTCACCCCCTGTTGATTGCACCAGCCCCCATCGATTTCACCCCATCCATTTGACAACCTGTCAGCTTCATCCCTGTCGATTTCATCTTCCTCGTTCAACTTCACCCTGCCATTTTCACCCCTCCCCCTGTCAATTTCACTCACTATTGATTTAATTCCCCATGTTGATTTCAGCCCGTGTTGATTTCACCCTCTGTCAATTCTAGCCGTCTCTGTGGATGTCACTCCCCTGTCAATTTCAAATCCCCTCTGTCAATTTCATTCCTCTGTTGATTTTACCCTGCTGACGATTTCACCCCATTGATTTCATCCTTCCCTTTGTCAATTTCATCCGTGCTGATTTAATCCACTATGTTGATTTGAACCCTTCTATCGATTTCGATTTCACCCCATTTTTGGTTTAACCCAGCAATGATTTCACACCTCCCTCTGTCAATTTCACCCCCAATTGATTCCATCCCCTTTTTGATTTCACCCCCTTGTCCATTCAACCCCTGGCGATTTTACCCGTTTTCATCCCGTCAATTTCAACCCACGTCGGTATCAACCCCTCCGACAATTTCAACCCCATGTCAATTTCACCCCCTCCATCAATTTCACCCTGCTGTCAATTTCACTTCCCTGTTAATTTTACCCCCGTCAATTTCACCTGTCGATTCAAATCTTTTAATTTCACCTCCCGGTCGATTTCACCTGTTTTCACCCCCTGTCGACTTCGCCTCCCCGTCAAGTTCACCACGTCACTTTCAACTCCTTGTCAAATTCACCCCCCCCCCGGAAGATTTCACCTCCTTATCGATTTCAACCCGCGCTGATTTCACCTCTCAGTCCCTGGTGTCACTTCTCTGCCAGTTTTACCCCTCCCATCGACTTAATCCCCTCTTGTCGATTTCACCCCCCCCCCTTCGCCGTCACCCCTGCTCCTGCCGGTTTCACTCGCCGTGGTGACTTCAATCTCTTTATCCATTCCCCCCACTCCGCCCCACCCCCTGCCCGCCGCCCCGCCCGCCGGCCGCTCTCCCCTCGGCGATACCCGGCTCCCCTCGGCGGAGGGCAGCGTCCCTCGCCATTTCGGTCCGCGGAGCCGGATCACTTCCGGGTTGTGTTCTCAGTGCGGGTGTCGCTTTAAGAATCCGCGGTTCCGCTCTCTCTCTCTCCCTCTCTCCCCCCTCTCTCTCTCTTTTTCCCTTTTTCTCCGATCTCACGGGTTTTTGGTCGCGATCAGGATGGACGCCGGGCCCCTGGGCTCGCTGCTGTCGCCATTTTGGGGGTTCTGAAGAAGTTTTTGTGTGTGTGTGTGTGTTTTATTTTTTTTTTGGGGGGGGAGCGAGGAGGGGGAAGGGAAATCTTATTTTGTTTTTTTCTTTCTCTGTGTGTGTGTGTGCGTGCGTGCGAGGGCCCCGGAGATCCTGGTGCATCGAGTTCCGTTCAGTCTAGGCGTAGGGCAACTTGGACCTTTCTCTCTCTAATCTCCCCCCTCCCTTTCTCTCACCCTCTTTTCTCTCTCTCTAATTTCACTGTCTCAACGCCTCTCGTCCCCCCCCCCCTTCCTTCCTTTATCCCCCGCCTCCCCCCACCACCTCCCCGCAGTTCGAGTTTACCCTCCCTGGTCTTCATTCCGTGCTTTGTGTCTGAATTTTTAAATGAGAGAGAGGGGCGGTTGGGAAAGCAGTTTTTAAAATAAATATATTATTGGATTTTTTTTGGGAGGGTTTAGGATTTTTTTTAACCTTTCGGCCGTCGGAAATGGTGAGAAAATGTCGGGCTCTGCGCTGAAACAAGAGCTCAAATTACTCGAGTCGATCTTCCATCAGAAACACGAGAGATTCCGCATTGTTTCTGGGTCCCTGGACGAAATCAGCTGTCAGTTTGTTACCCAGGAGCAGGTTCTGGTGATCCACTGCAATATCACGGTAAGCAAACTGACGCGAAACTAACTAGCGAGTCAGCCGACGCGCGGCGGCAGCGGCGTGAAACTAACGAGAGGTCTGGCTAATTACCACCCCAGAGCGCAGGGCAGCCCCACGCACGCAGTCGGCAGCAGAACGGCGGCGTTAGGGTAGCCAGTGGTCAGCCCGAGCCACACTGCAACACTGTAGCAGAAACACCACGGTGGCAATATGTGTTCAGTGACACCCTCCCTGCGCCTCCGAATAACAACTCGGGGCACCTCCTCTATTTTATTTCCTTGAGGTTCGTTCTCTTCCTCTCCCTTGTAACCCGACAGGCAAAGCAAGAAGGTTTGCTACAGTCGGGGTCGTGTGTGTGTGTGTTTTTAACAGGGAGGCCAATCTGACCTCCTCTGAATACTGATGTGCAAACCTTCCACAAGTATCTGTAAAGAGAGCTGTTGTGTGTCGAAGCCAGAAGTGACATTAACCGGGGCAAGGCCTAAAAGTTGCAGCTGAAAGAAGCCAAAAAAAAAAAATCATTGGGCGAAGGGAGATTGGTTCCTAGAGAGGCGGAAGGGGGAGGGCTTGTTGTTAATCAGGCCGCAATGGCTGCTGATCTGCCTCCGAAGAGTTTTTTTCGCTTTAACTCTCTTGTAGCACGACAAATCGACGCGAGGCCTAGGGTTAGTTCGGGTCCAGTTCCCATTTGAGGTAAATAGACCCGAACTAGCCTGACGCTTGTGTGTATTAACACAGTCCTAAGCTGTTACTTAAAACATACATTTATTAATAAGTCTGAGATTTCATGCGCCGTGGCTTGGAGTCAAGTCCGTAGTTAGGTATTAGAGCAGATGAGGTGAAACTCGTACAGGCCTGTTGTAGAGTTGGTGTTCCCCCCCCCCCCCCCCCAAGAACCCGCAGCCAAAAGTCAATACATCACAAACAGGCCCTTCGGCCCGACCAGTCCACGCCAGCCACTTGCCTATTTAAGTTAGCCCCAATTGCCAATGTTTGGCCGGTACCCCCTCAAGAGCACACTTGCTCTATAACACTTGCCTCACACATCTCCTCTGAGATTCCACCCCTCCCCCTACACCTTAAATACATGCCTGTGGTATCAGACATCTTGCCCACCAGTGAAAGATACTGGTTGTCTAGCTGCCTCTCATAATTTTGTAAACTTCCATCACTCTCTGCCACTCGAAAGAGAGGTTTAGCGAAGGGTGCAGAGGAGATTTACCAGGATGCTGCCTGGATTACAGAGCATGTCTTGTGAGGAAAGGCTGAGCAAGCTTAGGGCTTTTCTCTTTGGAGTGAAGGAGAGGTCAACTTGATAGAGGTGTGCAAGCTGATCACAGAGGCAGGTTTAATATCACTGGGATATGTTGTTAACAGTGACAGCAGCACAATGCAATAGATGATGAATATAGAAAAAACTGAATTATAGTAAATATGTATATTAAATAGTTAAATTAAGATAAGTGGTTCGAAAACAAATTTTAAAAAAATAGTGAGGTAGTGTTCATGGGTTCAATGTCCATTTAGGAATCAGATAGCAGAGGGGAAGAAGCTGTTCCTGAATCGCTGAGTGTGTGCCTTCAGGCTCCTGTACCTCCTCCCTGATGGTAACAGTGAGAAAAGGGCATGTCCTGGGTGCTGGAGGTCTTTAATAATGGATGCTGCCTTTTTGAGACACCGCTCCCTAACGATGTCTTGGGTACTATGGAGGCTAGTGCCCACGATGGAGCTGACTAATTTTACAACTTTGATCGTGTGCAGTAGCCCCCTGCCCCTGCCCCATGCCAGATGCTTGACGCAGCCAGTCAGAATGCTCTCCATGGTACACCTGTGAAGTGTTCAAGTGTTTTAGGTGCCAAACCAAATCTCCTCAAATCCCTAGTAAAATACAGCCGCCGTCTTGCCTTCTTTATAGCTGAATCAATGTGTTGGGACCAGGTTAGATCCTGAGTGATATTGACACCCAGGAATTTGGAATTCCTCACTCTCTTTGAGGGTTGGTTTGTGTTAGAGTGGAAATGGCTAGTATGAGGAGTCCTAATGAGGATAGTATAGGGGAATGTCAGAGGGAGGGTTTTGTTTTACACAGAATGGAGAGTGTGTGTAAAGCCCTGCTAGGACTGATGGTAGAGGCAGATATGTTTGGGAGATTTAAGAGGCAAATGGATGATAGAAAAGTGTGTAGGAAGGAAGGGTTAAATTAGGTTAAAGGGTTGGCACAACATTGTGGGCCGAACGACCTGTTCTGTGTTCTACTTTGGTATCGTGGCCCTAGAGCCGTACAGCACAGACCAGGCCTTTCAGCCCAACTGGACCTTGCCAACCAAAGGCAGCGCGGTAGTGTAGCGGTGAGCACAACGCTTTGCAGTACAGGCGACCCGGGTTCAATTCCTGCCACTGTCTGTCTTTCCCCGTGACCGCGTGCGTTTCCTCCCACGGTCCAA
Organism: Hemitrygon akajei; assembly: GCF_048418815.1. Classification (NCBI taxonomy): domain Eukaryota; kingdom Metazoa; phylum Chordata; class Chondrichthyes; order Myliobatiformes; family Dasyatidae; genus Hemitrygon; species Hemitrygon akajei. Next base: position 82,485,002 of record NC_133134.1, read on the forward strand.
AGGGGTACCGGTTGGTAAGTTGATTGTTGTAAATTGTCCCGTGATTAGGCTAGCGTTAAACTGGGGGTTGTTGAGCGGCGCGGCTCGAAGGACTGGAAGGGTCTGCTCCGCAATCTATCTCAATCAATAAATGCCTGTCCAAGCCAATCCCATTTGGCCCACAGCCTAAACCTTTCCTATCCACGTACCTCTCTGAGTGTCCTTTAAATGTCGAGATGTACCTGCCTCAACCACTTCCTCTGGCAGCTGGTTCCACAGACTGACCACCTCTGGGTGGTTAAAAGAAGTTACCCCTCGGGTTCCTATTAACCCCCCCCCCCCCACCCTTCAACCTGTGCCCTCTTGTTCTTGAAGCTCCAGCCCTGCGTCGCAGCTCCCAAATAAAGGTCAGCCATTTGGGAATGGAGTTGGAGGTGGTGATCAGGGAGTTGTCCAGCCACGAGTGCCTGAGTCCTCTACCCGACAGAACCCTGGGGGGGGGGGGGGGGGGGGTCAGTCACTGACTATGTTCAAGGCTGAGTCTTTAGGTGTGGAGGTGGGGTGTTTCCGTAGGGAAGTGGTTCTGGGTGAAAGGTGCTGTCGACTGATGGAACGGCAGAACAGGTGCAATGGGCTGAATAGCCTCCTTGCTGGAGTGCTTGGGTGTGCTAGTCTGAATGTGGCCGTGCAGTGGGGCAGACAGGTGGAGCTGGTTGTCAGCTGTGTGCTTTGAGTGCCGATGGCATTAGACGCCGGGTACACTCCTGCCCCACCTTGTCCCCAGCAGCACCCTGCGCCCCCCCAGTACCTGGTCACACATCCAATGTCGCTTTGCTCTTTAACAACACCAGCCTGTGTTTTTTTAAAACAATTCTTGGCCTCCTGGCCCTTGTCCACCTCTGTCTGCTCTCCTCAGAAACTTGCCCCTTCTAAACCCCAAACCCCAGAGCCCTCTTCCTGAATCCAGCCTTTCTTCAGTCGCTCTTAATATCCGCCATGTAGCCTATGTATTATGAAAACACAGCATGTATCGTTGGATATACCCTTCCTCCTGTATCTGTGTTTTGAAAAGTGTTACTAGGAATTGTATGTGTTGTGTGCACTGGTCTTGTGCGTATATTATAAAACATAATATCACACCATGTGAGAAGTTTCTGAATTACTGGATATAACAGCACTGTATGTATTTTGTGACTGTGTAACATGGAATTGCTATATATTGTGTGTAATATATATAGTTACGGGGGAAATATTCTGAGTTTTACACTTCTGTGTCGATAATACAATGTATGTGACAATATTTCATGTACTCCTGCTCTCTCATACAAGTGTATTGCTGGATATACTTACTGGCTGTTGTGCTGTTGGCATTTAGAACGACAGTGCAGGTCCTCCATCTCTGGTGGTGTTCGAGGCTTCCTTCATCGTGTCAGTAGCTTCCTCTCAGTTTTCACTGCTGTCGGTCATACGAGTCCTAGGTGGGACTGGGGAATACCGTCACACTCAGATGTAGAAGGATTCTTCATTGCTGTTTCCGTAACAATTTTGTTTGACCAGTCAGGGTTGTCAGCCCTGAGCTGAACCCCCCGACTTGGTCTGTCCTCTACCCTTTGACCTGTTTGGCATGGTGACCCTAGCAAGAGTCAAAGCACAAAGCCCTGATATAGCTGTCTGGGTCATTGAGCCCCCAAACCCAACGCCACAGTTGGAGAATTATTGCATATACCTTTGCTTTATCAGAATCAGGCTTATTATCGCTGACATTTATTGTTTTGTGGTGGCAGTACAGTCTAATTCGTAAAATATATCATAAATTATAAAAGGAAATATATAAAAATTATATAGTTCAAAAGAGAGCAAAAAAATACTGAGGCTCATTGTCCATTCAGAAATCAGACAGTAGAGGGGAAGCTTAGAACAGAGATGGGAAGGATTTCTTTAGCCAGAGCATGGTGAATCTGTGGAATTCATTGCCAAGTCATTGGGTATATTTAAATTGGAGGTTGATAGGTTCTTGATTAGTCAGGTGCCAAAGGTTACAAGGCGAAGGCTGGAGATGAAGCTGATAATGCAGCCATGATTGAGTGGCTTAACAGACCTGATGGGCCGAATGGCCTAATTCTGCTCCTTTGTCTTGTGTCTAAGCTGTTCTTAAAACATTGAGCATGGGTCGTCAGGCTCCAGGACCCTCTCTGATGGTAGTGTGAGCAGAGAGCATGTCCTTGGTGGTAGGGGTCCTTTCTGAGGCATCGCCTTTTGAAGATGTCGTTGATGGTGGAGAGGCTAGTGGATAACAAGCACTTGTTTAGTCCTGGGTCAAAAGCTTTTTAGTCGCAGAGTGATTCAGTGTGGACCACAGGCCGCTCGACCTAATGCGAGTGATCCAGTGTGGACCACAGGCCGCTCGACCTAATGCGAGTGATCCAGTGTGGACCACAGGCCGCTCGACCTAATGCGAGTGATCCAGTGTGGACCACAGGCCGCTCGACCTAATGCGAGTGATCCAGTGTGGACCACAGGCCGCTCGACCTAATGCGAGTGATCCAGTGTGGACCACAGGCCGCTCGACCTAATGCGAGTGATCCAGTGTGGACCACAGGCCGCTCGACCTAATGCGAGTGATCCAGTGTGGACCACAGGCCGCTCGACCTAATGCGAGTGATCCAGTGTGGACCACAGGCCGCTCGACCTAATGCGAGTGATCCAGTGTGGACCACAGGCCGCTCGACCTAATGCGAGTGATCCAGTGTGGACCACAGGCCGCTCGACCTAATGCGAGTGATCCAGTGTGGACCACAGGCCGCTCGACCTAATGCGAGTGATCCAGTGTGGACCACAGGCCGCTCGACCTAATACTGTCCAAGTTGCCTGCCTGACAGTGACTCTTGTGACCTGAGCTAGTCGCGTTTGTGTGGGTTTGGCTTCTAAATCTTTCCATTTACCTGTCTGACTGTCATCTTAAACATTATAAATGTAGCAGCCTCTATCACGTCTTCTGCCAGCTGATTTCATAAACCCATTACCCTCTGTGTGAAAGCTACCCCTCAGGCTCCTGGTAAATCTCTCCCCTTTCACCGTAAACTGTGCTGCCTCGTTTTGTTTTGGGGTGGGGGATGTCTGACCATTTGTAACCTGTAGGGTTACCCCCTCAGCAACCAACATTCCAGGGAAATCAGCCCAGTTAGGAAGGATGCTGTTGGTTAGAATCTGACTGTGTGGAATTTGTTGCCACAGACGACTGTGGGGGCAGGTCACAGGTCAAAGTGGAGGTTGATAGGTTCTTGATTAGTCAGGGCATCAGAGGGTATTGGGAGAACACAGGAGAATGGGGTTGAGAGGGATAATAAATCAGCCATGATTGGACTTGATAGGCCAAATGGCCTCATCCTGCTCCCGTGTCTTGTGATCTCACTGAAGGAAGATGCAGCTGTAATTCTGGTTGGGGCAAGAGCTGTTACGGGAAAGACACCCTGGCTTCCCCTATCACCTTGCAGCTGGCCCCCCCTCCCCTTCCTCCTCCCAACTTTTTATTCTGGTGTCTTTCCCCCTTCCTTTCCAGTTCCAAAGAAGGGTCTCGGCCCAAAACGTCAACTACTTATTCCCCTCTATAGATGCTGCCTGACCTGCTGAGTTCCTCCAGCATTTTGTGTGTGGCTCTGTATTTCCAGCATCTGCAGAATCTCTTGTGTTTAGGAAAGACTAGTAGTATGTCAGTCACCCGGTCCAGTTGAGATGCATTTGAGGTTACTGGGCTGTTGGAATTGGTTTATTATTGTCACATCTACTGAGATACAGTGAAAAGCTCGTCTTGCAATCTGCTCATACAGATCAGATCGTTACACGTACGTCACACACAAAATGCTGGAGGAACTCGGCAGGTCAGGCATCATCCATTGAGGGGGAGAAACAGTCAATGTTTTGGGCTGACTGGAAAGGAAGGGGGAAGAAGCCAGAATAAGAAGGGGGGGGAGTGAAGAGGAGGTGATGTGTGTGGGGAGGGGTTGGTGAAGTGATTAGTGATAACTGGAAAGGGCAAAGAAGGAGGAATTTGATAGAGGAGAGTGGACCATGGGAGAAGGGGGTACCGGGGTCAGTTGATAAGCAGATGAGAAGAGATGGGAGGGGGGAACTGGAATGGGGACTGGAAGAAGAGGGAAGGGGGAGTGGTAGTGCATTGAGCTAGAAATTGAGAACTGTATGGGAGGGGAGCGGACGATTATATTACTCCTAGAGAAGGTTTAAAGGTCAGCAGAATATCATGGGCTAAAGGGCCCATTCTGTTCCATGTTCTAGAATGAGTAAAACTGTAACGATGCAGGATAAAGTGTCACAGCTACAAGGAAAGTGCAGGATGATAATAAAGTACGTAGATTGTGAGGCTGAGAGGCCATCGTATTGTTCAATGTCCATTCCAGTTTCTGATAACAGTGGGATATAAACTGCCCACGAGCCTGGTGGCTCGTGTTTTTGTATCTTCTGACAATGGGGAGGGGAGGAGTTTGTCCGGGGTGGGAGGGGTCTTTGGGTATGCTGGCTGCTTCACTGAGGGAGCAGGAAGGGTAGATGAAGTCCATCTGTGATTTGCTGCGCTGTGTCCCCAGCCCTGTGCAGCTCCTTGTGATCACTGGCAGAGGGAAATGGCAAAGATTCTGGCCACAGTCAGCTGGACACCTGCAGGTCCTTGAGCGGTGTCTGATGACTGGAAAGTTACAAACTTTTGCATCTTTTGTTCAGACAAAAGTGGTGTCACAGGCTGATAGGTCACAAAGAGCTTCTGCACATTAACCTTCGTAAATCAAGAGTATTGAATACAGGAGCTGGGATGTTATGTTGAGGTTGTATAAAATGTTGGTGAGATCAAACTTGGATTTGGGCTGAAACCCTGAACCAGGACTCAGTGGAGAGAGTCATAGTCGGAGAGTACTGCAGCATAATAACAGGCCCTTCAGCCCATCTAGTCCATGCAGAAGTTTTATTCTACCAGCTCCTATTGGCCTACACCTGGACCTTTGCCCTCCATACCCCTCCCCTCCACAAACTCATTGAGATGTTGAAATTGAACCCACATCCTCCACTTCCGACAGCAGCTTGTTCCACACCCGTACCACCCTCGGAGTGAAGAAGTTCCCTTAAATATTTCACCATTCAATGGTTCTGTTTAACTTCAGAGAATGTATAAAATATACAGACTGAAATCCTTGCTCTCCACAGATATCATCAAAACGGAAGAAAATAAACCCAAAGAATGACAGGAAAAGAGATGCAAGAACCCCTGCCCCCTCCCCCTGCCACACACTGGCAGCATCAATCCTCCCCCTCCCCCCACTTATTCCAGTAGAAAGCATCAACATTCCCACCACCCACCATTCAGCAAAGGCAAAGCCTCCAAAGAGCGACCATGGTCTACAACAGTCCAACATCCCTCAGGCTGTCTCTGTCTCTGTGTATCTCTCTCTCTCTCACAGAGAGACAGATATCACTCCTTCCACAGTGACAGGGGAGATAACAGTCCCTATTTCAAGTTTACAGTCAGTCTGAAGCGTTTTTTTTATTTCTTCAACTCGAGAATCGGCAAATCGGCTCCTCCGACAGCCGCTCTCGTTCTCTTTGATGTTCCAGCTCCCGCTACGCTTCAGTACGCACCATCGGTGAGAACTCGCGTCTGCAGGCCCCGAAATCGGCCGACTTCAGGCCAAACCTGGACATATGGAAACGCGGCCAATGGGTGAGCTCCAAGAGCGGGAACACACTGTTGTGCCGATCCACTGTCACCGTAGATCAAAGACCCCGATAGGACTCCGACCGCCCTGGAAAGGAAGACAGAGTCAATAGAATAGGAGAATTTAACTGCTTCACTGGTAAGCTGGGAGAAGCCGCCTGCTGACACCATCTTTAGCTCCACCTTAAACATAGTTGTAGTCTCACCCAACCTGGGGCAGGGGGTAACTGCGTCACCCTATCCATACCACGCATAATTTTATACATCTCCATGAGATCTCGTCTCATTCTCCTATACTCCTAACCTTTTCAACCTTTCCCTGGTAATGATCCTCAAGTCTTGGCAACATCCTTGTAAATCTTCTCAGTGCTCTTTTGGTCTTATTGGTGTCTTTGCTGTAGTTAGGTGCACATGATTCTCCAGATTTGTCCTCACCAATGGCTACACGTAGCACAAAGTAAGGGAGTCGTACACCAAACCTTCATAAAACGCTAGTGGGCCACAGCTGGAGCACCGAGCCACATTCTGATGTTGGCCGCTGCGGCAGGATGCGAAGGTCTTCGGAGGGGGTGTGGAGCAGATTTCATATCACGATCCCTGGGATGGGGGACTTGGCACGAATAGAGAGGCGCTGGGCTATTTCTTCCTGGGGCAGACGGTCACCAGTAAAGTGATTTTTAAAATCAGTAAAGGTTGACACAGGAGAGAGGGGATGTTCACACTGGTGGAGGAATGGGGAAACCAGTGGGTGAGGAAGGGAAGTGATTGGCAAATGTGACAGGAGCAAAATTCCCAACTCTTACTGCTTACCGTGCGTTACCAGGGAGTGTACTGGAGGAAAATTCAAAAGGGAGCTGGGGTAAGTATTTAAGGGGGGGGGATGGGAATCCAGGTGAGGGGCAGTGAGTAAGTCTAACAGATTGTCCATGCATAGGGCTAGTATAGACAGAATGGGCCAAACAGCCTCATTCCTAATTTGACAATTGAGTGTGCATTATATCAAGCATGGTATGGTTTTGGAGATATCACATTAATGTGCTGTAACAGACCTGTGCCCCTTTTATGAACTGCACCGTACAGATATTAATCATACAGCACAGAAACAGGCCCTTTGGCCCAACTTGTCCATGCTAACCAAGATCCCAATCCAAGCTAGTCCCATTTGCCTCTGAATTTTTCCTATCCGTGTCCCTGTCCATATCGCTCTAAACCTATCCTATCCGTGTACCTGTCCATATCCCTCTAAACCTTTCCTATCCGTGTACCTGTCCGTATCCCTCTAAACCTTTCCTATCTGTCTACCTGTCCATATCCTTCTAAACCTTTCCTATCCACGTCCCTGTCCAAGTGTGTTTTAAATGCTGTTAATGTACCTGCCTCGACCACTTCCTCTGGCAGCTCGTTCCATATACTGACCAGTCTCTGAGTGGGGGGGGAAGGGGGGGAAGGGCTATTCCTAATGAACCTTTCTCCTCTTGCCTTAAGCCTGTGCTCTCTAGCTGTCAATTCCCGAGCCCTGGGAAAGACTCTGCATTCACCTTAACTATGCCTATCATGATTTGAACACCTTTGTAAGGTCTCCTACCCCTCATAGAAAAAACATTCCTCGCCTGTTCACCCTCTCCCCATGACTAAATCCCAATTCGTGTGTCTGTGGGAAGGAACTGGGACAGCACGTGGTCACGGGGAGAACGTACAGTCTCCTTACAGGCAGTGGTGGGAATCGAACCTGGATCACCTGCACTGTGAGGCGTTGTGCTCTATGGTAGTGTCGCCTAACACGTCAACAATGCCTTCCCTCTCAGACGCTGCTCGACCTGCTGAGTTCCTCCAGCAGATCGTTTGTTAATTCAAGTGTGGCCTTGCCATTGTCTTGCACATTGCGATGGCGTCTGATGCAGGCTTCAACACTCGTCTGTTTTATACACAGAAGTGCACGGCACATTGAGCAACATATAAATTGGTTTATTATTGTCACATGTAGATACTTTATTGATCCCTGAGGAAATTACAGTAAAACAGTAGCATTACGACTGCACAGATATAAATTTTAGAAGAGAAGTAGAAAGAAGAAAACCTGATTTGCCACAAACAGTCTAACAGGAGGGGTCACCTTTTCCCCGGCTATAGGCGGCCTCTGGCCTCATTATGGAGCCTGATGGCCCAGGATAAGAATGACCACATATAGTGCTCTTCGGAGCAGCGCAGTTGTCTAAAAATGCTCCTCTGTTCAGCCAAGGTGGCATGCAGAGGGTGAGAAACATTGTCCGGAATTGCCAGGGTTTTCCGTAGGGTCCTTTGTTCTACCGCAGCCTCCAGTGTGTCCAGTTTGACTCCTATAACAGAGCCAGCCTTTCTAATGAGTTTATTGAGCCTGTTGGCATTACCCGTGTTGATGCCATTGCCCTAGCTCACCACCACAAAGAAGAGGTGCAGTGGAAAAAGTTTGTTTTGTATGTTGTCACACAGATCACATCAGCAGAACCATGTGCTGAGGGTGGGTGTTGCAGCAAGAACTGATGTGGAGTGTTGTGTGCTGTTCTGGTCACCTACATACGGGAAAATTATCAATACAATTAAAAGAGTGCAGAGGAAAAATTACAAAGGATGTTGCCAGCACTTGAAGATCTGAGTTGCAGGGAAAGATTTTACTCCCTGAAGCATAGGAGAATGAGGGGAGATTTGATAGAGGTATACAACATTGAGGGGTATAGATTAGATTAATGCAAGCAGGCTTTCTCCAGTGAGGTTAGGAGAGACCAGAACCAGAGGTTGTAGCTTAAGAGTGAAAGGTGAAATATTTGAGGGGAACATATGAGCGTAATGTCTTCACTCAATGCGGAATGAGCTGTCGGAGGAAGTGGTGGATGTGGGTTAGATTGCGATATTTAAAAGAAGTTTTGATAGATAAAGGGATGGAAGGGGTTTGGAGGTCTACGGTCCAGCTGCGGAGGTGAGATGCGAGAATGTCCGGTATGGGTGAGATCTTTGATTATCCTGACTGTTCCACCCAGGCAGCGAGAAGTGTACAGTGAGCGTAGTGTGCTATGTACAATAAAGAGCTGATTGTGTCTGTCACCCATTCTCATGATGGTTGTAATGCTGAGGGTTTACAAGGCCCTGGTGAGGCCTCCCGGAGTACTGTGAGCAGCTGTGGACCACTTTCCTAAGAAAGGATGTGTTGACGTTGGAGAAGGTTCAGAGGAAGTTCACAAGAATGATTTTGGTGAAAGAAAGGGTTAATATATAAGGCGTGTTTGATGTCTCTGGGTCTTTACTCGCTGGAATTTAGAAGAATGGATGTTGGGGGGGGGGGGAATCTCATTGAAACCTATTGAATATTGGAAGGCCCAGATTGAGTGGATGTGGAGTGGATGTTTCCTATGGTGGGTAAGTCTAGGACCAGAGGACATAGCCTCAGAATAGAGGGACTTCCATCTCGAATGGAGATGCGAAGGGATTTCTTTAACCAGAGGGTGGTGAGGCTGTGGAATTCGTTTCCGCAGGTGCTAGTGGAGGCCAAGTCATTGGGAGATTTAAGGCAGAAGTTAATATGTTTTTGATTAGTCAGGGTGTGTAAGGCAGGAGAATGGAATTGAGAGGGAAATGGTGGAGCAGACTTGATGGGCCAACCAGCCTAGTTCTGCTTCTATATCTAATGATTGTACATCAGGTATCACAGTCTCTCTTTTGTTACCAGACATGGAATTCCTGTGATTTATACACTCTCTATAATTTCATATGAGGCTGATCTGTCAAACCGTGTGTGTCTTTTTGAGAAGTCTTGTTTGGTTCGAGGGCAGAAATCAGTAAGAGCTCAGCTCGCTCCCCAGCCATGCCAGTAGCCGCATCACGAGGTGACATTTATTATTTGTTAATCTCCACTGTTGCTGACATGCCGATTTCCTTTTTAAAAAGAATTTGTTGGCCTCAGCAGCTGCCAATCTCAGCTTCCTCCTAAATGGCCTCCCAGGCCTGATTGGGCCAGGACGTGTCTTAGCTCGGGTTCCGATTTTAAACTCGAGAGACTGTAGATACTGTAAACCTTGAGGAATGCATGCAGAACACGAGAGGAACTCATCTGTGGAGAGGAATAAACGGTCAATGTTTTGGGCTGAAAGGGAACAGAATACGAAGGTCGGGGAGCGAGGGAGGAATACAAGCAGGGAGGTGATGGGTAAGACCAGGTGAGGGAGAAGGTAGGTGGGTGGGGGGAGAGATGAAGTGAGAAGCTGGACGGTGATAGGTGAAAGAGGTGAAGAGCGGAAGAAGATGGATAGTTGAGTGTGGACCAGGGTGGCGATGGGCAGGTGAAGAGAGGAGGGAGAATGGGGAATGGATTAAGAGAAGGGTGGGGGTTGTAGAAATTACTGGAAGTCAGTGAAATTGACGTTCACACCATCAGGTTTTAAGAAGCCATCTCTTGTTGGATTATGTTGGTTTTCAGAGCTGGAGTTCACATCCGCTGTGTTGGGAAATGTATTTGTGGATGCTGACGACGGAGGGAAGCTACATCTGCACTGATTCAGATCCACCCCTCTGTGCAGCAAAAGTGCCCCAAGGTTCTCGCGCTTAAAGTAAATTTATTATCAAAGTATCAAAAAAATCATCAAATTATCAAAATGCCACCATATACCATCCTGAGATCCACTTTCCTGAGAACCCTATGGTGTTCTACGTGAATGCCTGCAAGAAAGTGGATCTCAGGAATCAATGAAAAACTATGCACACAGACTGACAAACAACCCACGTACGAAAGTGGGTAGAATCTAATTAGGATTAGATCAGGGGTTCCCAGGCTAGGGACCACAGACCCCTTGCTTAGTGGCATCAAAAGACTGGGAACCCCTGGATTAAGTGGATCTGCTGGCTACCTTTGCCCTGTCCACAGCAGGAGCTCCCAGTGGTCACCCATTTCCTTTTTGACAGGTCTGTCGTGGCCTTCTGTATTGCCTCTCAAGTTAGAGTAGCAACCTCTCATATTCTGTCTGGGCAGTCTCGGACCTGAGAGTGCGGGCCCAGAGCCATCGAATGCTCCTCTTACACTAACTCCCTGGGTGGCAGGGTGGGGATGCATTTCTTCTGAAGGAGGTGTAAGGCATTCCTTCCCTCCACCAGCCTATAGGTCACCCTTGGGCAAGGTGTGACACTTACACGCAAGCACACCAGGTAGACAATCTCTGAAGATTATTGATAAAGGCTTGTAAAGAAGGCAATGGCAAACCATTTCTGTAGAAAATTTGCCAAGAACAATCATGGTCATGGAAAGACCCTGATTGCTCACGTCATACAACACAGCACTTAACAAATGGACATTAACCCTTTCATTCCTGGGATCCCAGAATAATTCTCATAAATCTCCTCTGGACCCTCTCAATGCCTGCACACCCTTTTTAGATATTGGGTGATTTCACTTCAGTCCACAGTAGGAGATTCACTTAGCAGCAGTTTTCAATGCTGGACTTCACCCAATCAATGAACAGGATTCGTTAGCAAGGGCAAATAAAAATAAGGCCGGGGCAAGTGGAGTGGCTATCATGTGAATGGGCCAGTGTTAGAGTGGGCAAGTTTTGACTCGTCGGGCTTGGATCAGATCAGGCCAGTATCTGGCTGTCTTTATTCTCATCTGTTAGAACACAGTTAGTGCAGTGGGAATGACTCGGGCGCAGTTAGTGCAGTGGGAATGACTCGGGCGCAGTTAGTGCGGTGGGAATGACTCGGGCGCAGTTAGTGCGGTGGGAATGACTCGGGCGCAGTTAGTGCGGTGGGAATGACTCGGGCGCAGTTAGTGCGGTGGGAATGACTCGGGCGCAGTTAGTGCGGTGGGAATGACTCGGGCGCAGTTAGTGCGGTGGGAATGACTCGGGCGCAGTTAGTGCGGTGGGAATGACTCGGGCGCAGTTAGTGCGGTGGGAATGACTCGGGCGCAGTTAGTGCGGTGGGAATGACTCGGGCGCAGTTAGTGCGGTGGGAATGACTCGGACGCAGTTAGTGCGGTGGGAATGACTCGGGCGCAGTTAGTGCGGTGGGAATGACTCGGGCGCAGTTAGTGCGGTGGGAATGACTCGGGCGCAGTTAGTGCGGTGGGAATGACTCGGGCGCAGTTAGTGCGGTGGGAATGACTCGGGCGCAGTTAGTGCGGTGGGAATGACTCGGGCGCAGTTAGTGCGGTGGGAATGACTCGGACGCAGTTAGTGCGGTGGGAATGACTCGGACGCAGTTAGTGCGGTGGGAATGACTCGGGCGCAGTTAGTGCGGTGGGAATGACTCGGGCGCAGTTAGTGCGGTGGGAATGACTCGGGCGCAGTTAGTGCGGTGGGAATGACTCGGGCGCAGTTAGTGCGGTGGGAATGACTCGGGCGCAGTTAGTGCGGTGGGAATGACTCGGACGCAGTTAGTGCGGTGGGAATGACTCGGACGCAGTTAGTGCGGTGGGAATGACTCGGACGCAGTTAGTGCAGTGGGAATGACTCGGACGCAGTTAGTGCAGTGGGAATGACTGGGGCGCAGTTAGTGCAGTGGGAATGACTGGGGCGCAGTTAGTGCAGTGGGAATGACTCGGGCGCAGTTAGTGCGGTGGGAATGACTCGGGCGCAGTTAGTGCGGTGGGAATGACTCGGGCGCAGTTAGTGCGGTGGGAATGACTCGGGCGCAGTTAGTGCGGTGGGAATGACTGGGGCGCAGTTAGTGCAGTGGGAATGACTGGGGCGCAGTTAGTGCAGTGGGAATGACTGGGGCGCAGTTAGTGCAGTGGGAATGACTCGGGCGCAGTTAGTGCAGTGGGAATGACTCGGGCGCAGTTAGTGCAGTGGGAATGACTCGGGCGCAGTTAGTGCAGTGGGAATGACTCGGGCACAGTGCAATAAGGATGGCCCTGGGGCGCAGTTGGTGCAGCGAGGGTGCAAGGCTAATAGCATTCATTTTGAGAGGACTAAAATATACAAGCAGGAAATAAAGTCGAGGCTTTATAAGGACCTGGTGAGGCCTCACTTGGAGTATTGTGAGCAATAAGAAAGGATGTGCCCAAGGACGTGCTTCTTGATTGGAGAAGGTTCAAAGGAGGTTTTTGAGATTGAAAGGTTTGTATGAGGAGTGTTGGGGGAGTCTATGACCAGAGGACACAGCCTCAGAATAGGGAGGCATTACTTTAGAACAGATGAAGAATTTCTTTTGCCAGAGGGTGGTAAATCTGTGGAATTCGTTGCCACAAGCAGTTGTGGAGCCCAAGTTTTCAGGTATATTTAAGGCAAAGGTTAATAACTTCTTGATAGGTCAGGGCATGAAGGGCTACAGGAAGAAGGCAGGAGAATGGGGTTGAGAGGGAGATGGATCAGCCATGATGGAATGGTGGAGCAGACTCAATGGGCCAAGTGGCCTAATTCTGCTGATATATCTTACAGTCTTTTGCTTTACAACAGCTCACAATATTTGAAATGTAGTCTGACCAATGCCTTGAAATACATCAGCATTTACATCCTTGCTTTTATATTGTCCTCTCAAATTAAATGCTTAAATTGCATTTCCCTTCATTACTACCAACTCAATATGCAGGTTAACCTTTGGGGAATCCCACACTAGGGCTCCCAAGTCCCTACACTTAGATTTCTGAATTGGCTTGCATTTAGAAAGTACCAAAGTGCATGGCGTACACTTCCCTGTGCTGTCGATAAGTTGAGAAGGCTGCGGATATATTTTGAGAAATATAGGCTGTATATCAGGTTGTGCATTTCATATTTAGAAGCATCAAGTTTAAAAAAAAGTCACAAGATATCCCAGACATTAACTAATCTACTGTGGCCAGGTTGATTTCCTCAACAAAATTTGAGCAGCATTTAAAATTTTTAACCGTAATGGTGGGCTGTCTGTGAGTCTCTGTCCTCTGAGCTTTTCATTAGTGGGAGAGGTCTTGTGTGATGTCCAAAGGGCAGTTTGGATACAAGACCATAAGAGATGGGAGCAGAATCAGACCATTCGGCTCATTAAATCTTCCTCGCCATTCTATCATGGCTAATTTATTATGCCTTTCAGCCCCATTCTCCTGTCTTCTCTCGGTAACCTTTGATGCCCTTGCTAATCAAGAACCTATCAATCTCTGCCTTAAATATACCCAATGATTTGGCCTCCACAACAATCTGTGACATTGAATTCCACAGATTCACCACCCTCCGGCTAAAGAAATTCCTCCCCATCTCTGTTCTAAAGGGACACCTTTCCATTCTGAGGTTCGTGCCCTCTGGTCCTAGACTCCTCCACTATTGAAGACATCTCCACATCCACTATCTAGGCCTTTCAGTATTTGGTAGGTTTCAATGAGATCCCCTAAACTCCAGTGAGTACAGGCCCAGAGCCAACAAACGTTCCACATATGTTTGCTTATCAAAAATCTCTCAAAGTTCAAAGTAAATTGATTATCAAAGTACATATATGTCACCATATACTCTCTTGAGGTTTGTTTTCTTGTGGGCATTCACAGTGGATGCAAAGAAACGCAATGAAAATCTACACACAAAGTGTACAAAAACAATTTTTAAAGAAGTACTAATAATAAATAAACAAGAAATAATGAGAACAGAGGTCTCTTGATCTCTTCCTTAAATATTCAAATACCCTTGAGGGAAGGCATCTATCTCATTGCCTAATATTAACAAGACCATATTACAACCATTCATTCTAGTAACTTTTTTAATGCAGTGACACCCATAGTAGCTGAGGATTTATAAGACATCGGTCACACAGCACTTGGAGTATTGTGAGAAGTTTTGCTCCCCATATCTAAGGAAAGATGTGCTGGCATTGGAGAGGGTCTCTGGATGAGATTCACAAGAATGATTCTGGGAATGAAAGGGTTAATATATGTGGAGTGTTTGATCACTCTGGGCCTATACCCACTGGAGTTTGGAAGACTTGCGGGGGTGGGGGGGTGCTTGAACTCTCATTCGAGCCTATCGAATATTGAAAAGCCTAGATAGAGTGAACATGGAGAGGATATTTCCAATGATGGGGGAGTCTAGGATCCGAATACAATGATCTCCATTTAGAAAAGAGATGGAGAATTTCTTTAGCGGGGGAGTGGTGAATCTATGGAATTCACTGCCCTGGATGGCTATGGAAGCCAAGTCATTGGGTATATTTAAAGCTGAGGTTGAAAGGTTCTTAATTGGTGAGGCTTCAAAGGTTATAGGGAGAAGGCTGGAGAATGGGATTTAGAAGGATAATAAATCAGCCATGATGGACTGTCGGAACAGACTTGATGGGCCGAATAGCCTAATTCTGCTTCTATGACTTTTCGAACGATCGATTTACGACAATTTGCTGATACGAAAGACTTACATTAGTACCTGTTTTTGCTAACCAAAGAGGATTTTCACTTTTACGAAAAAAAGACGGCGGCTTTATATGTGTGTTTACCCTGAGAAAGACTACCATGACCATGAAGCCTTGTGCGGGCAGTTGTTTGCGCATGCGTGTATGTGCTGATTTTTTTTTTCTCCAAATTGATTTTGGCTCGCTGTTTTCCCGAGTTTGATAAGTGAAACTACACCGTACCTACAATATTTCTACTTTATATAGGGTGTAAATTTATCATACCATTCCTGCTTTTACTATATGTTAGTGTTATTTTAGGTTTTATGTGTTATTTGGTAGGTTATTTTTTTGGGTCTGGGAATACTCAAAAAAATTTTCCCATATAAATTAATGGTAAATGCTTCTACGCTTTACGACATTTCGGTTTACAAACTGTTTCATAGGAACGCTCTACCTTTGGATTGCGGGGGAACCTGTAGTTCCAAAAAACTTAATTTTGAATGAAGAGGGGCAGAAGGAGGCTCCAGGGTAGGTACATGGAGTTTCAAAAAAATAGAGAGCTATGGGTAACCCTAGGTAATTTCTAAAGTAAATACATGTTCGGCACGGCATTGTGGGCCGAAGGGCCTGTATTGTGCTGTAGGTTTTCTATGTTTCTATTTCTAAGGGAAGTACCTGAACTTCTCTTAAATTATAGTGGCATGGTAGCTTAGCAGTTAGCATGACAGTAACCCGGATTTAATTTCCTGCATGGGTTTCCTCTGGGTGCTCCAGTTTCTCCCACATTCCAAAGACGTGTGTGATAATGGTCACATGGTGTAATTGGGTGGCACTGACTTGTTGGACCTCGAGGGCCTGAAACTGTGCTGTATCTCAAAAATAAAATAGGAAGGGCGGGGAGGAGAGTGAAATCTATTAAATTAGCTGTCCTTTACTGTTAAACCGCGGGGCCTAGTTCCAGCTTCCCTCATATGAGGGAATATCTCCTCAATGCCCACCCTTCAGTATCTTTGAATTTTAAACCTTGGTCTTTGAACCACCCTACAGCTTCACTCTGAGCCCAGGTGAAGGGTCTAAACTATCCATTTCCCTCCAAGGATGCTGCTTGACCTGCTGAGTTCCTCCAGCAGGGGTGTCTTGTCTCCCTTATCACAGGCACGACCCTCGCAGCCTCGAGGGCAATTTCAAGAGTTGGTGCCTCAACAAGGCAGCATCCATAGTGGGGACCGTCATCATCCAGGACGTGCCCTCTTCTCATATCTACCATCAAGGAAGAGGTACAGGAGATTGAAGACTCTCACCCAACGTTTTAGAAACACTTCTCCTGTGCCGTTGCATTGCTAAATGGTCAATGAACTCTACCAAAATATTGTACTCTTTTTTCACTACTTCTTTATATTGTAATTTTTTAATGAAATGGGTATTTACATATTGCATTTTAAATGTATTTCACAGCATATGTAAGTAATAATGCTGGACAGTTTTTGTTCAAAAGTGTTGCTTACTCAGAATTTTTTTCTTTGTTTATGATAGGTCGCATAAGGCTCAATACAAATATAATTTCAGACTACTTGTATCACGTAGGAATTTGGGGAAACAAGAAAGTAACTTTTATTGAATATAATGCGTTTAATTGCATAACAATGCTACGCTTTGCAATAGTTCAACTGTTAAAAGTGATTTTTTTGACTATTTTCATTTGTACTCAGTGTCTGAGGCTTCTCGCTTCAGTGTCCAACAATAATCATCCAGCATTGATGGATTCCAGTTGCCCTGAAACCGTTTCTCCATGACGGCAATGTCCTGGTGAAACCTTTCACCATGCACGTCACTGACAGTGCCAAGGTTGTCGGGGAAGAAGTCTAAATGGGAATGCAGAAGATGAATTTTTAGTGACATGATGCACGTCATGGTTTTGTATGTTTAAAGCATGTTGTCAACCAGCTGCACGTAGTTTGGTGCTCTGTAGTCACCAAGAAAATTTTCAACAACATCCTTGAATGCCTTCCATGTGATTTTTCTCCGGTCCCACTAGAAGTTCTGTCTGCCGTTGACCTGTTTGATTTGTGGACCAACGAAAGTTACGCCTCGAATTTTTATATCAGTTATTCTGACTTGAGTTATGAGTTGAAAGAACAAATACAGGTGATTTCATAAAAATGTTGCGTGATAGGGAAATATCCTGGTGATTTTCATGGTCAGCAGCCCAAAATCCACAAGATGCACCGAAAAGTCTTCAGAAAGCAAAATCTTTGTTGTTCAGTGTAATAAGCCTAAATCTGATTGGCCCACGAACATTACAATGCTCTTCCTCTTTTGCAGTTATCTATTATTTATAATTGTAGTTTTTTATCTATCGCACCGTAGAGTAGAGTTTGACTTCGGGTGTGGCGTCCTGTCTGTCATCTGCAAGCCGGGGCAGTATGATATGGAGGGCAGCATCTTCTCCCTCTCCACACAGCTGATGAATCCAAAGGAACGGCAGAGACCGATACAGTTTGGCTCCAGCGGGTTCACAGGAGTCGCCAGTCAGTGTTGAACTCAGTGTAGGACTGCTAAGGGGACTCTAGCTCTGGAGTTTTCCTCGGGGGTTTACTCCCGAAGCCTTCCCCATGAGTGGGTGTAGGTGCAAGGCAGCGGAGATTTGAGATCAGTTTTCCTTCCACTAGATTAACCGCCAACCGCGGCTGACGAGCCCCATCTGCCCGAAGTTGCACTGTACGCATCTGATGTCAGAAATAATAAAACTGATTCCGATTTCACAATGGTCTGTGAACGCAGCCTCATTACTCCTCACCTGCCCTATTTATTTCTTTATTGGAATTTACAGTAATTACACTGGACTTTTGCCGCAAAACATTTCCTGACATGTCAGTGATTTAAAGACCTGATCTTGATTTGTCCACGTTACTCTTTTGTGCTGTTTATTTCTTTTAATTGTAACTTCTATACTTTTTTGTTTTGTACTGCACTGCTGCTGCAAAGCAACATATTTCACGACATATGTCAGAGATAATAAGGCTGGTTGTGATTCAGGATCTGCAGCTGAGCTGATCGGTCCCTGGTGTGCCTAGGGCGGGCCAGCGTCTTGTTCCCAGCTTTAATCTCCTGCGGGCTCTCTACAGAGCAGTCATGTTTGTTCAGGGTGGACCTGTTTTTGATGTGAGGTTTGACACTTCCCTCAATTTTCCCCTCCCTGTCTGCTGAGGTAAGAGAGGCTCCTGTGATAGCTACTGTCTCTGAAGCTGCTGTTGCCTCCCTCCCCCCTGCCAACACACGTTCTCCTGTTGTTTTGGAAGGTGGGGGGGGCGGGGAGTGGGAACCCTGGCCAGGGATCTCCCATTGAATTGTAGAATCAGCATATTAGGGAGCTAGGCCGGCTCCAGGCAGGACAACCCCGTTGCTCCCACACCCCAGTGCATTCTCATCCTCATCTAATTATTTTATGCAGGCCCTGATTCTAATACAACCTCTGCCAGATTATAACTACAGCCTTTTTTTTGTTAACTTCTACCTTTGTACCCCACCCTTTTGTGTGTAAAAACATCATGGAGCCCACTACAGCACAAAAACAGGCCACTTGGCCCATCTACTCAATGCTGGCCTCATTCCATCTAGCTGCACATAGGCCATTAATCTCCAAAGCTCTTTCAACCATGTGCATATTTGAGCTTCTTTTAAATTTTATGATTGAACCCACATCTGCTACTTTTGCTGGCATTCACACCACCCTCTGAGTGGAAAAAGTTCCCCCTCGGGTTCCCCTTAAATATTTCACTTTTCACCCATCACCTCTAACCTCTGACCCAACCCAGCAATGGAGGGGAGCCTGTCTATACTCTAAGCAATTTGTATGCCTCTATCAAATCTTGTCTCATTCTCCTACGTGCCAGAGAATAAAGTCCTAACCTGTTCAACCTTTCCCTAGAACCCAGGTGCTCAAATCCTGGCAACATCTTTGTAAATTTTCTCTCAATCTTATTGATATCCTTTCTGTAGGTGGGCAACCATAGATGTGCGCACATTCTAAATTTCGGTTCACGTACCAAGAGCTCTCTTTATGACCCTTTCTACCTGTGGGACCACTTTCAAGGAATTGTGGACCTGTATTCCTGTGTCCCTGTGGTCTTGGATCCCTTTGCTCAACCACACTCTTCGGTGCCCTGCCGTTTGCTGTGTAGGCCCTCCCCTGGTGTTGTCCAGTGTTCTGTGACTGGCAGCCACTTCCGACCGTCAACCCTGTCCAAACTTGCCTTCACTTCATGGAGTAATAGAGCACAGTAAAAGACCCTTCAGCCCAACTTTCCATGCTGACCAAGGCGCCCAAACCAAGCTCATCCCATTTGCCAGTGCTTGGGCCATAATCCTCTGAACCCTACCTGTTCCTGAATGTAACAAGGTAGACTTTGGACCACACTATCTGCCTCTTTATGATCTTGCACATTATGAACTGCACTTTCTCTGCAGCTGTTACACTTTATTCTGCCTAGTTATTGCCTTAGCTTGTTCTACCTCAATGCTCTGTGTAATGTTATGATTTGCGTGAATAGTGTGTGCAAGACAAGCTTTTCACTGTATCTCAGTACATGTGACAATGATATACCAATTCCAGTTCTCTCCCCCCCCCCCCCCCCCCCAACTCTCATGACCTTCCTGATCAGAGGTAGCACGGTGGGGAGTACGTGTGTGTGCGTGAGTGTGTCAGTCAGAATGGCAACTGCTCTGCCTGTGACCACAAGAATCTGCTGAGAGATGATGTGGACCCAGCTCGGTACATCACAGAATCCAGCCTCCTCTCCGTGGACTCTGTCTACACTTCTCACTGTCTCAGTAAAGCAACCCCCACCCTCAAAGACCCCACCCACCCTGGACATTCTCTACTGCCCCCACCCCTTCATCAGACGGACACAAAAGCCTGAAAGCTTGTACCACCAGGATCAAGGACAGCTTCTCTCCCGATGTTATCAGACTATTGAACTGTCCTCCAGTACGATAAGATGGAGTCTTAGCCTCCCAGTCTCCCTCATTATGAGGGATGAGTCTGTGATCTTTGGGGCTGAGTCTACAGAGTGAGCTGTATCTCTCTGGACATCCTCTCTTCTCCCCTCTCCCACCAGGCTCGGGGACAGCTTCTACCCCACTGTTGACTCTTGAACAGTCCTCTTGTACGATAAGATAAACTCACAACCTACCTCGTTATGATCTTGCACCTTGTTGTCTGCCTGCACCGCACTTTTGCTGTAGCTGTTACACTTTATTCTGCATTCTGTTGTTTTCCCCTGTTCTGCCTCGATGCTCTGTGTAATGATCTGATCTGTATGAACAGTGTGCTAGACAAGCTTTTCACTGTATTTCTGTGCATGTGACAATAATAAACCGATTCCAATTTGCTATTATAAGACTATTGAACGATTCTCCTTGTAGGATAAGAGGGCTCTTGATCTCACAATCACAGCTTTTGCATGTTATTCTGCGTTGTAACAGTTTTACCTTCTTCCAGCTCACTGCACTGTGTAATGATTTGATTTGTACAGTTTGCACGATAAGCTTTTCACTAGACCAGTACCAATTCCAATTTTCATCTTCACTGAACAATCCCGTACTCTCCAGGTCTAACCCTGGAACCTTTCCCGCAAATGTTTCTGGAGGCTCTTGCTACGATTTTCCTACGCCTTATTTCAGGTGCTTGAGAGGGCACAGCCTCAGAAGGACGTCCCTTTAGAACAGAGATGAGGAATTTCTTTAGCCAGATGGTAGTGAATCTGTGGAATTCATTGCTACAGATAGCTGTGGAGGCTGGGCCATTGTGTGTATATATAAAGCAGAGGTTGATGGGTTCTTGATTAGTAAGGGCTTCAAAGGTTACATGGAGAACACAGGAGACTGGGGTTGAGAAGGCTAATAAATCATCCAAGATGTAATTGCAGAACTGATTTGATGGGCTGAATGGCCTCCTTCACCTCTGTTTTATGATGTGGGGATGGTGAACGCAGAAGGAATTTGGCTGTCTTGGTACTCAAATCGCTGGAATGAAGTCCAGTTGCTAATTACAAAGGCAAGTGGTATGTTGGTTTTCATAGTAACAAGGCAAGTGGAAGGGGAGGTTGCTCGTTCCAATCTCACAGGCTCTGCCACCACTCGGGTTGTTCTGCTCATCAGGTGGCACACTACAGTAACAGAGCAACTGCTTTACATAGAAACGTAGAAAACCTACAGGCCCTTCGGCCCACAAAGTTGTGCTGAACATGTCCCTACCTTAGAAATTTCTAGGGTTACCCATAACCCTCTATTTTTCCAAGCTCCATGTACCTGTCCAAAAGTCTCTTAAAAGACCCTATCGTATCCGCCTCCATCACCGTTGTCGGCAGCCCATTCCACGCATTCACCAGTCTCTGAGCAAAAAACTTATCCGACATCTCCTCTGTACCTACATCTCCTCTGTACCTACTCCCCAGCACCTTAAACCTGTGTCCTCTTGTGTCAACTATTTCAGCCCTGGGAAAAAGCCTCTGACTATCCACACAATCAATGCCTCTCATCATCTTGTACACCTCTATCAGGTCACCTCTCATCCTCCATCGCTCCAAGGAGAAAAGGCCAAGTTCAGTCAACCTATTCTCATAAGTCATGCTCCCCAATCCAGGCAACATCCTTGTAAATCTATTCAGCACCCTTTCTATGGTTTCCACATCCTTTCTATAGTGAGGCGACCAGAACTGAGCACAGTACTCCAAGTGGGGTCTGACCAGGGTCCTATATAGCTGCAACATTACCTCTCAGCTCCTAAATTCAATTCCATGATTGATGAAGGCTAGTACACCGTATACCTTCTTAACCACAGAGTCAACCTGCGCAGCTGCTTTGAGTGTCCTATGGACTCGGACCCCAAGATCCCTCTGATCCTCCACACTGCTAAGAGTCTTACCATTAACACTATATTCTGCCATCATATTTGACCTACCAAAATGAACCACTTCACACTTATCTGGGTTAAACTCCATCTGCCACTCCTCAGATCAGTTTTGCATCCTATCAATGTCCCGCTGTAACCTCTGACAGCCCTCCACACTATCCACAACACCTCCAACCTTTGTGTCATCAGCAAATTTACTAACCCATCCCTCCACTTCCTCATCCAGGTCAGTTATAAAAATGATGAAGAGTAGGGGTCCCAGAACAGATCCCTGAGGCACACCACTGGTGACTGACCTCCATGCAGAACATGACCCGTGTAGAATATTGCAACACCTCGTGTTCGCTTGTATCCTGTGCCAGCCTCTTATGATAGCACATGCCCTCAAAGCCTGGTAGCATCCTCGTAAACCCCTTCTGCAGTCTCTCCAAAGCCTCAACATCCTTCCTATAGTTTGGTGACCAGAACTGTATTGAATACCTCACTCACGTTCTCTGCATCCAAACAACTGTTCCCTTCTTTATCCTTGAGTGGTCCTACCCCCTCCCCAACTATCCTCCTACTCTCAATGTATATGTAGAATGCCTTGGCATTCACCTTAATCCTGCTTGCCAGGACTACTTAGAGTTAAGTGAGTTGTGTTGGGTATTGCACAGAGCAAGAACTACAGTGGAATTGTCTAATTAAATGTTTGTGTTGAGTCATGTTAGTAATGGTACACAGTGTGGGAGCTGCCAAGACAAAGGACCTACGCACTCGAAAGCCCACACTTAAGAGAGAGCTCCCCGCGTGTGGGAGGCCCGGTCAGTACACGGTATGATCGATCAGCCACAAGCGCACTCGCCACATTCTCGCAATCAATCTGATGTGTGTCCAGGCGATCTGCTGTTACAAGTAGTGGGCGTGCTATGCTGACGCTGGAAGGGTGGCGACACTTGTCTACGCCAGTACAAACCTCCAGTTGTATCGGTTGTTGATGCAGAACGTCACACTTCACTGTGACAAATCTTTGAATATCTCTGTCTTGCTACCACTATAGTGAGAGTGCAGTGCAGTGTTGTGTCCAGTTTTGGTCTCCTTGCTGGACGGATGATGCACTTGCTGTAGAGTGAAGACTGCCCAGATTGATTTCTGGGTTTCGCTTCCTCCTGTACGGGAGAAAATTGGGTAGACGTGAGATTCTGCAGATGGTGAAAATCCAGAGCGACACAAAATGCTGCAAGAACCCAGTCAGAATCAATGGAACGGAATAGTCATCATTTCAGGCAGAGACCCTTGTAGACTATGCCCCTGGTGTCCAGAGTTCAGGAGAATGAGGTGGGACCTCATCCCGAGGTAGAGCATGCTGGCAGGTCTCAGCAATGACAAAGACTTTGGAATCCACATAATGGACCTTGTCAAATGCCTAATTACAAAGTTAGGTTTAAGCAGAGCAGCCGTTATCTGAGTGGGCCAGTGCTGGTGTGGGGAGATGAGGTTTTTGGGAGGAGAGGCTAGGCCATAGGTGGGCTTTTTCTCATTATCCTTATCCCAGTGGGAGTGTGCTCCTTTGGCAGGATGTGGGAAGGCAGGAAGACCTCCACTGTCTTTGATGAGTACATCCAGCTGCAGCTTCTACCAAACCGTGTTAAGGAGTTGGAGCTGAAACTGGATGAACTCCAGATCGTTCGGGAGGATGAGGGGTTGATAGTCAGGGCTTACAGGGAGGTAGTTACACTCACTGTGCAGGACACGAGTAACTGGGTGACCATCGGGAGGGGAAAAGTGGACTGACAGCAGTGGAGAGTACCCCTGTGGGGTGGGGAATGATCTGGCTCCAGAAAGCCTCGCACCTCTGTCACTGAGTCTGGCTCTGTGGCTCAGGAGGGAAGGGAGAATAAGAGGTGAGCGGTAGTGATGAGGGATTCGTTGGTTAGGGGAGCAGAAAGGAAGTTTTTGCGGTTGAGAATGAGATTCCTGAATGGTTTGTTGCCTCCCAGGTGCCAGGGTCTAGGACATCTTGGATCAAATCCTCAGCATTCTTAAGTGGGAGGATGAGCAGCCAGAGGTGGTGGTCCATATTGGTACTGATGACACAGGTAGGGTGGGTGATGAGGTCCTGAAAAGTGAGTTGAGGGAGGTGCTAAATTAAAGGCCAGGACAGGGTTGTGATCTCAGGATGCTACCCATGCCACGTGCCAGTGAGGACAGGAGTAGGAAGATCACAGTTTAACACGTGGCTAAGGAGGTGGTGCAGGAGGGTGGGCTTCAGACTTTTAGATCATTGGGCTCCCTTCAGGCAAGGTGGGGCCTGTACAGAAGGGACGGTTTGTACCTGAACTGGGGGGGGGGGGGGGAACTAATGTCCTAGCGGGAAGGTTTGCTCTTGCTGCACAGAAAGAGGAGGGGTGGTTTAAACTCGAGTTGCAGGGGGATGGGAACAAGAGTGTCAGAGCAGATAGTGGAATGGTTATGGAGAAAGATGTTGTTCAGCCTACATACAAAGTCAGGAATCGAAAGGTCGAGTGTAATGGGACTAGTGTTCAGAGCTGAGTATATTTCAGTGCAAAGGAAAAGCAGATGAGCTCTGGGCATGGATCAGCACGTGGAATTATGATATTGTAGCTTTTAGTGAGACTTGTTTGCAGGAGGGGCAGGACTGGCAGCTCAGTGTTCCAGAGTTCCATTGCTTAGAGTGGGAGGGATTAAAGGGGGAGGACATTACTCGTCAGAGGAAATGTTACAGCAGTGCTCAGCCAGGACAGACGGGAGAGCTCATCCAGTGAGTCTTTAAGAGTAGAACTGGGGAATAGGAAAGGTATGACCATGTTAATACGATTATATTATAGACCACCCAACAGTCTGTGGTATTTAGAAGAGCAAATTTGTAGAGAGATCGCAGACTATTGCAAGAAATGTAAGGTTGTGATAGTAGGTGATTTTAACTTTCCAGGTATTGACTGGGACTCCCATACTATAAAAGGACTGGATGAGAATGAATTTGTCAAACCTATTCAGGAAAGTTCCACAGAAGTTCCAATTAGAGAGAGTGCGATACTAGATCTTCTATTAGGGAATGAGGCGGGGCAGGTGACAGAAGTTTGTGTAAGGATCATAGTGCCATTAGTTTAAAGATAATTATGGAAAAGGATAGGGCTGGGCCTCGGGTTGAGATTCAGAATTGGACAGAGGCCAACTTTTGATGGTATCAGAAAAGATCTGGTAAGTGTGGATTGGAACAGGCTGTTTTCTGGAGAAAGGTGTTCTTGGTAAGTGAAAAGTGGAATTTTGAGGGTTCAGGGTGTCCCTGTTGGTATAAAAGGCGAGGATAACAGGTTTAGGGAACCTTTGAGGCCCTGGTTAACAGGAGGAAATGCATATCAGGTAGAGGCAGATGAACAAATGAGGTGCTTGAGAATAAGAAACCCAAGAGAGCACTTAAAGAAGAAAATCAGGAGGGCTAAATGAAGAAATGAGGTTGCTCTAGCAGACAAGGTGAGGGAGAAGCCCAAGGGCTTCAACAGATGTGTTAAGAGCAAAAGGATAACAAGGAACAAAATTGGTCCTCTGGAAGATCAGAGTGGTGATCCATGTGTGGAGCCTAAAGAGATGGAGGAGATATTGAATGGATCTTTTCTCATGTGACGGACACAGAGTCAATAGATGTAAGGCAACACAGCAGCAAGGTCAGGGATCCTATACAGATCAAGGGTGGAGGTGTTTCCTGTCTTGAGGCAAATGCGGGTGGATAAATTCCCAGGGCCTGACAATGTGTTCCCTTGTATCCTGTAGAAGGCTAGTGCAGACATTGCAAGGGCTCTAGCAGAGATATTTAAAACATACTTGGGCATGGGTGAGGTGCCAAAGGTTTGGAGCACAGCTAATATTCCATTGTTAAAGAAAGGCTCTAAGAATAAGCCAGGAAATTGTAGGTCGGTGAGCCTGTGGGAAAGCTACTGGAAGGCGTTTTAAGGGACCGGATATATAAGTGATTGGGTAGACTGGGACTGATTAATGGCTTTGTGTGTGGTAAGTCATGCCTAACCAGTCTTGGAGAGTTTCTCCAGGAATTAAGGAAAGGCGGTGGGTGTTGTCTATATGGACTTTAGCACGGTCTTGACAAGGTCCTGTATAGGAGGTTGCTCAAGAAGGTTCAGTCGCTCGGCATTCAAGATGAGCTAGTAAATTGGATTAGACTTTGGCTCTGTGGGGGAAGACAGAGAGTGATTGTAGACTAGTGGTCACCAACCTTTTTAAGCCCAAGATCCCCTACCTCGGCCACAGTCAAAGGCGAGATCGACCCCCAGATCGATTAGTTACATGCACGCCCACCGGGGCAGAAGAGACCAGAAGTAAAACCCACAACCCGGAAGTAGAAATAATGTATAAACACCAGGGGTACCCACCTTTTTTTTGCATCGTGGACCGGTTTAGTATTGACAAAATTCTTGCCGACGGGGGGTGTTAAACACGACCGGGATACAGCGATACTCGAAGCAGGTTCCTTATGCCCAGTCTATTCCGCGATGTAGTTTTAGCGGCTCTGGGCACTTAGCTTCTGTCCCACTTGCCTACGTTTTTTCTGCTCAAAAAACTCAGCAGGTTTGTCTTTAAGTGCGGGGTGCTTGGACTCAGGGTACCGAAGCAGTTTTGAGAGCTTAATTGCCTCATTAGACAGCCTCCGCCCCGCCCGCCGCCAGACGCCCTGGCCAGGTGCGGCTGGTCGTGGGTGGGGTGAGAGGACAAGGTCAGGGCCGGAGGTCCCCATGCCGGGGTCACGGCGGTTCCAGTCCGGAGAGAGCGAGCGACCGAGCGAGGAGTGCGACAGGGCGCCCGCCCGCCCCCCTTGTAGGATCTATCGGCCGACAAAAGTTTGTTTCAGTAGATCACAGCGCGGTAGCTGCTCTGATACTTACGGAACCCTGAGCCTGAATTAGGTCGCCTGTGAATACTTTAACACCGGGTTCCCCACGAACATTCGGTGTGCGAAACAGGTTTAGAGGTGGCGCCCATCTGTCCGCGCTCCGGGCCAGTAGCATCGGCGGTTCTCGCCGGCCGCCCCAGGCGAGCCAGTGATCCCTGGCGCGAGGGTATCACCGCGTTTAGGCGACTGATGACCTCGCGTGCGTTCAAGTTCAACAGTGGGCGAGACAGGGAATGAGGAAAGGTGCAGCTGACTCATATCGTTTCCTCACGGCCCGGTGGTTGGGGACCACTGAATTACACTGTGTAAACACAAAGTACACTGCAGATGCTGTGGTCAAATCAACACGTACAAACAAGCTGGATGAACTCAGCCGTCAGCAGGTTTCAACGGCTGCTGCCCGACCTGCTGAGTTCATCCAGCTTGTTGAATTACACTGTGTAGTGTGGGGGAGCTACACACATGCGCACTGGGCAGAAACCCGGAACGGAACTAAAACCCCGCAACCCGGAAACAATCTCTCAACAGTATTTGTGTATTTATTTTGATTTTTTTTTTGATCGACGGGTTGGCGACCACTATCTCTGTCTGCAGGCCTGTGACTAGTGGAGTACCGCAGGGATTGGTGCTGGCTCCATTGCTGTTTGTCATCTACATCAATAACCTGAATGACAATGTGGTAAACTGAATCAGAAAATTTGCTGATGACACCAAGATTGGGGGTGTAGTGGACAGTGGAGAAAGACTATCAATGCTTGCAGTGAGATCTGTTCCAGCTGGAAAAATGGGCTGTCAAATGGCAGATGGAATTTAACGCAGGCAAGTGTGAAGTGTTGCACTTTGGGAGGGCAAACCAGGGTAGGTCTTACACGGTGAACATCAGGGCACAGAACAATAATTCCTTGAAAGTGGTGTCATGGGTATGATACTGTGCAGAAGTCTTGGGCACCTATATACTCGGCCCTCCTTATCCATGAGGGATTGGTTCTGGGATCCCTTGCTGATACCAAAAAAGGCGGATGCTCAAGTCCCTTATTCAACCTGTCTCAGTGCGGTGGACCTTGGGACCCAGTGGAACTCCAGACCTTATTTAACCTCTCCCAGTGAGGTGGACATTAGGGACCCAGTGGTTGAGCTCTGAATCCGCAGTGTTTCTGTTCACAAAAATAATCACGATTGAAAATAAAGTGGAAATAATAAAGCAATTGGAAAGAGGTGAAACGCCATCGGTCATTGGAAAAGCGTTAGGCTACAGTCGGTCAACGATTGGAACAATTTTAACGGATAAAGTGAGAAAGGCTGTGCCCCGATGAAAGCTACAATTATTACTAAGCAACGCAGTGGTTTAATTATTTCGTTTTGGGTTTTTGATCCTCCACATCAACCCGGCATGGTGGAGAGTGCACTCAGGAGCGGTCTGTCTCTGGATCAAACTCAGAAACTTACGTTCCCGAGCCCGGCGCTGAAACATGCGTTCTTAAGTGTTTTATAATCATAGAAAGGTAAAATATATACTATATACTAAAACAAACGTTTGACTAACTGACATTAAATAATACCGGATGTACCTGTTCTGACTTGCGTAGTAAGAAAACTTCTGATTTTTTTCGATCCCAATCCACGATAACCCACGCACATCCTCCCGTATACTTTAAATCATCTCCAGATTACTTATAATACCTAATACAGTGTAAATGCTATGTAAACTAGTTATACTGCATTGTTTAGGGAATAATGACAAGAAAAAATGTCTGTACATGCTCGAACAACAAGTGCTGGAAGAGCACTTC
Source organism: Hemitrygon akajei (assembly GCF_048418815.1). Classification (NCBI taxonomy): domain Eukaryota; kingdom Metazoa; phylum Chordata; class Chondrichthyes; order Myliobatiformes; family Dasyatidae; genus Hemitrygon; species Hemitrygon akajei. Next base: position 82,513,612 of record NC_133134.1, read on the forward strand.
TCGGTTTTCGTAATTCGCGGTTGGTTGAATTCGCGCACGCGGAACTCGCGGATAAGGAGGGCTGACTGTATATAGCTAGGGTGCCTAAGACTTTTGCACAGCACTGCAGTAATTTTGTGTATTGCACCGTTCTGCTGTTACCAAAAAAAATCTAATTTCATTGCTTATGTGAGCAATGATAAACCTTGATTTTGGCATGGGTCTCTATTGTGGCCTGAGAGTGGGAAGGGGACAAGGAGAGGGGAATCATGGTTGGGAAGAGGGGTGGGAGTGGAAAGCACCGGAGACACATACTATAATGATCAATAAACCAACTGTTTGGAATCAAAAATCCTTGCCTGGTGTCTCGGGGCTGGGTGTGTCTGCACCCACACCACCCCCTGCGACCTGTCCCACACCCCTCCCATGGCGCTCCACCTTCTCTCCTGCCAGATTTACAGCCTCGCTCTCTGCTCTGAGCATCGGCACCCTAGCAATATAAACGTGTTAAGACTTTTGCACAATACTGTAGTTAGGATTGTAAAGAAAGCTTTTGGCACATTGGCCTCCATAAATTAGTGTATTTAGTACAAGAGTTGGGATGCTATGTTGAAGTTGTGTAAGATAGCATTGATGCCTAATTTAGAACATAAGATATTGGGACAGAATTAGGCCATTTGGCCCATCTCTGCTTTGCCATTTCATCATGGCTGATCCAGTTTTCCAGTCTTCTCCCCGTAACTCTTCATGCTCTGACCAATCAAAAATCTTATCTCTGCCTTGAATATACATAAAGACTCGGCCACCACATCTCCCTGTGGCAAAGAATTCCACAGATTCACCACTCTCTGGCTAAATTCCTCCATATCTCTGTTCTACAAGGATGTTCTGATATTCTGAGGCTGTGTCCTCTGCTCTTGACTCTCGTACCATAGGAAACATCCTCTCCACATCCACCCTATCAAGGCTTTTCACCATTTAATAGGTTTCAACCCCTCATTCTCTGAATTCTAGTGACTATGGCCTACTTTCAGACCTTTCAGATGTAAAGTAAACTAGCCAATATTATTAAAGAGGATACAAAAAGTTACTTCAGATACATAAAGTGTAAAAGAGGAGCGAGAATGGATATTGGACCACTGGAAAACGATACTGGACAGGTAGTTATGGGGGACAATGAAGTGATAAAGTATTTTGTGTCAGTCTTCACAGTGGAAGACACCAGCATATTGGTATAAGTTCCAGGTTTCAGGGGTCATAACTAGAGAAAAGGTTCTTGGGAAACTGAAATGTCTGATAGTAGATAAATCACCTGGACCAGATGGTGTACACCCTAGATTTCTGAAAGGGGTATCTGAGGGTTTGTCGAGGCATTAGTGGTGATCCTTCAAGAATCACTAGATTCTGGAATGCATTCGGAAGAATGGAAAATTGCAAATGTCATTCTACTCTTCAACAAGAAGTGAGAGAGGCAGAGGAAAGAAACTACAGGCCAGTAAGTCTGACCTGAGTGGTTGGAAAGATGTAGGAGTCCTTTTTAAGGATGAGGTCTCAGGGTACTTGGAGGCACATGATAAAACAGGCTGTAGTCAGCATGGTTTCCTCAAGGGAAAATCTTGTCTGACAAGTCTGTTGGAATTCTTTGGGGAAATAACAAGCAGGATAGACAAAGGAGTATTGGTGGATGTTGTGTACTTGGATTTTCAGAAGGCCTGTGACAAGGTGATACAGATGAGGCTGCTTAACAAGCTACAGGAAATATTCTAATATAGATAAAGCAGTGGCTGATTGGCAGGAGGCAAAGAGTGGGAATAAAGGGAGTCTTTTCCAGCTGGCTGTCAGTGACTAGTGGTGTTCCACAGGGGTCTGTGTTGGGACCGATTCTTTTTACACTCTATGTCAATAATTTACAGACTATATGAAGATAGGTGGAGGGGCAGGTAGTTCTGAGGAAGTAGATAGTCTACAGATTAGACGAACGGGCAAAGAAATGGCAGATGGAATACCATATCGGGAAATGTATGGTCATGCACTTTGGCAGAAGAAAGGAAAGGATTGACTATTTTCTAAAATGGAGAGGAAATTCAAAAAACAGAGGTGAAAAGGGACTTGGGAACTGTGCTACAAGTCCATCTACCTTATTCCATATACTGCGCGCATTCAAATATAACACCTTCAATCCTGTATTCACCCTTTTCGATTTTGTCTGCCTTTTACATTGCAACTCGTCCTGTTGAATATAATTTTGCCCCATCGACAGCCACTCCTCACGTAGCCTGGCTGTAAACCGGCTACCTCATCTTCAGCACTATTATCTGCCTTTCCTACGATATTTCTTGCATTGAAATACTGGCAGCTCAGGACACCAATCGCACCGTGCTCAACTCTGTCTGAGGTCTTATCAACATCTGCATCCACAACCTCTCCACGAGCTGTTCCGGCACTCTGGTTCCCATCTCCCTGCAACTCTAGTTTAAATCCCAACTGTGCGGCATTAACAAACTTTCTCGCCAGAGTATTAGTCCCCCTCTACTTCAAGTGCAAGCCATTTTTTTTCCTACAGGTCCCACCTTCCCTGGAAGAGAGCCCAATGATCCAAAAATCTTATGCTCTCCCTCCTACATCAACTCCTTATACAAGTATTAAACTGTATAATCTTCCTTGTTCCTGGCCTCACTTGCATATGGCATTCGGAGTAATCCTGAGATCTCAACCCTGGAGGTCCAGCCCTTTAACCCAGCACCTAACTCCTAAGCAGAAGCTTGTCACTTGTCTTTCCCATGTCATTGGTACCTAAATGGAGCACGACCTCAAGCTCTTTACCCTTCCACTTTAGAATGCTGAGGACTCGATCTGAGATATCCTGGAGGCAAGGTCGAGTTCAACATTGAAGACAAATTTGGAAGGGAGGTGTATGGAGGGCTATGGTCTGTGCACGTCAATGGGATTGGTCAGATTAATGGTTCAGCACAGACTGGGTTTGTTTCTGTGTCTATAACTCTAACTGTACAACAAGTTAGCTGCCTGGAGCACCTTTGTCCTGGTTGAGGAGTTTAAAACCAGAGGTCTGAATCAGAATTGGATCTCTTTTGACTGACATTCATTGTGAAATATTGTTGTTTTGTGGTAGCAGGTCAGTGCAGGCATCACACTATCAATAAAGAGTGAAAAAGATGAATCGTGAGAACAATTGGGAATCCTGATGGTGGACGGGGTTGGGGGGGGGGGGGTGGAAGTGGTTCCTGAAATGTTGAGAAATAGTTGTTGACAAAGACACCCTGGAGAAATCCACTGGCACTGCTGGGGGGTGGTCAGTGCAGTGTTGTGTATCTGTCCCTGGCACAGGGTGACTGGCACTTCTCGGGGAGGGGGGGGGCAGTGTTGTGTATCTACCCTGACACAGGGTGACTCTGGCAGTGCTGTACTTTGCTAGTCATGTCACAGTGTGTCAGTCTAGCTTACCTCTGGACTCCGGAGTTTGGAGTGGTGGGAATGGGTCCGTCACTCTGTAAAACCAGGGTATGGTACCGGTGGTGACAAGTCTGTCACTGTATAATACTGGGGTACGGTACCGGTGGGGACGGGTCTGTCACTGTATAACACCGGGGTACGGTACCGGTGGGGACGGGTCTGTCACTGTATAACACCAGGGTACGGTACCGGTGGGGATGGGCCTGTCACTGTGTAACACTGGGGTACGGTACCGGTGGGGACGGGTCTGTCACTGTATAACACCGGGGTACGGTACCGGTGGGGACGGGTCTGTCACTGCATAACACCGGGGTACGGTACCGGTGGGGATGAGTCTGTCACTGCATAACACCGGGGTACGGTACCGGTGGGGATGGGCCTGTCACTGCATAACACCGGGGTACAGTACCGGTGGGGATGGGCCTGTCACTGCATAACACCGGGGTACGGTACCGGTGGGGATGGGCCTGTCACTGCATAACACCGGGGTACGGTACCGGTGGGGATGGGTCTGTCACTGCATAACACCGGGGTACGGTACCGGTGGGGATGGGCCTGTCACTGCATAACACCGGGGTACGGTACCGGTGGGGATGGGTCTGTCACTGCATAACACCGGGGTACGGTACCGGTGGGGATGGGTCTGTCACTGCATAACACCAGGGTACGGTACCGGTGGGGATGGGTCTGTCACTGCATAACACCGGGGTACGGTACCGGTGGGGATGGGTCTGTCACTGTACAACACCGGGGACGGTACCGGTGGGGACGGGTCTGTCACTGTATAACACCGGGGTACAGTACCGGTGGGGACGGGTCTGTCACTGTACAACACCGGGGTACAGTACCGGTGGGGACGGGTCTGTCACTGTGTAACACGGGTGCAGTACTGGTGGGAATGGGTATAAAACCAGGGTATGGTACCGGTGGTGACAAGTCTGTCACTGTATAACACTGGGGTACGGTACCAGTGGGGACGGGTCTGTCACTGCATAACACCGGGGTACGGTACCGGTGGGGACGGGACTGTCACTGTATAACACCGGGGTACGGTACCGGTGGGGACGGGTCTGTCACTGTATAATACTGGGGTACGGTACCGGTGGGGACGGGTCTGTCACTGCATAACACCGGGGTACGGTACCGGTGGGGATGGGTCTGTCACTGTACAACACCGGGGACGGGTCTGTCACTGTATAACACCGGGGTACGGTACCGGTGGGGACGGGTCTGTCACTGTATAACATCGGGGTACGGTACCGGTGGGGACGGGTCTGTCACTGTGTAACACCGGGGTACGGTACCGGTGGAGATAGGTGGATTGTGTATATCCATGTTTTGATGCGAACTATTGAAGTTCTGTGCACAGATGTAGTTTTTACGATGTGACCCTGACTGGGTTTATTTGTGTCACTGTCTGCTTGGGTCGATCTCTCCCTGGGAGTGGGTGGAGTTTGTGTTGAAAACCGGTAACAGGAACTGAAACTCTGAATTTGCCTGTGAGTCATTTAGTGAAGTTTTCTGACCATTGGCTGAAAGTGCCACAGCAGCTCGACACTGTGTAGTTAATGGAGTTACATCCGGTCTGTGGTCTCTGCCTCCGTATGGGGGTAGAGTGATGGGTGAAATTACTGTTTCTGATGTTTTGCAGAGGGAAGTTCCTCTACACCATTCCATCACACACTCCCGGGGTCAAACACAGAGTGAAACTCTCTCTACATTGACCCATCATGTACTTCCGGGGTCAAATACAGAGTGAAGATCCCTCTACACTGTCCCATCACACACTCCTGGGGTCAGATATAGAGTGAATCTCCCTCCACACCGTCCCATCACACACTCCCGGGGTCAGACACAGAGTGAATCTCCCTCCACACTGTCCCATCACACACTCCCGGGGTCAGACACAGAGTGAAGCTCCCTCTACACCGTCCCATCACACACTCCCGGGGTCAGACACAGAGTGAATCTCCCTCCACACTGTCCCATCACACACTCCCGGGGTCAGACACAGAGTGAAGCTCCCTCTACACCGTCCCATCACACACTCCCGGGGTCAGACACAGAGTGAATCTCCCTCCACACTGTCCCATCACACACTCCCGGGGTCAGACACAGAGTGAAACTCCCTCTACACCGTCCCATCACACACTCCCGGGGTCAGACACAGAGTGAAGCTCCCTCTACACCGTCCCATCACACACTCCCGGGGTCAGACACAGAGTGAATCTCCCTCCACACTGTCCCATCACACACTCCCGGGGTCAGACACAGAGTGAAACTCCCTCTACACCGTCCCATCACACACTCCCGGGGTCAGATACAGAGTGAAGCTCCCTCTAAATTGTTCCTAGGAACTTCTCCCCAACTCTGGACCTGTGCAGCTACAGTTAACTCGCTTGTTTTCACCCCTTCCCCAAAGAAAATTTTGAAGTTCAAGTTTATTGTCATTCAGCAGTACACAGATACAATTCAATGAAACATCTTTCCTCTGTGGCCAAGGTGCAGAGCGCAGTAAGTTTTGACACAGACAGCACCTATTGTCACAAAATAAAACTACCACAGGTCCCTGAGTGGCTGAGCCTCTCCACCTCTGCTGAGCAAGTAAGCACTGGCTGAAGAACCTCCGGCTTCTCCCTCCTATACACAGTAATCAGCTCTTTATGCTCAATAATGCTGACATTGAGAGAGAGGTTGTTGTAGGACTGGCAGGCCTTGTAACCTCCCTGAGCAACACATGCAAAATGCTGGAGGTTCTCAGGAAGTTGGGCAGCATCTGTGGAGTGAATAAAAAGTCTGTGTTTTGGGCCGGGACCCTTCATCAAGACTGGAAAGAAAGGGGGAAGTGAGCTAGAATAAGAAGTGGGAGCAGAGGAAGGACAAGCTGGCAAGTAAAGGTTGAGGGCAGATGGGTGGAGAAGCTCGCACCTGATGGTACAGGGATGGTAGTTTCTCCCCTTCCCATTCTCTCACTATCCATTCTAACTCCTGTCTTGCACCCTCTCTGCCCATCATCTCTTCTCCCTGTGGTGCCCCTCCTTCCCTTTCTCCAAAGGTTTCAGCCCTTTTCCTCTTCCACCTATTCCCCTTCCACTTACCGCCCACCTTAACCTCTCATCTGGTCTCACCTCCCACCTCCCACCTTATTCTGGCTTCTTCCCTCATCCTTTCCAGCCCTGATGAAGGGTTCCAACCCTAAATGTTGAGTGTTCATTCATTTCTGTAGATGCAACCTGACCTGTTGGAGTTCCTCCAGTATTCTGTGTGTGTTACTCTGGATTTCCAACATCTGCAGACTCTCTTGTGTTTATGATCTCCCTGTCCACATTCAATGACTTGACAGTGCAGGTGATGCCAACTCCCACCCCACTTGGGGCATGTACTCTTTTGTCCCTCTGTTCTGACCCCTCCCCTTGTTTGCCTTCCCCACTGCCACTTACTCTGCTATCTGTTTGACTGACCTTCCCACAGTTTAAGACTTTCTTCCTCCGTTTCAAGCACTCTGACAATTTTGCCGTTCTTGGCTGGTTTCTTGCTTGCGAGCCAATTACTGATGAAACAAAGAATGTAGGGACTTAGTGCAAATGTCAGTACATCAAGCCTTGTGGTCACAGGTACACACCAACCATCACCTGCATCCCATCACGAGGCAGGATTTTGAGAAGCAAAGAGGTTTACAGTGAGGCAGGAGGTGGGAAGAGAAGATCCCAATTTCTTACCCTCTCCCTCCCACCCACCTTCCTTCTCGCCTGGTTTCACCTGCCAGCTTGTGCTCCTCCCCAACCCCCACAACCCTCCCCCCCCCCGGGCATCTGTCCCCACCCCTTCCTTTCCAACCCTGATGATTTGTTTCAGCAGGATGGGGTGTAGGGGCTCGGGAAACAATGGGGCGCAGGATGGTCTGAGGTGAGCGGCCAGGCTCCAGGGCTGATCGTGCTTCTGTATGGTCCTGTTTTCCAGGAGTCCTATCCCTCGGTACCACCCATATGGTTCGTGGAATCAGATGACCCGAACTTGGCAGCAGTGCTAGAGCGACTCGTTGACCTCAAGAAAGGAAACACACTGGTGAGTCTGGGGGAGGAAGGGGAAAGGTGACCTGGAAGAACCAACCCACTCCTTGCCCACTCCTTGGCCAGTCCCCTCCTGGGTTGAGCGCAATTCGTCAGCTGTTCACGCCTTGCTGAGAATACTTGCTACCCGTTACACTGCTGGTATTTAGCGCAGCAATGAAGGCCGTCCCTCACTGGCGGGGTCCTTCATCATGTCAGTAGTTTTCACGGCTGTCAGCCATGCAAGTCACGGGTGGAGACTCAGGGTCGCACTCCGATGCTTCATTGCTGCTTCCATAACAGTTTTGTTTGACCGTTCAGCCCTGAGCTGAGCTCCTGAACCTGGAGCACCGGCAGGCCACTCTTAGTCTGGTCTCTACCCTTTGACCTGCATGGCATATCTGACCCTGCCAAGAGCCAAACCATAAAGCCCCAGTGCCAGCCGACGTAGCTCTCTGAGTCGTGGCAAGCCTCCAAACCACGATGTTGTGGTCCACTTGGAGCTACTGACAATATTCCAGGGGAAATTGCAGAAACTGCTCTGGAAACTTTTCTTAGTCCGTAGGGGAAGTCTGCACCACCATTAAATGATCTAAGCTTGGGTTATTCTTTAAATTTTTTTTTTACAATGTGTTGCATTAATTTTCATTCTCTCCCCCAAAGAGGAGATGGTGAAGGGGCTTCTGCTGAACCGGTGGAAGGGGAGTTCAGGATGTGGACCCCATGATTATTTCATTTTAAAATCTTTTTTATTAATATTGAAGATTAACAAAAAATACATTAAGTCAATATGTCATTATGTACAATAAAGAATTAGCAAATAAGCTAAGCAATGATAAAAATTAAAGTGTTAAGAATTGTTTTTTTGAAAGAAAAAAAAGGGAAAAAAGAACCCCCTACTAACTGGAAAAAACCCATTGGGAGCACAACCCCGGAGCTATACATCATACAAGCTTCCATAAAGAAAAACATCAATCCGCCAACTCAAATCCAGTTAAAGAAAAATCGGAAGGGAACCATATTAATTAAATCAGATGATAGTAGCGGGCGAATGAACCCCACCTTTTTTCAAAATCAAATCGAGGATCAAAAGTTCGACCTCTGATTTTCTCCAAACTAAGACATAGCATCACCTGAAAAAACCCCATGTGGACCCCATGATTTAAAAACCAGCATAAATTTCCAGGTTGGGTGATTTGTACAAACAGCTAGTGGCGTCCCCTGCCCTTTTAGTTAGGAGTCCAGTTTAGTCTGAATCCCTCTAAACCTTTCCTATCATCTACCTGTCCAAATGTACCTACCAGTGCCACTTACTCTGCCAGCTCTTTCCACGTACCACAAGTTCACAGTCTTCTGTTTCTGTAGCCCATCCACTTCAGAGTTGAACGTATTGCGCGACTGGCGACTGTTACTGTCGCCTTCCTGTCGGTTTGAACCATCTGGCCATTCTCCTCTCATTAACAGGGCGTTTTCACCTTCAGAACTGCTGCTCCTGGATGTTTTTTTTCCTGTTTTTCACACCATTCTCTGTAAACTCTGGAGACTTGTGTGTGAGGAAACGTAAATCCCAGGGGATTGGCAGTTTCAGGGATACTCAAACCACCCCATCTGGCACCAACAATCATTCCACGGTCAAAGTCACTTGAATCACATCTCTTCCTCATTCTGATATTTGGTCTGGACAACAACGGAACCTCCTTGACCATGTCTGAATTAGGTTGCTGTCACGATTGGCTGATTACATTAGCCAGCAGGTGTACCTAATAACGTGGCCTCACCCTGCACAAAGAACAGACCATCGAGTCCCTTTCCATCTTCCTATGGCTTCTAGTTTTTGATTCCCTTTCTCTGGGGAAGTGACTGTTCCTTCAGCTTATCGATCATGATTTGTAAACATGTAAGGTCATTCCTCCGTCTCCTCCAATCCATACAATGAAGTCCAAGTTTATCCAACCTCCTCCTCTATAACTCAAGCCCATAAATCCCTGTAAACTACGTCTGCATTCTTTCCAGCATTAATGATGCCTTATAAACAGGGTGATCAGAACTACTCAGCAGCCCAAGTGTGGCCTTGCCAAAGTTTTGTACAAGTTAATATAGAGCGGTAGAGACCTTTTCACCTTCTCCAAGATCAATCCAACCCTAAGTCAGGGTAACTTGAGTACAGACTGATAATGATTCGAAGTATGTCAGAGGAAGAGGCTACATTTCAGATTCAGGAATGACCTTAAAATCCACTCAGCAATGACATCAGCAAGACCCAAGGGATTGACTGTGAGCTTCCGGAAGGGGAAGTCGGGAGAACGCGCACCAGTCCTCATGGAAGGCACAAGCAGCTTCAAGTTCCTGGGTGCGAGGATCTACCCTGGGCCCAACACGTTGATACTTATGAAGAAGACATGCCAGTGGCTCTACTTCATTAGGAGTTGGAAGAGGCTTGGCGCGTCAGCAAAGACTAGCAAATTTCTAGCTGTGTTTTTCTGATGGAGAGCATTCTAACTGGTTGAATCACCGCCTGGTATGGGGGCTCCCTTGTGCAAGATCCAAGGAGGCTGCAGAGGGTTGTAGCCTTTGTAGCCACTTTTGGTCCTGTGTATTGGAGCCTTCGTACCTATTAGTGAAGCAACCCTCCCCGTCGTAGAGGACACCTTCGAAAGGCAGTGCCTCAGAAAGCTGGCGTACATCGCCCGGGACATGCCCTATCATTTCTACCATCAAGGAAGAGGTACATGAACCTGAAGATCACACTCAACATTTCTTTCCCTCTGCGGTCAGATTTCCAAACAGTCCATGAACACTAACTCATTCTTCTCCTTCTGTACATGTTTTTTATGGTAACTTGTAATTTTTATACTCTGAACTGCACCTCTGCTACAGAATCAATAAATTTTGTGATATACGTCAGTGATGATGAACCTGATTCTGGAGCAGCCGTGGTGGTCTGGGTGGTCTCTGGGCACGGCTGTCAGCCACTAATCCTCTGTCCTCTCCGGCAGCTCCTTCAACATTTAAAGCGGATAATATCCGACCTGTGCAAGCTTTACAACCTCCCACAGCACCCGGACGTGGAGATGTTGGATCAGCCGCTGCCCACGGAACAGGTAGCTGGGTTGGGAGAGGCCGGGTGGTGGAGTTTGGCCACTGCAAGTGGGTAGAGGGGCCGATTGGTCTGTACGGGATTTGTGTGGGTGGGTGTGGTCAGTGCTTTAGAACCCAATGACCAACAACCAACCCAAGTGTCCATAGGGCTTGGAGGTCAGTGCCACATGACCGAGGCAACGTCACAGTGCTCCATTGAACTCAGACCCGGTCAAGGTCCGTCCTGCTCAGCCAGGTTTCTAAAAGGAGTGTGATAATTGCCAAGCTGGTGGATGGATACTGACCGGGGCACCCTGCCCCCTCCTTATGGGGTAGAATGGGAGGAGGGAGATGGTGGAGTTTAACATCTGAGTGGTGAGGTAGGGGGGTTGGACCGTGCAGATTGTGAAGTGATGACATGCATGTCCCCTCCTTCCCTTCCTCCCTCCCCTACCCAGCCCTGGCACCGGTGAGCTACCGATCAGGCAGCAGTAGCAAGAAGCTCGACTGTAGGCAAATCATTGTCCCGGGAAGCACCTTATGAGGAACTGAAGAGGAAAGAGAAATTCCTCCCCCTCCTAATAGATTTCAGTAAATCTCACAACCTGCTCTTTCTCCGATGGGTCTTTGCTGCAGATGTTGTGCTGGAATAGGCTAAGGTGGTGGGGGGGGGGGGGGGGGGGGGCATCAGAAATGAAGATGGACTTGCGTCCCCTGAGAGGGGGGCGCGCACACCTGACTGCAGAGTTGTCTGAGGGCTCTCTCCCTTTCCCTTGCAGAGCACACGGGATGATGTAACATCTGAGGAGGAGGACGAGGAGATGGCAGAGGTGAGGTCGCTTTTATTCCCATTGTGGGGGTGGAGGGGTTGGGGGAATGCTGGGAGATGCCTCCACCATGACCTTCTCCCCAAGTGTGTTGTTTCATCAAGCTGTGGAGTGGAAATTTGGAATGGATAGGTGTATTCTTGGACTGCAGTACGGCAAGGAACAGACCCTTCAGCCCACAGAGTTGTGTCAAACTAATGAAATGCATAACTAAACTAATCCCTTCTGCCCACACAGTCCCTCCATTCTCTCACAGTCATGTGCTGTACCAGGAGTCTTTCAAATGGCTCCGCAGTATCTGCCCCCACTTTCTGTTTAAAACGGGGAGAAGAATAAACATCCCCACACTTCTCTTTTGAAGTGCAAGATGTCCATTGTGAACTTGAAGGCTGTTTGATATGTACCATTGAGCAAGTCTGTAACGAGAAAGCAGCGTCCGGCACCCCCACCACCCAGGCCATGCTCTCTTCTCACTGCTAGCATCTAGGAGCCTTGGGCTCCACACCACCAGGTTCAGTTTCTACCCCTGAACCGACCTGATAACTTCACTCACCACTACTCTGAATGATTCTGTGACCTACAGTCTCTGAACTCATTTTTTTTACGTGCACAGTTTGTCGTCTTTTGCATGTTGATTATTTGCCTTTGTTAATGTGTAGTTTTTTTGGTAAATTCTACTGTATTTATTTTTCGGTAAGCACCTGAAAATGAAAATGAATCTCAGTGTGGTATACGGTGACATCACCACTCAACCACAGTGGGTGTGGTGCGTACCATTGACAAAATAAGACCATGAAACACAGGAATAGAATTAAGCTGCTCGTCTGCGCCACCATTCCATCAGGGCTGACTTATTATCCCTCTCGACCACATTTACCTGCCTTCTTCCTGTAATTCTTAATATCCTGACTAACCACAAACCCATCAACCTCCGCTTTAAATATACCCAATGACTCGGCCTCTACAGCCATCTGTGGCAATGAATTCCACAGATTCACCACCTCTGGCTAAAGAAAACGTGCTGTACTGACTCGTGACCTGTACCAACAATGGGTAAGGCACCATAGGCATGGGACATTAGCAGCAGCTGCCCTTCCGAGCTGTGTACCTTCCTCACTGCAGGTTCTCAAACATTTCTAGATCACCCTCACTGAGGCAGCCATTCAAGGTGGCAGCTCATCCCCCTGTGCCTTCTCCAGGGAGGTTAGGAAATGGGCATTAAATACCAGCCTTGCCCATGACGTGCAGATCACAGAGTTAAATCTTAGTCATAATTATAGGACAATACCGCACGGATACAGGCCCAATGAGCCCATGCTGACAACGGTGCCAACCGGCTCAAGTCAAGTTTGTCACTTAACTATATAAATTCATACCTTCAAATGCGATGTTTCTCTGAAGTAGGGTGTAAAACACTGTATTACACAAATAACTTAGAAAAGTAAGAATAAAATCTACAAATGAATTATCAAATATTTATACACATAAATTATCAAAGAAAAGTGCATAAATTAAATATTGTAGGGTACAGAACAAATTAACCAGTGATACTTTGTATGTGATGCGGCCGGGAGTTCAGAAACCTAACGGCCTGAGGGAAGAGACTTTCCCATCCCAGCCGTTCTTGTTTTTATGCATCGGAGTCTCCTGCCTGATGGTAGAAAGAGGATGATGGATGGTCGGATTCTTGATAATACTATGGAGTGAAACATACGCAGAGCTCCTGATGAATGTCCCCGACCGACGGTAGGGAGACACCCTATGATCCTCTCAGCTGTTCTCTCAGTCCTTTGTAGGGACTTCTAGCCCGATGCTCTGCTGCTCCCATACCAGATGGAGATGCAGCTTGTCAGGACGTCCCCAATTCCTGTACTTTACCTATATCCCTCCAGGCCCCAGCCTTCCATGCACTTAATCAAGTGCCTTTTAAATAATATAGTACCTGCCTCGACCACTTGCTCTGGCAGCTTGTTCTGTGTATTCACCACTCTCTGCATAGAAAAATTTTCCCTTCGAGTCCCCTTTAAATCGTACCACTCTCACCCTAAGCCCCCTGCTTTTGGACTTCCCTACCCTGGGGAAAAGACTGTTACCATCCACTTACCCATGCACTTCTGCCCCACATTCTCCCAGGCTCCACCTAGCCTGGCCAACCTCTCCCAGGCTCTCTCTTGTTCAATGTTGAAAGTAAATTTATTGTCAAAGTACGTGTACATCGCCATATATTACCTTGAGATTCAACTTCTACACTTTACAGGAAAATAAAGGAATGCAATAGGATTTGCGCAAATCTCTGAGGCCCTCCGTTGGTTGGGGTCAACCATGGATGTTGCATCCCAGCTGTCCACAAACCGGGGCGGGATGATACGGAGAGCAAGCTGTTGCCCCCGCAGCAGGCTCCACTCTCCACGTGGCTGATGAATCTAAACGAAGGCAGAGGCTGATAAGATTTGGCACTGGTGGCATTGCAGGTGTTTTGAACTCAACGTAGGACTGCCTTAGGGACTTCAGCTCCAGATTTTTCGGCGAGGTTAATTTCCAAAGCCTTCCCCATGAGTGGGTACAGCCACAAGGCAGCGGAGGTTTGAGATCAGAGTTTTCCTTCTCCTAGATGAGCTGCCAACCACGGCTGATGATCCGTATCTGCCTAGAGCGACTGGTTTTAAGGCGCCAGTAATCCGCCTTTGCCCCATCAGTCAGTAGAAACTGTTCCACATGTGAAGGACAACAGCTTGACTTGGTTGTCAGCGGCTATTTGAGACACAGTATTTGAAGCCTTTAATAAATAGTGGGAGCTTATTCCCACTATCAACCCTGGCTGTAACAACCTTCAGGAATTGTCTTTATTTATGTAAAAGAAGACAAATTGTGCAAAGCACACATAATGAGACAATGAGTTGTGGAGTCCTCGAAAGTTGTGGGATCAGTTCAGGGTGGTGAGTGATGTTGCCCACACCAGTTCAGGAGCCTGGTGGTTGTAGGGTAATAGTTATTCTTGAACCTGGCAGTGAAAGCTACCAGAGAATCACGAGTAGGATGGAAGGTGTACTGTCGTGAAACTTGGGGGTTGCCGTTTATACCCAATACCCAATATTTATATAAAAAATAATAAATCCCAGGCTTCTAAATGATTGGGGATGGGGAGTGGTTGCAGAGGAAAGAGTTTGAAGGGTGAGCTAGATAAACTTGCCAGAGGAGGAAAGCTGTAAAATGAAGGGGAAGAAGGGAGGTTTGAAGTTGGTCAGAGAGTCTGGTGTGGGTCGAGCAGAACAGTGCTGGTCAAATCCCCAGAGTTCAGGATTCAAGAACAAGGGGGCATAAGTGAAAGTGAGAGGGACGAGAATTAATAGCAACTTGACGGGCAACCTGTTGATGTATTCAGCGATACAGCATATAGGCCCTCATTCTGCACCACCCTAGCAACCCCGACGATTTAGCCCGAGCCTAATCACGGGATAATTTTCAAAGACCAGTTAATCGTTAGGCTGTGGGAGGAAACCGGAGCACCTGGAGGAAAACCCCACGGGGAGGTCGTACAGAGGACGCTGAACTGAACTCTGACCTCTGGCACCCTGCGCTGAAATAGCGTCGGGTTAGCAGCTGCAGTCCCATGGCGCACCAAAGGGGAAGACTTTTCCACCCAGAGGGTGGTCCAGAGCTGCCAGAGGAAGTGGTTGAGGCAGGTACATCAGCAGTGTTTAAGAGGCCTTTGGGTATATGGTTTGCAATAATTACAATTCATTTAAATCAAACGGTTCAATATAATATCAGAGAATGTGTACAGTCTGAAATTCACTCTTCAGAGAGACATCCACAAAACAAACCCCAAAGACTAAATTAATTTATTGTTTTTATACTGCCCATTACGTGGCTGGTGTTTAGGGCAGAAGGTCCTCCATCTCCGGTGGTATTCGTCGTGTCGGTACCTTCCTCTCGGTTTTCACTCCTGCCGGTTATCCGAGTCCTGAGTGCAGACTCGGATACTGTCGCGCTCGGATCTTTCACTGCTGTTTCCATAACAGTTTTCTTACCTGTCAGGGTTGTCGGCCCTGAGCTGAACCCCCAAACCTGGAGGACCGCTGCCGGTTATTGTTAGTAATTCATTAATCAGTCAGAACCTCTGCTCCAAATTACCATGGCACACAAGGTCATCGCCAGTTTGGATGCCTGCTCTCAAAAAGGTTTGAGCAACACGCACAGAATGCAGGAGATACTCAGCAGGCTAGGCAGCATCCAGGAAAAGAGTACAGTCGACGTTTCGGGCCTTCGATAGCACCTTGGGTATATGGTGTACTCTTCTCCATAGATGCTGCCTGGCCTGCTGAGCACCTCCAGTACTTTGTGTGTGTTGCTTGGATTTCCAGCATCTGCAGATTTCCTCTTGTGCTCTGAAAGGTTTGCTGCCCTTGTCCTACATGCTCGTGCCACTGTCATATCTGTCTCTGCCACCAGGCACCACCGCTCGGTGTTTTTTAAAAACGTACTTGCCCTGCACATCTCCTTTAAACTTGCTCCTCTGTCCTTGGTCAGAGTTGTGTGGTGTTGCTGTGTGTGCTGTTGGTGATCCAGCCCCGTTCAAATGTCAGCACACTAGCGCCGTCTCTTTCTGTGCACTGCAGGACAACGAAGACCTGGACCATTACGAGATGAAGGAAGAAGAGCCGGCTGAGGGCAAGAAATCAGAGGATGAGGGCATCGGAAAGGAAAACCTGGCTATATTGGAGAAAATTAAAAAGAACCAGAGGCAAGATTATCTAAATGTACGTGTCTTATAGGGGACGTTAATTGTTAGAGTTACCACTCACTCATTTTGTTCATTATGGGCAGCAAAGTGTTTTTTTTTAAAAAAAGGCCACAATGATGTACTCAGGACCCACTTCCAGCTCAGTTGGGAGGCGTGGGGGTTTGCTGGTGGGGACTGAGCTGGGCTGATCACTGTTGCTTGTGGTTGTTTCTCCCGTGCAAAGCTTTCTCGTGGTGCTGGTCTCGGCCGGTCTCCAAGCTGTGGGCAGACAGCTGGTCTCCTTGTGGCCCATTTTCCCAGATACCCAACACTGTTAGAAATTTGGGGGAGAGGGAGGGGCACAGTGGGGTCAGCGAGCAATGAAAGGGTAAAACTATGAGGAATGTTTGGCTCTGGGGTTGCACTCACTGGAGTTTAAGAAGGATGAGGAGGGATCTTACTGAAACCTATCAGATATTGAGAGGCCTAGATAAAGTGGACGTGCAGAGGATGTTTCCAATAGTTGGTGAATCTTGGATCAGAGGGCACACAACCTCAGAATAGGGGGCATCCATGTAGGTCGGAGATGAAGAATTTCTTTAGCCAGAGGGTGGTGAATCTGTGGAATTCATTGCCACAGATGGGTGTGGAGCCCAAGGTATTCGGTATATTTAAAGCAGAGGTTAATAGGTTCATGATTAGTCGAGGCATCCAAGGTCATGGCGAGGAGGCAGGAAAATGGAGTAGTGAAGGATAATAAATCAGTCGTGATGAATGGCAGAAGTGACTTGATGGGCTGAATGGCCTGATTCTGCTCCCATGTCAGTTTTGCAGTTCCAAGTACCCACTGCTCTTTTGTTTTTTTAAAAAAAATCTTTCCCCACACATCTCCTATTAAAAGAGCTTTGCCCTCTCAGTTTAAAAGCATGCCCTCTAACGTTAGAGATTTCAACCCTGGGAAAGAGATACTGGCTGACTCAAGATTAACTCACTTTGTTTGCAGATAACTGATAAATGCCTTGTATTTGTCTCCACCACCACCTCTGGCAGCATATTCCTGATACCCACCACTGTGTTTCTTTAAAAAATCTTCCCCCACACCTCTCCTTTAAATTCCACCCCCTCCCCACCTTAAATGCGTGTCTTCCAGTATTAGCCATCTCAATCCCAGGAGAAAGGTGACTCCATGAGACATAGGAACAGAATTCGACCATTTGCCCATCAAGTCTCCTCTATTATTCCATCATGGCCGATTTGTTATCCCTCTCAACCCCGTTCTCCTGGCTCTTAACCCCCCACCACCCAGTAATCTGTGACGCCATTACGAATCACGATGGGGGCATGGAGCAGGATAAGTGCGAGGCAGTGGGCACTGACAAGTGTTCTTGTTCTGTAACTCCAGAGACTATTCAAAAGGAAAACACGGGAGAACATGTTCTTCATTTTAGTTTAGCATGTGATACGGTGCTGCGATAACGTATGCCATTCATGTATGTTTGCATAACCTGTAATGAATTATGCAAACAACAAAGAAACATTTACAGTATTACTCAAATGTTACTGAAACATTAGACACGACAGCAACAAGCTTCAATATAGTGGGCGCATATTCATATCCCAGAATTTCAAGAGCAGCCATGCTGGGAAAATGATCTAAATTCCAGATGCCAGACAGGGACTGATTCCAGGGATAAGGAAGATTGGCTTGAGACTTGCTGGCTCGATGGGCCAAATAGCCTAATTCTGCTCCTATGTCTCTATGCCTGTCCTCAACTTATTAACCTCCATCAAGTCTCCCCTCAGCCCCTGGGAAAACGACCCAAAATTTGTCCAACCTCTCCTTGTAATTGATGGTGTCCGATCAAGGAAGGGTTCAAATGGTTTGTTGGCAAGGACTTGGTGGGCCAAATGGCCTTCAGCATTATGACTAAACGCAAGGTGTTGGGCCTCTGTCAGAGTGGGCTAGATGCACAAGTGTAACTCCTGGGTCCAGGAACTTTGAGATTTGTTGGAGTTTTGAGAATGCAGGGGTGTCAGTCAATGCCAGATGGTGGGGGAGGGTGGGAAACTCTCCATCCCAATTCCCTCCCCCCCCCCCCCCCCCCCAAAATCTATCCTAATTAGCACAGACACTAGGCTATCTAACAAGGACAGCAGAGCATTGTAAATCAATACATGGGAACATAGTACAGTATGGCCCACAATACTGTGTTGACTCTAACCTACTCTAGGATCAATCTAGCCCTTCCCCTTCATCTGAAGCCCCATGTCCTCTAGTTCATCCCCCAGCTCTGGGGAAATGGACTGTGCATTCACCCTATCTGTGCTGTTCCTGAATTCGGTGCAAGATTACTCTGCGTTCTCCTACGCCCCTATGAATAAAATCCCAGCTTGCGGTACCTCTCTCTCTCTAACTCAGACCTTCAAGTCCTGGCAGCCTTTTCAAATCTCCTCAGCACCCTTTCTGCCCTGGTGGTATCCTTCCTAAAGCAGTGTGACGCAGACTGAATGCAGTGCGTGACCTTTCTGGCAGCGGCCAGATCACAAAAATAAAGACAAAATCTCACTGGTCGCTGCGACCCTCTTGTATTCTTATTCTAACCAAGACGGATGTAGAGGCTGGGTTCCTTAAATATTTAGTGGCCTGGCAGTGGTATAGCAGTTAGTGCAACTTGATAAAGGTATACAGGATACAATCAGTGGCCACTTTAGTAGGTACACCTGTTCATTAATGCAAAGATCTAATCAGCATAAAAGCATGCCGACCTGGTCAAAAGGTTCAGTTGTTGTTCAGACCAAACATCAGAATGGGGAAGAACTGTGATCTAAGTGACTTTGACCTTGGAATGATTGGTGTCAAAAGGGGTGGTTAGTGGTTAGACACTGCTAATCTCCTGGGATTTTTAGGCACAACAGTCTCTAGAGTTTACTGAGAATGGTGTGAGAAACAAAACTATCCAGTGAGTGGCAGTTCTGTGAACAAAATCTCCTAATGAATACGTGAGATCAGATGAGAATGGCCAGACTGGTTCAAGCTGACAGGAAAGAAACAGCGACTCAAATAACCTCGAGTTACAACGGTGGTGTGCAGAAGAGCACCTTTGAAGGGACAACACGTTGAATCCTGAAATGAATGAGCTATAGCAAACATGCACTCGGTGGCCACTTCTATCTATCTATCTATCTATCTATCTATCTATCTATCTATCTATCTATCTATCTATCTATCTATCTATCTATCTATCTATCTATCTATCTATCTATCTATCTATCTATCTATCTATCTATCTATCTATCTATCTATCTATCTATCTATCTATCTATCTATCTATCTATCTATCTATCTATCTATCTATCTATCTATCTATCTATCTATCTATCTATCTATCTATCTATCTATCTATCTATCTATCTATCCTCTGCCGATCAAGTGGATAGCCATTTCCATTTTCCTGTATCCCTCTATCCAGGGGTTCCCAGCCTGGGATCCACAAATCACTTGGTTAATGGTAAGGATCTATGACATAAAAAAGGTTGGGAACCCCTGCTTTAATCCTTTCCTATCCATGTACCTGTCCAAACATCTTTTAAAAGTCTTGTTAATAACTTAGTAAAAGTGTAAAAGGTAATAGGAGGCATAGATAGTGGGCAGCCAGAGGTGGAAATGGCAAGTATAAGGGAGCAAAATTGTAAGGTGATAGCGAGACGTTTAGGGAGGATGTCAGAGGTAGGTTTATCTCACAGATGGGATGCCCTGTCGAGGCTGGCGGTAGAAGCAGATAAGCTCATGAGTGGTTAAGAAGCACATGAATGAAGGAAAAATGGAAGGCTTTATAGAAGGGAAGGTTTAGAATAATCTTGGAGTAGGTTAAAAATTTGGCACAGCATCGTGGGCTGAAGGGCCTGTACTGTGCTGTAGTGTTCTGTATAGTTTTGGCAGCACCAGTGACCTGGGTTCAATTCCCACCACTGTCTGTAAGGAGTTGATACGTTCTCCCCTGTGACTCATGTGGGTTTCCTCTGGGTGCTCCGGTTTCCTCCCACTGTCCAAAGACGTGCCAGTTAATTGGTTAATTGGTCACTTGGGTGTAATTGGGCCCATTGGGCCGGAAGGTTACTGTGCTGTATCTCTGAATAAAAATCACTTGGGGGTAGATAAATATTTGGAAGGTCAGGGCATCAAGGGTTATAGCGAACTGACAACAGGAGAGGAGCCGAGGCCAGCGTGGGTCAGCCAGCGATCGTATCGAATGCCAGGGCAGGCTTGAGCGGCTGAGTGGGCCTCCTGCTTCTGTTTCCTCGTGTCTGACCGCTGCAGCTGATGTTGTGTCTGTTGTTTTACAGGGGGCGGTGTCCGGGTCCGTACAGGCCACCGACCGGCTTATGAAAGAGCTCAGGGACATTTACCGATCAGAGAGTTTTAAAGCAGGTAAGGTGACATTCTCTGAGTGGCTGGAACTTGGGGAATCGGCTCTCTGTTCTTGATATTGCTAACAAGTTGTCAGGGCATAGTATCCAGTGTACTAAACCATCCAAAGTCTAGATTGAATTTACTATCAAAGTACGCACTGTGTGTGTCACCAGATACCCCGAGAGTCATTTTCTTGCAGGCACTTACAGGAAAATAAATAACTCATGAAAAACAATGCAAAGACGAATGTGCAAAAGATGACAGTGCAAATAGAAAAAATAAATACTACTGAGAACAGGGTGGGTTGTAAAGAAAGACTGAGTCATGGAGTCTTTGACAGTGACTCTGTTGGTTGTGGAATCGGTTCAGAGTGAAGGGAACTGCACTGGTTCAGGAGCCTGTTGGATGAAGGGTAATGATTATTCCCAGACCTCGTGGTAAGCAGTTTTCCACTCAGGTGGTCAGCATCGTGATCGTGTAGCTGTCATTTTTGTCACGTACAGCACCCACGCCAAGGTGAAGCTGTATCAGAGCTGTCAGAATGCTGGCGCGTTACAGAACAAACTTCCCAAGCGTCGTCATTCCACACCGTGAGCCTCCAGAAGATCCGTATTTTCTGGCCAAGGAAGATCTCAACTGCTCCCTGCTCCTTCGTTATTACCAAGAGGACATGGCCACAATCATCATGATGAAACGTTGGAGATGGACTGGCAATGTGATGAGAAGAGAGGCCATCTCCATCATCAAGACAGCTGTTCCTCAGACCCCTGAAGGGCGGAGGAAACACGAGAGACCAAAGTCAACTTGGCATTGTACTGTAGAGGCAGAAATGAAGACTCTGAACTACACCTGAGGCATAATAGAGGGAAGATGGCTCTGGACAGACAAATGTGGAGGACCCTCAGTGCTGTCCTAAACGCCAGCAGCATAACAGGCATTTGAAGATGATGAAAGTGGTGGTGTGGGACCTACTGCCCAATGGTAGCAGCGAGAAGAGAACATGCCCCGGGTGGTGAGGGGCCTTGATGATGGGTGCTGCTTTTTTTTGTGTGTGTGGCAGCGCTCCTTGTGCGTTTAAAATTCCGGGGACATGTTAGTATTAATGAAGCAAATCTGAAGGAATCCTGAATCTACCTGGTTGTCATGGCAACCTTCTGGTTCGCTCCTTCTTCCACAGAAGGAAACCTCATCCCGTGAGGAGCGCGGCAGGTGAGGCAGTGTCAAAGTTCAAAGTAAATTTATTACCAAAGTCCATAGATACGCGTCTCCATATACAACCCTGAGATTCATTTTCTTGTAGATAATCACAGTAAATACAAGAAACACGATAGACTCAAAGACCACACACAACAGGGGTAGACAAAAACTACTCTACAAATGAAACCAAACTCGGCAAATACCAGAAGACTGAGGGGGTGAGGGAAGAAATAATAATAAATAAGCAACAAATATTGAAAGTGTGAGATGAGGAGTCCTTGAAAGCAAGTCCAGCTCAGTGATGAGGCGAGTGAAGTTATCCCCTTAGGTTCAAGAACCTGTGCTGCCATCTACTACTGTGAGATTCTTTTTCTTGGTGTTTACCTGGCAGAGAATCTGCAGAGAATCTCACCTGGCCCCTCAATACCAGCTCCATAGCAAAGAAAGCCCAGCAGCATCTCTACTTTCTGCGAAGGCTGAGTAAAGTCCATCTCCAACCCCCCCATCCTCATCACATTCTACAGGGGTTGTATTGAGAGCATCCTGAGCAGCTGCATAACTGCCTGGTTCGGAAATTGCACCATCTCGGATCGCAAGACCCTGCAGCGGATAGTGAGGTCAGCTGAGAAGATCATCGGGGTCTCTCTTCCCACCATCACAGACATTTACACTACACGCTGCATCCGCAAAGAAAACAGCATTATGAAGGACCCCACGCACCCCTCATACAAACTCTTCTCCCTCCTGCCGCCTGGGAAAAGGCACCGAAGCATTCGGGCTCACATGGCCAGACTATATAACAGTTTCTTCCCCCAAGCTATCAGACTCCTGAATACCCAGAGCCTGGACTGACACCTTACTGCCCTATTGTCTTGTTTATTATTTATTGTAATGCCTGCAATGTTTTGTGCACTTTATGCAGTCCTGAGTAGGTCTGTAGTCTAGTGGGTTTTTTTTTCTGTGTTGTTTTTTTACGTAGTTCAGTCTAGTTTTTGTTTCAATGTAGCACCATGGTCCTGAAAAAACATTGTCTCATTTTTACTATGTGCTGTACCAGCAGTTATGGTCTGAATGAGAATAAAAGTGACTTGACTTGACACTGACTCGAAAGGGTCTTTTTCTGTTGATCAAAGTGAAAACAAATTTTTACAAATTCTAAATTCATTATAATTGTTAAACCACAAAATCATTGCGTAATTACTCACCCTCTTCAAGTCAGTATTTAGTAGATGTACCTTTGGCAGCAATTACAGCCTTGAGTCTGTGTGGAATGATCAGTGTGCACATCTCAAAACTGCAATTTTCCCTCATTCTCCTTTACAAAACTGCTCAAGCTCTGTCAGATTGCATGGGGATTGTGAGTGAACAGCCCTTTTCAAATCCAGTCACAAACTCTCAATTGGATTGAGGTCTGGACTCTGACTTGGCCACTCCAGGATGTAACTTTGTTGTTTTTAAGCCATTCCTGTGTAGCTTTGGCTGTATGGTTGGGGGTCAATGTCTTGCTGGAAAACAAATCTTCTCTCAAGTCGCAGTTCTCTTGCAGACTGCATCAGGATTTCCTTCAGAATTTCCCTGTATTTTGCTGCATTCATTTTATCCTCCACCTTCACAAGCCTCCAGGGCCTGCTGCAGTGAAGCATCCCCACAGCATGATGCAGCCACCACTGTGCTTCACGGTAGGGATGGTGTGTTTTTTGATGATGTGTGATGTTTGGCTTACATCAAACATGGCATTTAGTCTGATGGCCAAACAGCTCAATTTCTTCCAGCTGACTTTAGAGTCTCCACATGCCTTCTGGTAAGCTCTAGCCAAGGTTTCATTTGATTTCTCATTTGGATTTCTCTTTGCCACTCTCCCATAAAGCTGCGACTGGCGAAGCACCCGGGCAACAGTTGTTGAATGCGCAGTCTCCCATCTCAGCCATTGAAACTTGTAACTCCTCCAGAGTTGTCATAGGTCTCTTGGTGGCCTCCCTCGCTAGTCCCCTTCTTGCATGGTCACTCAGTTTTTGAGGACAGCCTGCTCCAGGCTGATTTACAGCTGTACCATATTCTTTTCATTTCTTGATGATTGACTTAACTGTACTCCAAGGGATATTCAGTGACTTGGAAATTTTCTTGTATGCATCTCCTGACTTATGCTTTTCAATAACCCTTTCCGTTTTGTAGTACATTTCGATGAATTCCAAAAATAAGAATCTATTGAATATTGAAAGGACTAGATAGAGTGGACAAGGAGAGGAGAGGAGTGGGAGAGTCTCGGACCAGAGAGCGCAGCCTCGGAATATATGGATATCCATTTAGAACAGAGACGAGGAGGAATTTCTTTAACCAGAAGGTGATGAATCTGTGGAATTCATTGCCACCGACGGCTGTGGAGGTCAAGTCACTGGATATATATAAAGTGGAGGTTGATAGGTTCTTGATTAGTGATGTTGTCTTGGGTTACAAGGAGAAGGTGGGAGAATGGGGTAGAGAAGGATAATAAATCAGCCATGATTAGCATGTATGTGTGCGTGCGTGTGTATGTGTATGTATTTATACACCCGCAGTCCTGGGACATCCTTACTAATCAAGAACCCATCAACCTCCACTTTAAATATACCCAATGACTCGGCCTCCACAGCCGTCTGTGACAATGAATTCCTCAGATTCAGCACTATATATATAATAAATATATATAGTGACAAATCTGTGGAGTTCATTGCCATATATTTGTTTAGCTGTTTTACCGTGTTGTTAGGCTGAACGTTGAGGCTATAATATGTTGGCAGCAGAATGTGTGTTGACCCTTGCAGGGACCCCCCCCCCCAGCACACACTTACATTATGTTTGGTTGTAATTACAAATGGCATATTTCCCAGTATGTTTCAATAAGCAGGTGATAAGTTAAAACCTGATCAGACAGGCTGGGCTGAATGGCCTAATTCTGCTGCAATGTCTCATGGTCTTCCCAAGCACAACACTCAGGATCCTAGTTGTTTGTTTGTCAGACGTCTTCTCATTTTCTTCCCGCTCAGATACCTGCGCAGGCCGAGCTGGCGGTGGGGTGTGGTGTGAATTACTTGTGAGAGGCTTTAGTGCAGAGTCCTGATCTTTTTATCCTCTTGCCCGTCTAGGAAACTATGCAGTTGAACTTGTCAACGACAGCTTATATGACTGGAACGTAAAAATCCTCAAGTAAGTGACTCTACCTGACCTTAATTTCTTTTTTAAATGTTAAAAAATGTCCCTTGCCTGTTTTCCAAAAGCTGTTCTTGAGATGGTGTTATGTGCTTACGGGCTAAAGCCTGAAAGCATGTCCCACCAGGCTCGAGGACAGCTTCTACCCCACGGTTATCAGATTATTGACCGTCCTCCAGAACATTAAGATAGTCTCTTGACCTCACAATATGCCTGGTCGTGGCCCTTGCACCTTGTTGTCTGCCTGCACGTCACTTTCTCCGTAACTGTGACAATTTATTCTGCGTTCTGTTCGTGTTTTCCCTTGCACTACCTCGATGTACGATTGTGATGATATTATCAGTGTGCAAGGCATGTAAAAACAGTTTGCCTGGAGTACTGGGAGCAGTTTTCAGCCCCTTAACCAAGGAAGGACATGCTGGAATTGAAGGGGGTCCAGAGGAGGTTCATGAGAATGATCCCAGGAATGAAAGGGTTAACATGTCAGGAGTGTTGGATGGCTCTGGGCCTGCACATATTGGAACTTAGAAGAATAATGGGGGATCTCATTAAAACCCAGCAAATGTTGAAAGGCCTATGTAGATTGGACGCAAAGCAGATGTTTCCAATAGTGAGATTGTATAGGGCTTGAGGGCACAGCCTCAGAATTGAAGAACTTCCCTTTAGAACAAAGGTGAGGAGGAATTTCTTTAGCCATAGATTTCATGGATGAATCTATGAAATTCATTGCCACAGATGGCTATGGAGGTCGTCATTGAGTACATTTAAAGAGGAACTGGATAGGTTCTCGATTGATTATTTATTTAATGGTACAGCATGGAATAGGCCCATTTGGCCCTTAGAGCCATGCCCCCCTAACAAAACCCAATTGCGGGACAGTTTACAATGACCAGTTAACCTACCCGGTCGGTACATCTTTGGATTGTGGGATGAAGCCGGAAGACCTGGGGAAAACCCACACATTCCACGCCAGAGACTCCGTACAGAATGGTAAGGGCATCAAAGGTTATGGGGAGAAGGCAGGAGAATGGGGTTGAGAGGATAATAGATCATCCATGATGGAATGGTGCAGCAGACTCGATGGGCTGAATGGCCTATTTCTGCTCTTGTGTCTTATGGTCATACACTGTACCTCTGTACATGTGACAATGACAAGTCAGCTTATCATTGGGTCCCACCCCATCCCTCCTCTGTCCGTACAGCACAGTGGGGAGTGAGTGATTGGATTTATGGAGTCAGGGAGAAAGTGGGGTTGGAGTGAAAAGGTTTGGCCAAGAACAGGAGAATGAGCAGGAATGGGGCACCAAGTACAATGTGATCATTACTGATCCCTCAAGCCTGCCCCATCGTACAATATGATCATAACTGATCTATGCTACCTCCTCTCCTCTGTCAAACAAGAGAAAATATGCAGATGCTGGAAATCCAAGCAACACACACACACACATGCACAAAATTGTAGAGAGACTCAGCTGGCCAGGCAGCATCTGTGAAAAGAGTATTGTCAATGATTCGGGCCGAGACCCCACAGCAGGTGCTGCCTGGCCTGCTGAGTTCCTACAGCACTTTGTGTGTGTGTGTGGCTCTCCTCCTCTGTCCCCGTTTCCCAAAGCTCACAGTAAATCTATTATCCAAGTCACCATGCACTACCCTGACATTCAATTTCCTGCAGGCATTCACAATAGAGCAAAGGAATACAACAGTGAAAAACTACACACAAAGCTGACAAACAACGACAAACTGAAAATACATAGAGTCAATAAATAACCCTTGATCATTCAAATATTCATCTACCTCCACCTAAATACACACCTCATCTGGCCTTGCCTCTCACTCTGAGGTGTAGAATTTGTGTTTTTGTGTTTTATAATACAGTTCAGGGTAGGTAACAAAGGAACGTGGACATGGTCACACTGGGACCATGGTAAATTGTGGTTGGGGAGCCGGGTTGCTGGAACTGAGTAGGGAATGACTCCACTGCACGACTGAACCTTCATTTCTGACTGGGGAAAGCAGATTCCCAATCCCTGAGTCATGGAGGACTAGAATATAAAAGCAAGGATGTGATGCTGAGGCTTTATAAGACAAGAAGTATTGTGAGCAATGTTGGGCCCCTTTCCTAATAGAAGGTTTGCTGGCATTGGAGAGGATTCAGAGGAGGTTAATGTACAAAGAGCCTTTGGCTCTGGGCCTGTACTCACTGGAGTTTGTAAGAATGAGGAAGGGATCTCATTGAAACCTATCTGATACCGAAAGGCCTAGATGGTGTGGATGTGGAGAGGATGTTTCCTATAGTGGTGAAGTCTAGGACCAGAGAACACAACGTCAGAATAGAAGATTGTCCCTGTAGAACAGAGACGAGGGGAATTTCTTTATCCGTAGGGTGGTGAATCTGTGGATTTCATTGCCATGGATGGTTGACTTAAAATGGAGGTTGATAGGGTCTTGATTAGTAAGAATGTCGGGTTACGGCGAGAAGGTAGGTGAATGGGATTGAGAGGGAAAATAAATCAGCCATGGAGGAATGACAGAGCAGACTTGATGGGCTGAATGGCCCAATTCTGCTCCTATATCTTAGGGTCTTGCACTGTATTTCTATATCTGTGAGAATAACAGACCAATTTATCATTGTGTCCCACCCCATCCCTCCTCGAACTGTATCCCGGGCCTGTGCAGCTGAGTGGGGGGTGTTTTAGAGTCTGGGGAGAAAGTGGGGTTCGGGTAAAAAGGTTTGTCCAAGAATAAAAAAACAAAAGTAGGAATAGGGCTCCATGCATCTCTCCTCCTCCACTCCCAATGGTACAATACGATCATAACTGATCTATGCTAACCTCGACTCCCGCTGCTGTTCCACAAAGTTCACAGTAAATTTATTATCATGTCAGCATATACTACCCTGAGATTCAATATTTTACTGGCATTCACGATGGGACAAAGTACAAAGGAATCAGTGAAAAACTACACAGAAAGACTGACAAACAGCCCATGTGCCAAACAAGTCAAACTGCAAATACAAAAAGGACTAATAATAAGCCTTAACTAACCTTGTGTACAGACACTCCTGTGCCGACACTATCAATTGATGTATAGAAGCTGTCTTGTGTATTTTTATTTATTGTGAGCTTTTTTTTTTACTATTGTCTTTTCTTATTGTGCCCTGCATTGGATCAGGAGTAAAAACTATTTTGTTCTCCTTTACACTTGTGTATAGGAAATGACCTTGAACAAGCTTAACAAACAATCTGAAAGCTCAAAGTGAACTTATTATCAAAGTACATATAGGTCACCATATTCATTTTCCTGCAGGCAACTGTGTTGCACAAAAATCTCATCGCAGCTGCCCACGTTAGGGCCGTAGCCCTGTAAACCTCTCCTAACCATGTGCTTTTAAATGTCGGTAATATGCCCAACATCAATCGCTATTTCTGGCAGCTCGTTCAAAATGCACATCACCAAATGCAACATTCGAGAATTTCAAGTTCATTGTCATCTGTGTGTAAATATATAACAATCAAATGAAACGGCATCCCTCTGGACCACGGTGCTTCCACAAAACACACACAGCACATACAACAAAATATTTCAACAACAATAAGTTAATAAAACATAATTCAAAATGCATGTAGTGCACAGCACAGGTAAACAGGAAACAGTTCGCTGTTCTAGTGATGAGACCTCAGTGGGGGCAGGGTATTCATTAGTCTCACAGACTGAGGGATTACCCAGTCCTGATGCTCCTGTACCTCCTTCCTGACGGCAGTGGGTCAAAAAGATTGTGGGATGGGTGGTAGGGATCCTCAACAATCCTCCAAAAACGGTGGGTGCCACAGTACCCTGTGGTTAGTGTGATACTGTTTCAATTACAATGTTCTCTGTAAGGAGTCGGTATGCCCTCCCCATGGAACGCGCAAGTTTTCTCCGGCTGCTCTGGTTTCCTCCCACAGTCCAAAGGTGTACCAGTTAGGTTAATTGGTCATTGTAAATCGTCCCGTGGGCCGGCTGGTGGTGTAGTGGCAGCAGCACTGGACTTCAAGGCCGAGGGTGCTGAGTTCAAACCCAGCCGGGACCCATCCTGGGCAGCAGCAGAAAGGCCTGGCAATCTACTATCGTATCTTGCCATGAGGTCACGAAGAATCGGACTCGACTAAACAACTGAACAACAACAAAATTGTCCCATGGTTAGACTAGGGTTAAATCGGGAGTTGCTGGTCGTCAGGGCTCGAATAAACAATGCTTTAGGCACTTCACATACTGTGCAATGGGGGGAGCCCCACTCCTCTCAGCTGTTTTTTTTTACCGTCCTCTGTAGGGTCTCGTGGCCCAAACCCTGCAGCCTCCGTGCCACACAGTGATGCAGCCAGACAGGACATTCTCGATGGTGCTCCTGTAGGAAGTTGTCAGAATGGGGTCGGGAGACTTGCATACCTTGATCTCCTCAAAGTGTTATATATTGCTATGCCTTGACTGATGGGGTGTTGTGGGTTCAGTTTAGGTCATCCATTATGTGCACACTGAGGAAATTTGTGCTCTCCATCTCTCCACGGCAGAGCCGTTGATGAGCGATGGAGATTAATCAACTTGCACCTTTCTGAGGTCCGCAGTCATCTCTTTTGTCTTGTCCACCTTGAGGCTCAGCTTATTCTCACACCACTTGGCAAACTTGTTGTCCCTGATGCCCCTTTTAAATCTCTTGCCTGTGACCTTAAACCTTTGCCTCCTGTTTTTAGCATCCTGTCCCTGGGGTAAATGCTGTCGTTCAACCTGTTTCTGCCCCCCTCATGATTTTGTACACCTCTAGCAGGTCACCTGTCAATCTCCTGTGTTGCAGAGAATAGAGCCCTGGCCTACACAACCCCTGCTTGTAACTCGAGCTGCCGTCAGCCCATATACTGGTGAACCTTTACTGCATTCTTTCTTCTTCGGTGTAACCTTCCTTATTACAGGGTGACCAAAACTATACACAAAGCTCTCAATAGTGGCCTCACCAACTTCTTGTGTAACTGAGGCACAACTTCACGATTCCTGTACCCAGTGCCCTGACTGAAGCAGGCCAGCCTGTCACGTGCCACCTTCACCACCCTGTCTAGCAGTGATGCTGCTTTCACTGAATTAAATGTGCCCCTTTACTGGGCATGGAGAAGGTGAATCTGACTGAACCCTGGCTAAATGCATTTTTTAAAAAAACGTACCTTTTACATTGGGGACCTGGATGGAAAGAGTTACATGCATTAGTCTTGGGTATATCTATCTATCTAGGGTTCCAAACACTTTTGCACAGTACTGTATCTGTCAACATAGAGCCAAGAAAGAGTTTGCAAATCTGGCACGAGCAAAGGAAGTTGGGAATGGGGAGGATTGGGTGCCCTAGGAGAGGTGTGGGTCAGGTGGCAGAGGAGGAGAGCCGGGGGTGGGAGGTGGAATGTGTGCTGAGACACCAGGCAAGGTCATTTGATTACAGACAATTGGTTTGTTGATCATTACAGAGTGCCTCTCTGGTGCTTCCCGTTCCCTGTCCACTTCCCACTCTCAGCCCACAGTAGAGACCCATATCAGGATCGGGTTTATCATCACTCACGTATATCATGAAATTTGTTTCTTTGCAGCAGCAGTACATAAAATCGTTACAGAACTGTGCAAATATTTTGGACACCCTAGCTCATATATATGAGCCTGAGACTTTGGCACAGTTCTGTAGAGCAGCAGTATGTTGTAGATTCTTAACTTGCTTCCACTGACTCCCAAGCCACCTATTTATTCCTGTGGCTGGGAGGAGACGGTGTACTGTCTATATTACAGCCTCTTGAGTATCTGAAGGATCTGCTCCTTGAGAACTGGCTGCACACCAGCCCTGAACTCAACTGCAATTTAAAGTTTATTGTCATTCAACTCTACACATGTGTACTGCCAAACGAAACACCATTCCTCCGGACCAAGGTGCACAACACATACAATAATACTGCTGCAAATAAGGAGCATTTATGGCACAAGTTGGAAAAAGTAAACAGCACAACACTATTGTAGATACTGTAGAAAGGGTGCAGAGGAGATTTACAAGGATGTTGCCTGGATTGGGGAGCGTGCCTTATGAGAATAGGTTGAGTGAACTTGGCCTTTTCTCCTTGGAGTGACGGAGGATGAGAGGTGACCTGATAGAGGTGTGAAAGATGATGAGAGGCATTGATCGTGTGGATAGTCAGAGGCTTTTTCCCAGGGCTGAAATGGCTGACATGAAGGGGTATGGAAATGGATACCAAGGGGATGTCAGGGTAAGTTCTTCTGTCCACCACTGTCCTGTCAGAGTGGTGGGTGTGTGGAATGCACTGCCGGCGACTGTGGTGGAAGTGGATACAATAGGGTGTTTTAAGAGCCTCTTGGATAGGTACACGGAGCTTAGAAAAATAGAGGACTGTGTAATTCTAGGCAGTTTCTAGAGAAGGTTACATGGTTGACACAACATTGTGAGCTGAAGGGCCTGTAATGTGCTGTTGGTTTCTGTGTATTGGTGCTTTATACATGGTGAGACTGGGTGGTGTCAGGGAGTTCAGCAGTCTCACAGCCTGGGGGAGGAAGCTGGTTCCCATCCTGACAATTCTTGCTCTCATGCTATGGTACCTCCTGCTGGATGGTAGGGGGTCAGAGAGGTTGTGGGGCAGTTTGGAGAGATCACTGAGGGCTGCTGATTTACAGTCGCTCAGTATGGCGGGGGGTGGGGAAAGGGTTCTTGTGGGATCTTCTGATCGGCCTGCTCCTGGGCCCAGCCGCAGTGACCGCTGGGGTCCAGGCAGTGGACGGTCAAGGGTTCTGCCTAAGCCCACTGCCTGCCCATTTTCCAGACTCTGCCTGGGTGTCAGTGGGTACTGTGGGGGATTTCCCAGTGCAGTGGCCCTCTCGGAGCTCAAGTGCATTGTAGATCGTGCTAATTAGAATTTAATTTGAACTGGAGTGAGTTTTATCTGGTCTGGATACAGTATAGTGTTTCGTGATGTTGCAGTTTGAATAAACTTCTGTGTATATTTTTTAAATAAAAGCTGGCAAGTGTGCAGTCACCCCAGCAACACAAAGGCAAATGTAAAGTGGCGACAGGGGAGGAGGGGTGGCGACCTTGCACCCTTTCCCAAGGACCGTATATTCATCCTTTGAGCACAGGCATTGTGTCTGCAGGCAGTGCAGTGAACTATGGTGTCTGCTCCGGATGACTGGCGTTTAAGCGCAGAGGTCGTGACCTGGCTCTGCGCTGACTGACTGGCGTTCAAAGGCTGGGCGGTACCCTTCTCCCCCACCCGCCAGCTCTCGAGCAGAATTAGACCATTCGGCCCTTCTCTGCCATTCAATCAGGATGGTTTTCTTTATGCTGCATCAGATCCAGAGTAACAATCACTTCGTTCTACTTTATGCTCGTGTATTATAATGACAACAAACAATCGAACCCTGAATCTTAAATTTATTTCCCTTCTCAACCCCATTCCCCTGCCTTCTCCCCGTAATCTTTACCTTTACTAACCAAGAAACTTTCAACCCCCCACTTTAAATATACCCAACAACTTGCCTCCACATCTGTCTTGTGGCAATAAATTCCATAGATTTGTCACCCTCTGGCTGAAGAAATTGCTCCTCATCTCTGTTCTAAAAGGACACCACTCTGTTCTGAAGCTGTGTCCTCTGGTCCCAGACTCCCCCACCACAGGAAACCACCTCTGCACACCCACTCTATCAAGGCCTTTCGCTATTTGCTTATGATCCTGAGAGGTCCATCATAGACCATAAGATATAGGAGCAGAATTAGGCCATTTGGCCCATCGTCTGCTCCACCATTTCATCATGGCTCATCCATTTTCCCTTTCAGCCCCAGTCTCCAACCTTCTCTCTATCCCTTCATTCCCTGACCAATCAAGAATCTTATCAATCTCTGTCTTAAATATACGTAAAAACTCAGCCTCCACAGCCGCCTGTGGCAATGAGTTCCACAGATTCACTGCCCTCTGGCTGAAGAAATTGCTCCTCATCGCTGTTCTAAAAGGACACCACTCTGTTCTGAGGCTGCGTCCTCTGGTCATAGAACCCCCAACCTCCTCTACACATCCACTCTATCGAGGGCCTTCACCATTCACAAAATGCTAGTAGAACACAGAAGGCCAGGCAGCATCTGTAGGAAGAACAGTCGATGTTTTGGGTCGAGACGCTCGGGTCACTCCCTCCTCTCCCACTTTCAAATCTCTTACTATCTCTTAAAAAAAAGATAGTCCTAATGAAGGGTTTCGACCCGAAACGTCGACTGTACTTCTCCCTATAGATGCTGCCTGGCCTGCTGCGTCCCACCAGCATTTTGTGTGTGTTGCTGAAATTTCCAGCATCTGCAGATTTCCTCGAGTTTGCACTTTCACCATTTTCTAGGTTTCAATTGGGTCGACCCTCGTGCTTCTGAATTCCAGTGAATACAGGCCCAGAACCATCAAACGCTCTTCATATAACTAGCCACTCAATCCTGGAATCATTTTCGTGAACCTCCTTTGAATCTTCTCCAGCGTCAGCACATCCTTTCTAAGATGAGGAGCCCAATACGGCTGTTGGGCAGGCAGTGGTGTCATTTAAGTAGTGAACGAGATTATCTTAATTTATCACACATACATTGAAGCATTGTGAAATAAGTATTGCGCCAGCGACCAACAAGGATGCACTGGGGGTGAGTGTTGCCACAGTTCTGTTGCCAATGGAGCATGCCCTCAACTTACTAACCATAACCCCTACATCTTTAGACTGTGGGAGGAAACCCACTTTGTCATGGGGAAAATCTACAAACTCCTTACAGAGAGTGGCGATGTTGAACCTGGGTTAAAGTTAAAGTCTGTCCCGAGCCTTATAGGCTCTTCAGGCTGGTGCTTATGACGGTTTCTGTGGCGTGAAGCGACTGAGAGTATGAGACTCCCACCCCCCAGATAGGATGCCAGTCTATCGCAAGGTTAACCCCCAGCATTTTGCCAGTACCCATTTTCAGCTGGGTGGACTGGAGCAGTGTGGGGTTAAGTGCTTTGCTCAAGGACGCAACACGCTGCCTCGGCTGGGGCTCAAACTCACGACCTTCAGATTGCTAGTCCAACGCCTTAACCACTTGGCCCCGAGCCACAGAGTCTGGGTTGCTGACATTGTAATTGTGTTGGGCTCGCTGCCACGCGAATACTCCTTATGAAGATAGACTGAGTGAGTTCGGGCTTTTCTCTTTGGAGAGCAGCAGGATGAGAGGTGACTGGATAGAGTGGACAGCCAGAGACTTTCCCAGGATGGAAATGGCCAATACAAGGAGGCATAGCTTTTAAGTATTGGGAGGAAAGTATGGTGAGGGATGTCAGAGGTAGGTTTTTGGTGGTAGGTGCGTGGAATGTCCAGCAAGAGGCTGGTACGTTAGGGACAAGAGAAGAGCTCTTCTCTAAGACACAGGAGCAGAATGAGGCCATTAAGCCCACTGAGTCTGCTCCATTTGATCATGTCTGATTTATTTTCTCTCTCAACCGCATTCTCCAGCCATCTCCCCATAACCTTGTTAATCAAGAACTTATCAACCTCCACTTTAAATATAACCCAAAGACTCGGCCTCCACATCTGCCTGTGGCAATGAATTCCACAGATTCACCACCCTCTGTCTAAAGGAATCCCGCCCCTCATCTCTGTTCTAGAGGGATGTCCTTCTATTCTGAGGCTGTGCCTTGGAGTTCCACACTCACTATAGGAACCGTCCTCTCCACATCTTAGGGCAGCACGGCAGTGTAGTGGTTAGCACAACGACTTACAGGAATAGCAACCCAGACTCAGTTCCCTGTAAGGAGTTTGTATGTTCTCCCTGTGACCGTGTGGGTTTCTTCCTGGTGCTCCGGTTTCCTCCAAAGACTGGTTGCTAGGTTAATTGGTCATTGTTAATTGTCCCGTGATTGGGCTAGGTCAAAATTGCTGGGCTTAAGGGGCCAGAAAGGCCTATTCTGTTCTGTGTCTGAATTAAAATAAAATAAAATTCTCGGCCTATCAATATTTGATGGGCTGCAATGGAGTGCTATGTGGAATGGAAGTATTAGATTGATCCTGGTGTCTGTTACAGTTTCAGTACAATATTGTGGGCCGAAGGGCCTGCATTGTTCGAAAGGTACGGGGAGAGTATGGGAAAGATGGCCTTGAGCCATGTGGGTATTAAATTCTGAAGCAGGCTTGAAGGGGCAAGGGCTTGTCCGTTGTCCGTGTCTCTGCTTCCCATTCCTTCCCTCCACGCAGCCGCTTTGTTGTGAAGGCACTAGACAAATGCAGGTCTCGGTGACTGATTCTTGCTGTTTCACTTGCAGAGTCGATCAGGACAGTGCTTTGCATAACGACCTCCAAATCCTCAAAGAGAAAGAAGGCGTTGACTTTATTTTGTTAAATTTCTCTTTTAAAGTGAGTACTGTCCAGGGCGAAGTGCCGGGGGGAAGGGGGGGTGGGCAATGTGGGTTGGGGGGAAGCTTCCTGATCAGCCTGCCGGCTGTGGGTCATTTCTCGCCGTTACGTAACTGGGAGCAGTGTCGCTCAGAGGCCAGAATTTCTGGTCTCGTTTTGGCAGTTCAGGAATTTGAGCTTGGTTGCAAGAGGCCCCAACTTCTGAGCACCTGGCAGGAACATTTGCAAGTCCAATCATACAGTTCTGGCCAGCTGAACTGATGACCTAGTCCAAGTCCCAATGTAGAATTTGTATTCAGTTATTCAAAATCTCGAATTAAAAGAAAGTAGCTTGCCTCGGTAATGAATCTACTGCTCATAACAAATACGGATCTGATTCACTGATGTTTGTGGAAGGGAAACTTACCATTCTTACCTCGGAGCCACACACCACTAGACACAGGCCTTTAATCAGAGAGGCATCTGCTACCGCTCCCTGTCTTCTGCTGAAGCTCGTGTTGAACCCATTTTAATAGCTTCCCATCTCGGTCTTTGTCCAAGGCTTTGCTGAAGTCCATGTAGACAACTTCTACTGGCTTTCCCTCACCAACCTTCCTTGTAACCTATTGAAATCTCTAAAATTGGCTAGATGTCAATCATGTTGGCTATCCCTATTCTGGCCATGTCTATTCAAATACTTAGAAGATCTTTCAGTAATTTATAACCATATAACAATTACAGCACGGAAACAGGCCATCTTGACCCTTCTAGTCAGTGCCGAACGCTTACTCTAACCTAGTCCCACCGACCTGCACTCAGCCCATGACTGATGTTGAATTCAATTTACTACCTCATCCCGATTGCCAAGCGATTGAGCTTTGTTGAAATTCGTTTTGGTTATCTGGAGAAGACGTATTTTAGAGCTGTATATGAATACGTGCTTTGATAGTAAATGAACCTTTGAACCAACCTCCCATGTGGGACTTTGTCAAAGACCTTGCTGGAGTCCGTGTAGACAACATCCACTGCATTTCCTTCCTCAAACTTCCTTGTAACCTCCTCAAAATAAAGATTGGTTAGACACAACCTACAACACGTAAAGCCGTGATGACTATCAGACCTCGTCTATCCCAATACTGTCTGCAGCCGTTTAAGCATATCTAACACGAGTCCCTTTTTATTCTTACTGTACTCTCACCAGCACTCCCAGGATGGGCTGTATGTAAAGATACTACATTGGACAATTAATCTATTCTGAAGAAGGGTCTCGGCCAGAAACATCAGCAGTTTATTCATTTCCATAGATTCTGCCCGACCTGCTGAGTTCCTCCAGCATTTTCTGTGCGTTGCTTTGGATTGACAGCATCTGCAGAACTTCTCATGTTTATAATTTATCCCTGCTCATCTTTGGGATGTGGGAGGATGCTGCCATACTCAACATTTGGGAATGGTTTCGTCCTCTCGTATTCCTTTCATGCTTTTCATATTCACTCTGGCCACTTCATTAGGTACACCTCATCAATGCAAATACCCAGGCAGGCCCTCAATGCATAAAAGCATGCAGACGTGGTCAAGAGGTTCACGATAGGTCTGATTTGAGTTAATTAATATGGTTCCCTTCTGATTTTTCTTTAAATAGACGAGTTGGCAGATTGATGTCTTTTTTTGGAAGCTTATATGATGTATAGCTCGGGGGTTGTGCTCCCAATGGGGTTTTTTTCCCCCAGTTAGTAGGGGTTTTTTTTCTTTTTTCTTTAAAACAAAAATATTCTTAACACTTTATTTTTCCTTATTATTATTGATATATTGCTTAGCTTTGTTAATCAGTTATTTGCTAATTCTTCATTGTACATAATGACATATTGACTTAATGTATCTTTTTTTGTGGATCTTTAATAATAATGAATAAAAAAGATTTTAAAATGGAGAAGAAAAGGATAGATGGTAAAAAGCAAAGATTGCGTGCAGTCAGAACGTCGGGAAGGGCAGTATTGGTGCATTTGCAGAGTCAAAAAGGGTAGCAAATACAGTACTCAACGTGTTATATCTCAATGCATGGAATATAAGAAATAGGGTGGAGATATTGTTGCACTATTACAGGTTGTCAGGTATGATGTTGTGGCCATCACTGGATCATGATAGAAGGATGGTTGTAGTTGGGAGCTGAATGTCCGAGGTTATGCAGCGTATCAGAGGGATATGAAGGTAGGCAGAGGGGGTGGTGTGGCTCTGCTGGTAAAGAATGGCATCACATCAGTAGAAAGATGTGACCTAGGATCGGAAGGTATAATCCTTGTGGGGTGAGTTAGGAAACTG
Source organism: Hemitrygon akajei (assembly GCF_048418815.1). NCBI lineage: Eukaryota > Metazoa > Chordata > Chondrichthyes > Myliobatiformes > Dasyatidae > Hemitrygon > Hemitrygon akajei. The sequence goes on from NC_133134.1 coordinate 82,551,241, forward strand.
CAAAGGGGGAAAGAACCATTTGGAGGCAGAGATCACAACATCATTCAGTTCATTTAGAAATATGATAGGGAGAAAGTATCTGATGTAGCAGTATTTCAGTGGAGTAAGGGAAATTGCAGAGAGGAGTTGGCCAGAGTAAATTGGAAGGAGCTGCTGGCAGGGATGACAACAGCAGCAGTGGCGTGAGTGTCTGGGAAAAATAAGGAAGGAGCAGGATAGCTATATTCCAAAAATGAAGAAATACTGAAATGGCAAAATAGCTGACAAGGGAAGTCAAAGCTAATGTTAAAGCAAAAGAGAGGGCATACACACAACAAAGCAAAAATTAGCAGGAAAATAGAGGATTGGGAAGCTTTGAAAACTTCACAGAGAGCAACTAAAAGAATCATTGGGAGGGAAAAGATGAAATATGAAAGCAAACTAGCAAACAATATCAAAGTGGATGGTAAAAGCTTTTTCAAGTATGTATTTTTTTAAAAAAAGAGAAATGAGGGTAGATGTAGGATTGCTAGAAAATAAGCCCAGAGAAATAATGACAGGGACAAGGCGGATGAACTAAACGAGTATTTTGCATCAGTCTTCAATGTGGAAGACGCTAGCGGTGTGCCAGATGTTGAAGGGTGTGAGAGAAGCAAAGTGAGTGTACTTACTATGAAAACTGAGAAGGTACTCAAAAAGCTGAAAGACCCAAGGGTACATAAGTCACCCGGACCAGATGAACTGCATGCTCGGGTTATGAAAAAGATTGCAGTAGAGATTGTGGAGGCATTAGTAATGATCTTTCAAAAATCATTGGACTCTGGCATGGTGCCAGAGGACTGGAAAATAGCAAATGTCAGATTAAGAGAATGTGCAAGAAAGTGGCAAATGAAATATAATGTTGGAAAATACATGGTCGTGCACTTTGGTAGTAGAGATAAATGTGCGAACTATTTTCTAAACCGGGAGAAAATCCAAAAATCTGAGACGCAAAGGGACTTGGGAGTCCTTGTACAGAACACATTAAAGGTTAACTTGCAGGTAGAGTTGGTGGTGGGGAAGGCAAATGCAATGTTAGCATTCATTTCAAGAGGTCTCGAATACAAGAACAGGGATGTGATGCTGAGGCTTTATAAGGCACTGGTGAGGCCTCACCTGAGTATTGTGAACAGTTTTGGGCTCCTCATCTAAGAAAAGGTGTGCTGGCATTGGAGAGGGTTCAGAAAGGTTCACAAGGGTATTATACGAGGAATGTTTGATGGCTCTAGGTCCGTACTCACTGAAATTTAGAAAGATGAAGGGAGAGATCTTATTGAAACCTTTCGAATGTTGAAAGGCCTAGACAGAGTAGAAGTGGAAAGGATGTTCCCCATGGTGGTGGAGTTTAGGACAAGAGGGCACAGCAAGATAGAGGTTTAAAACAGAGATGCAGTGAAATTTCTTTAGCCAGAGGGTGGTGAATTTGTTACCACATGCAGCTGTGGAGGCTGGGTGGTTGGGTGTATTTAAGTCGGAGCTTGATAGGTTCTTGATTGGAGGTGACATGTTAGGATATTGGGAGAAGTCCAGTGAGTGGAGCTGAGGAGAAGAATAAAGGATCAGCTATAATTGAATGGTGGAGCAGACCCAATGGGCCAAATGGATGGAGAAGAAATATGAGCGAAGTGACCTTGACTGTGGAACGATTGTTGGTGCCAGATGGGGTAGTTTGAGTATCTCAGAAACTATTGATCTCCTGGGGTTTTTGTGCACAAAGCTCTTTAGAGTTTACAGAGAATGGTACAAAAAACATCCAGTGAGCGACAGTTCTGTGGGTGAAAACGCCTTGTTAGTGGGAGATTTCAGAGGAGAATGGCCAGACTGACAGGAAAGTGACAGTAACTCAGATGACCACACATTACAACAGGGGTGTGCAGAACACATGCAGGTCAGACCTCGAAGTGGATGGGCTACAGCAGCAGAAGACCACGAGCGTGCACACAACGACCACTTTATTAGGCACAGGAGATGCATAATAAAGTGGCCACTGAATGCAGTTCATAGATTTTTGTCTTTGCACAGTACTGCTGCCTCGAAGCAACACATTTCAGTCATTTATCAGTGGCGATAAATCGGGTTCTGATTGGTGCTGGAGGTCAGGTTCGAAACGGGGTTGCTGGTTGCACCAGTCTGCTGCCCACCAGCTCCTCCTTGATCCTGAAACTTGGGGCCCACAGAAAAGTAACTAAGTTAAAGATAAAGTAGTTTTATTTGTCACCTGTACATTGAAACATGCAGCGTCAAAACAGCGAGGAGAAGACCATGGGTGTTGCCACTGCAGGCACCAACATAGCGTGTCTGCAAATCTCTGATTCGAACCCGTGTGTCTTTGGGATGTGGGAGAGACTGGGAGCACCCGGAGGAAATGCACACAGTCACAGGGAGAACGTACAAACTCCTTACTGAGAATGGTGGGACTCGAACCCCAGTTAGCGATCACTGGTATTGTGATGTGATTACTGCTAAGCTGCCCTCTGAATTGCCACCTGGTTATCCAAAGTCAGGTTTATTCTCATCTGCACAAGTCTGTGTGTACGTGGGTGCAATTTAAAGCTTTCTTGCAGCAGCATCACAGGCTCAGAGCATCAGATGCACAACGTTCATGAGAAAAACATAAACGTGTCACATAAAGTTTTAAAAGAATGCACTTAAAACACTTTTGTCCAATTGTGCTAAGTGGCAGCGTAACGATTGGTGCGACACTATTTAGAGCTCGAGGCATCAGGGTTCAGTTCCAACGCTGGCTGTAGGAAGTTTGTACATCCTCCCTGTGAACATGCGCGTTTCGGCCGGGTGCTACGGTTTCCTCCCACACTCCAAAGACGTACGGGTTAAGTAAAGTAGTCATTGGGAGTTGTCCTGTGATTAGGCGAGGGTTAAGTCAGTGGGTTGCTGGATGATGTGGCTAGTTGGGCCAGAAGGTGCTGCATTTCTAAATAAAACTTAAAAAACATAATTCTGTCAGTAAAATATGCTCCATAACAGGGGGAAAAGGAAGTGATGACATCACAGGTTTGCTCTCTGAAACCACAAACCACAGAACACAAGCAAACCTGTTGCTGGGGTAGCTGGTGGCTTTATTAATTTTTATACTTTTGTTAAAACCTGATAGACCACCTGTAAGTTTGAACTCCCTCTAAACCCCATACCAGAGAAAAATGGATAGTCTGTCTCGGAGCAGTACAGCACGGGTACAGGCCCTTTGGTCTAACCATTCCATGCTGACCACAGTGCCCACCCAGCATTCAGCCTGCATTCCTCAAAGCCCACTCCACCTACCTACCCAAGTGCTTCTTAAATAATACTATTGTACTTGCCTCGACCACGTCCTCTGGCAGCTCCTTCCATCTACACACCACTCTCTGGGTGAGAAGAGTGACCCCTCAAATCCCTGTTAAATCTCTTCCCTCGCAGCTGGTTTTGGACTCCACTACTCTGGGGAGAAAACTATTATCACCTACCTTATGTCTGCCTTTCATTAACCTTTCTCCTACATTCCGAGGAATAAAGACCCCATCTGTCCAACCTTGCCCCACGACTCAGGCCCTCGAGTCCTGGTGACAGCCTGGCTTTACTTGTCGTGTGTCCATCAAAACCTACAGTGGAAAGTGTGTCAACGACCACACAGTCCGAGCATGTGCTGGGGGCCGTCCGCAAGCGTCAACACGCCATGTCCACCGTTCACTAACGTTTTCATCCTCGGTATGTGGGAGGAGACCAGGGCACCAGGAGGAAACCCTCGTGGTCCGGGTGGCCATTCAACCCACCGAGTGTCCACCATTTGATCATGGCTGACTTATTTTCCCCCTCGTACTCATTCTCCTGCCTTTCTGTGTTACCTTTGACCCCTTTACTAGTCAAGAACCTATCAACCTATATACCCAGTGATTTGGCTTGGAAGGGGCACATACCACTTGCGCCAAAGGGGCTGATTCCATACTGAATGACTCTTGACTCTAAGAATATTATCAAGCCAAGAAACGGATGGTTTTGTGATGTATAAAGGGGAGAGGCAAGATCATTCCTATGAAGCTAGTTGGCAGCTTGGTGAAACAGATCTGGGCAGAAGATGAGGTGTGATCCTTTGAAGAAAACTTCTAGTTGAGTTTCTTACACACACATGTGCTGGAGGAACTCAGCAGGTCAGGTACCAGTGACCCAGATTCAGCTCCTGCCAATGTCTGTAAGCGGTTTTTATGATCTCCCTATGACTGCGTGGGTTTCCTCCAAGCGCTCCGGTTTCCTCCCACAGTCCAAAGACGTGCTGGTTGGTAGGTTAATTGATCATTGTGAATTGTCCTGTGATTAGGCCAGGGTTAAATCGGGGATCACTGGGCGGTGTGGCTCAATGGGCCTGTTCTGCGCTGTATCTCAATCAATAGATTGAACATCTGTGGAGGGGAATAAACGGTTAACTTTTCTGGCCGAGACCCCTCATCAGGACCGGAAAGAAAGGGGAAAGAACCCAGAATGGGGGCGGGGGGGGGAAGAGAGTACAGGCTAGCAAGTGATAGGTGAGACCGGGTGAGGGGCAAGTTGGGTGGGGAGGGGAAATGCACCAGAGGGAGGTAATTGGCAAGTGAGAAGAGAAGGGGTAAAAGGGGAGCCAGACTGGGAAATGGAAGAAGTGAAGGGAGAGGCAAGAAATTACTGGAAATCATAGAAATTGATGTTTATACCTCCATATCATCATCATTCTGCACTGTCATTTGACATCATTATGTGTTATGTCATTTGACATCATCATTCTGCACCGTGTCATTTGACATCATCTTTATGTGCTGTGTCATATGACGTGGACGATTGTGGTCCCGTGACTCTAGGCAAACATTTCTGCAGAAGTGGTTTGCCATTGTCTCCTTCTGAGCATCTCCTTTGCAAGACGGGTGACCCCAATGATTATCAATACTCTTCAGAGATTGTCTGCCTGGCGTCAGTAGTTGCATAACCAGGACTTGTGATATGCACCAGCTGCTCATAACATCACACCATCATGGCTTTAAGTGACCCTGATCGGGGGCTAAGCAGGTGCTACACCTTCCTTGCCCAAGGGTGACCTGCAGGCTCACAGAGGGACAAAACGCCTTACACCTCCTCTGGTAGAAATGTATCTCCACCCCAGCACTCAGTACCTCCATAAGTTAGAGGAATTGATGTTCATGCCATATGCTGAGTTTGTTTACAACTGTAAGCCTCTGAGGGAGTTTGTGTGTTAAAGTAGTAATAATTTATTTATCAAGCACTTTTCATCCAGACAATGTAATTTAAATTGCTTTACAATGGGGGAAAAAAGCGCAAACATGAAAATAAGAAGACAAAGACGTTAGTTAAAAGCAAAGTTAGATAAATAGGCTTTGAGCTGGTGTTTTAAAAAAAAAGTGTCAGCTGAGTCTTTATAGTTTTAGGTATTGAGTTCCACAGTTTGAGAGCAAAGTTCAAAAAAGATTTTGAGAGAGATTGTTTAAATTTAAGAGACTGGCAGATAAAGATCTGAGAGCTCAAGCAGGATTATAAAACAAAAGCGACTCTGTGATGTACTCTGGTCCCAGACCGGTGAGAGCAAATTAACAAGGAGTTTAGCGTATGGCTTGCAGACTGGCTACCAATGAGCTGTAAAGTGGTCACCCAATCTGTGCTCCTCCTCAGCATGGAAGAGCCCACCTTGTGGCCAGCTACTATGATCTGGAAGAAATCGAAGTGAATTGCTACAGGTGTTGGACGGAGGGGAATCTGTATGTGGGGCTGTGGGAAGAACGGGCTGTGGACTCGTGCTTTTCCAACTGGAAAATGGGGTACTGAGTGAATATTAACAGATCTCTTGTTGCCTTCCCAGGATAATTTCCCATTCGACCCACCCTTTGTACGGGTTGTATCTCCAGTGCTCTCGGGAGGGTGAGTAACAGCTAGCTCTGTTTTATTCCTTTAAGCCTTGTACTCTTCCAGAGAAATTATCCCAGCAAGAATTGAACTTTTTTTTAAAAAGCATTAGGACAGAATAATGAAAGATTAGTAGGATGTGTGCTGAACTCCCTGGAAAATGAGATTAGAATAGAAACGAGGTTCTGCAGCTGCTGGAAATCCAGAGTACCACACAAAATGCGCAGGAGCTCAATACGTCAATGGAGAGGAATAAAGAGTCAAAGTTTCGGACCGAGATCCCGATGGTGGTTCTTGGACCAAAACGTTGACTCTTTGTTCTTCTCCGTAGATGCTGCCTGGCCTGCTGAGTTCCTCCAGCTTTTGCTGGGGTAGTTTGATTGCATTTTGGCCACCATGGGCGAGTTGAGCCATAGGACGTACTCCTATAAGCTATGAAGCCAGTGAGGTACTGGAGCCTAAAGGCACAATGCCCATTTCATCTCTTGGGGTGCCAGCAATGATGGCCCCCAATCCTAACACTTGACAGAGACTTTTGGTATGATTCTGGGCAGTGTCTTTACAAGATTGGCCATTATCAATACCCTTCAGAGATTGTCTGCCTGGCGTCAGTGGTCGCATAACCAGGACTTGTGGCACGCACCAGCTGCTCCCTTGACCCAGATCCTTGTCCCGGCGGAGGGGCTAAGCAGGTGCTACACCTTGCCCAAGTGTGACTCGCAGGCTAGTGAAGGGAAGCATTGTCAGCAATCAAACTGGACAAAGAATCAATGAGGTGACTAGATCAGTCCCCACCGAGGGGTTAGGCTTCGCTCTCGTCCCCGCCAAGGGGCTAAACTTGGCTCCGGTGCCCAGAGCTGTACCTTATCAGACTAAATTGGTGGAATAGAGCAAAAACTCCCACCGGATACTGCAGAGGAAGTAAGGATAGAGGTCTACATAGCCTCGCAAAGGGCTGTTTTACACACACCAACATTACAGAAGGAGAGCAATTAGCCCACCAGGCACTACGGTGAAACCCAGCTATCACGATTTCACCAGCGGACAAAGGAAATGCGACGGTTCAGATGTCCCCCAAGGAATGCCACAGGAAAGTCCAACACATTCTGGAAGATCCCCTCTGCAGAGGTCTACAGTGGATCCTGCAGATTCAACTGTGAGGATGATCTCTCCTTTTACTGAAGAAATCTGGACTGACAGCAGTCATGTGCAAGACACTCCCGCCTCAGGTGCTGGTACCACCGAGGCTATATAGGCTCTCTAAGATACACAAGAAGGGCTCTTCCCTCCCGAGGCCCCTCATCAGTGAGATAGATCCACTGACTTGTACCTCGCTAAGCATTTAATGACCATGCTCTCTCTCTTTGTCAGCATCACATCACGAACTTGACTGACTTCAATAACCAACATCCAGCTGAAACTGGAGAACATAATGGTAAGTTCCAACATGGTGTCCCTGTTCACTAAGGACAGCTTGGTCCTCCTGGAGTCAAGTTTTGATAAGGACCTCTTTGAACACATCCTTACATCAACGTACTCCCTCTGTAAGTAGAACTACCATAAATAAGCAGACGGAGTGGCCATGGAACTGCCCTTGTCACTGGCTATTGCTAAACTCTACATGGAGGACTTTGAGGAAAGGGCTCTGAGTTCATCGTCCTTGCACCTGAAATGCTTCTTCAGATACATCGATGACACCTTTGTAGTGTGGCCTCATGGACTTCACCATCTGAACAGCACACATCCAAACATTCAATTTACGATGTGGATGGAGAAGAATCTTTCCTCCTGTTCTGGACTTTATAATATGACAGAAACTGGATGGTAGCCTTGGGCATGGTGTCTACTCACACAGACTTGTAACAGCCACCATCACGCCTCCCAATGTAGAGCGGTTCTTTCTACTTTGATTGTGTAAAAACTACTTTGGACCCGGAGAGTCTCCACAAAGAAATAAGATGATTACGCACCATGTTCCTACAGAATGGCTCAAGGTGAAGGAAATCAATTGGGCCTTTAACAGGGTTGACGGAAAAACCAGGAAACCTAACAACAAAGAGGAACCTAGCGCTACTGTCCGTCTTCCTTATATTTCCACGTTTTCTGGAAGGATGGCCGGGATCCTGAAGAAATATTGGATTAATTCCATCCACAAACCTGTAAGGAAGCTTGAGTCACAGCTTGTGCAGGTCAAAGATGACTTGGGACTCGGGTCGACTGGAGGTTATAGGATTCCCTGTGAATGCAGAGCGGCGTATCTCTGCCAGATGGACGCACGGTGGAAACCGGCATCAAGGAGCACAGGAGGTGTATCTGTTTGGGTTATCAGGAGAAATTGGTGGTAGCAGAACACTGCATTCACAATGGCCGTAGGATTTGACAGTGCCGGGTCAATGGCTTTTGGGACTGAATAGTGATGGAAGCCATTGAAGTCAAACGTGAGAAGAAGAACTTCAACAAAGATGAAGGTCTCGCTCTAAATAAGAACTGGAATTCAATTACAAACAAGGTGGGAGAATGGAAACCTGATTGGATGAAGACTAGCCAATCAGGAGGGAAGGACTACAGGGGTATAAATATCACCAGACTAGACATGCCTAGGCATCATCCCTGATGGAGATGGCAGAGTTTGTCATCGAAACATCAGTTAAAAACAATACCTGTTTTGAACCCCGAGAAGAGCTTATTTATCAAAACTGTAAGTAGCATTATTAATTATACACTCAGTGGACACTTTATTAGATAGACCTTGATACCCAGTTTGATCTTCTGCTGCTGTAGCCCATCCTTTTCAGGGTTCGCTGTGTTGTGCATTCAGAGATGCTCTTCTGCACACCGCTGTCGTATTGCATGGTTATTTGAGTTACTGTCACCTTCCTGTCATCTTGAACCAGTCTGGCCATTCTCTCTCATTAACGAGGCCCTTTTCCCCACAAACCTGCTGCTCACTGGGTGTTTTTCACACCATCCTCTGTGAACTCTGTTGTGCGTGAAAATCCCAGGACATCAGCAGTTTCTGAGATACTCAAACCACCCCATCTGGCACCAACAATCATTTCACGGTTGAAGTCACTTAGATCACATCTCTTCCCCATTCTGATGTTTGGTCTGAGCAGCAACTGAACCTCTTGACCATGTCTGCATGCTTTTATGCATTGAGCTGCTGCCACATGATTGGCTAATTAAACATTAGATTAGATTAGGTAAGTTTATATTTGCAGTAACGAACAGGTGAACAGGTGCCTGGTCCTGTGTGCGCACTCTTTTTACGGGCTGTTCCACTCCTCGGAAACCTCTAGTCCTTCCAGATTTGGAATGACCTTATTCCGTATTTTCATTCCCCCCCACCCACCCCACCTCTGTGCCTATGCTATTATCGTGTTGAACCCATGCTCAAGGCTGACAGAGTGGAGGGTGTTTGAATCACTGTATTTGTATTCCCAGGCAAAAGGAGGTAGAAGTGTAAACTTAACAAGAATTGACCAGCCGAGTTCCCTGAACAACAATGCTCAGTGCAAATATGCCCAAAGATAGTTTTGTTTTTAAAAGTATTTTTTGATGATAAACTGGTTGTTCATCTTGCTGGCTGGGTAACTTTTGTATACACGTCATTGTACGTTAAGATAACTGGCTGAATGCAGAGGCCCCGGGCTTATGACAACGCCTGCAAGGTGTTCTGAGTTGCTGCCTTCTGAGAGATTTTTTTCTTCCCAATATCACAAACTTGCTATTTGATATTTTTTTTCTCTTTGTCTACAGATATGTCCTTGGAGGGGGAGCAATTTGCATGGAACTGCTTACGAAACAGGTGAGGAAGCAGCCTGTGTTATGAGTGAGGTTGTGGTAGAGAGTGTACTCCTTCTTAAAGACATTTTAACATGCAGAATCTGTGTTGTGTATGTCCTCGTTATTCCCGTCACAGCTTGAATCTCTCTTTCTGCCAGTACTCCCGACGTTTATCAAACAGTACAGCTCAGGAACAGACCCTTAATCCTTTGTGCCAAACTAATGAAGCTTGACACCTAATGCCTTCACATGATCCCTATCCTCCATTCCCTGTCCGTTCATCTGCCTATTTTAAGAGCTTTACAAGCACTTCTATCACATTTGCTTCTAACATCACTCCAGGCAGCCTGTTCAAAGCACCTACCACTCGGTTTCAAAACCTTGTCTGGCACAAAACACTGCACAACACAATACAGGCCCTTCGGCCCACTATGGTTAGCCTGTTCTACGATCAATTTAACCCTTTGCTCCGACATAACCCATAGCCTTCCATTTTTCTTTAATCCGGGTGCCTATCCTGAATGTATCAGCCTCTGCAACCATCTTGGCAGTGCATTACCTCTCATTGTGTGTATATTTTTAAAATAACCTGCCTCTGACATCTCCCTTAAACTTTCCTGTGTTCACCTTCAAAAACTCTTAGATAGGTACATGAAGCTTAGAAAAATAGAGGGCTATGCAGTAGGGTAACTCTAGGCAGTTTCTAGAGTAGGTTACATGGTGGGCCGAAGGGCCTGTAATGTGCTTTAGATTTCTGTGTTCTAAAATATGCCCTCTCATACTTGTCATGTCTCCCCTGGGTAAAAGGCACTGGCTGTCCGCTCTATCCGAACCTCTCACAAACTTATCAAGGATCAACTTTATTCACCACATATGTTTACTTGTATTAGGAATTTGCTGTGTTGGCGTGACATGCATTCAGCAATTATAAAGAATTATATAAAGTTAGAGATGAAAGTGCTGATGTGGAATAAAATGTGCATGAATACATAAATACCAGCATATATTTACAATGTAAACAGCATTATTAAGGGTGTTTTGCAGTGTTTATAGTGCAGTGCAGTTACGGGGGGGGGGGGGGGGGGGGGGGTAATAGATAGAGGGGAGTGTGGTTGATCAGATTACCTGCTTGAAGAAGAAACTTTAAAGATGCGTCTCTAATAAGGTACCTTCCATTCTCCTTCACTCTATAGAGAAGAGCTCTACCTCGCTCAACCTTTCCTCGAAAGACATCTTTACACTTTCTTAAAATCTACACTTGACACTTCCCATGTCTCTAATATCCCTCGTGGCTTCTCACGTCTCGCGCGTCTGTTGGCCTCAGGCCTCTTCTGCATCTTTCTCCTCTTTCTTTCTTCAAATATTTGCCCATCTCCACCTTGTATTTATAAATCTGATCATCTCCCATCCTCAGGTCTTTGGTGGGGGGTGGGGATGTAGAGCAGTGATAGAGAATTTCAGAGATCCTGTACCCCGGGAGTTCCCAACCTAGGGTGAACAGACCCCTCGGTTAATGGTAGCAGTCTACGGCATAAAAAGGTACCCTCTACCCTCTGAGAAGATGCTTCTACCCACACCAGTTTTAAATGACCAGTTCAGTTGGTGGATTGATGGGTTTTTTAATGGAAGCTTGTATATGATGTATAGCTCCGGGGTTGTGCTCCCAATGGGTTTTTTTTTTCAGTTAGTAGTGTTTTTTAGTTAGTAAGAGTTCTTTTTTTCCTTTTTCTTTCAAAAAAATATTAACACTTTTTCTTCTTATTATTGATATATTGCTTAGCTTTATTAATCAGTTATTTGCTAATTTAATTCTTCATTGTACATAATGACATATTGACTTAATGTATCTTTTTTGTTAATCTTCAATAATAATTAATAAAAGATTTAAAAATGAAAATAAATGACCAGTTCCTTGTAACTATGCCCTGTTGTCTGTGAGTGTCCTGTGTAGCCTGTGCCCCCATTACAACATTCTGCCCCGACCACATCAGTCACCTTGCTCAGGCCCCGTTCACAGTCACTAACGTGTTCCCTCTTGACCTTTCACCCAGGGCTGGAGCAGCGCCTACTCCATCGAGTCCGTTATTATGCAGATCAGTGCGACGCTGGTGAAAGGGAAAGCGAGGATTCAGTTCGGGGCCAATAAGGTAAGGGAGGTATGGATCAAAGAGTTTGCGAGTCATCTTCCGGCACGCGTCGGTTCCTCTTGCTTCACTGAGGCCATCAAAGTTTGCCTAGATTCATGATGTCACCTTAAACTTGACAAGGTTCTATTGATGTACAGTGGGGAGTATTCTAGCTGGTTACATCACAGCTGAGACAGACACACCGACACCCAAGAACAGAAAATGGTGGATATTGTCCAGTCCTTCACAGGAAAACCCGACCCTACAGTGAGCCTTACCAATGCCACAAGAAAGCAGCATCCGTAATCAATGACCCCCACCATCCAGGCCATACTCTCTTCCTGTCTACTAACAGTACAAGAGCCCCGCACCTCCGGCTTCAGGACCATATATAAATCCTCAACAATCAGGCTCCTGAACTGGCATAGATAACATCGCTCACCTCAACTCTGAACTGACTCCAACACCTGCAGGATCTCTTTGAAGGATTCTACAACTCATGTTCTCAGTATTATTCATTTATTATTTGTGCAGTTTCTCTTTAGTATGTTGGTTGTTTGACAGTCTTTATAATTATTTTTATAACTTCTATTGTATTTTTTTATTTTCCTGTAAATGCCTGCAGGAAAATGAATCTGAAGGTAGTATACACACTCAGTAGCCACTTCATTAGGTACACATGTCCACCTCATTAATGCAAATATCTGATCAGCCAATCATGTGACAGAGACTCAATGTACAAAAACATGCAGACATGGTCAACAGGTTCAGTTGTTGTTCAGATGAAACATCAGATTGGGGAAGAAATGTGATCTAAGTGACTTTGACTGTGGAATGATTGTTGGCGCCAGATGGGGTGGTTTGAGTATCTCAGAAACTGCTGATCTCCTCGGATTTTCGTGCTCAGCAGTTCTTCAGAGTTCACAGAGAATGGTGTGAGAAATACAAACATCCCGTGAGCGGTAGTTCAGAGGGTGAAAATGTCTTGTTATTGAGAGAGGTCAGAGGAGAATGGCCAAACCGGTTCAAGCTGACAGGAAGGCGACAGTAACTCAAATAACAGCAGTGGTGTGCAGAAGAGCATCTCTGAATATAGATGGGCTACAGACCACAGACATATAGTCAATGGCCAGAGTTTAGACAAATTGGAAGAATGGGCAAAAAGTGGCAGATGGAATAGAGCGTTGGGAAATGTGTGATGATGCATTTTGATAAAAGGCACAAAAGTGAAGACTATTGTCTAAATGGGGAGAGAATTCAAACTTTAGAATTGCAGAGAAACTTGGGAGTCCTCGTGCAAGACTCCCAGAAGGTCAGTTTACAGGTTGAGTCAGTGGTAAAATGCAATACTAGCATTTATTTCACGGGGAATAGAATATAAAGACAAGGAGATAGTGCTGAACCTTTATAAGATACTAATCGGGCCGCACGGAGTGTTGTCAACAGTTTTGGGCTCCATATCTCAGAAAGGAGGTGTTGCCATTGGAGAGAGTCCAGAGGAGGTTCATGAGGATGATTCCAGGAATGAAGGGATTAACATATGAGGAGTGCTTGGCAGCTTTGGGCCTGTACTCACTGGAATGCGGTGGCGGGGGATCTCATTGAAACCTACCAAATGTTGAAAGGACTAGATATGGTGGATGTGGAGAGGATGCTTCTATGATGGGGGTATCCAGCGCTAGAAGGCACAGCATCAAAATGGAGGGGTGACCTTTCAAAACGGAGGTAAGGAAGAATTCTTTTAGCTGGAGAGTAGTGAATCTGTGAAATGCTCTGCCACAGACTTTGTGGAGGCCAAGTCCGTGGATATATTTAAGGCGGAAGTTGATAGTTTCCTGATCGGTCAGGGCATCGAAGGATACGGGGAGAAGGCAGGTGTATGTGGTTGAGTGGGATCTGGGATCAGCCATGATGGAATGGCCTAATTCTGCTCCTATGTCTTATGGTCTTGTATCACACACAGCACGTTAAACAAAATATTGCCACAAAGAAGTTAATAAAATGTAATTCAAAGTGCATGTATTGCGCAGCACAGGTAAACAGTATATTAAACAGCTCATTGTCCTGGTGACAAGATCTCAATGATGACATGGTATTCATTAATCTTAAAGCCTGCGGAAGAAGCAGTTTCCCGGTCTGGCAGTCCTAGTCCTAATACTCCTGTGCCTCCTTCCTAACAGTAGTGGGATCGAAGAGATTGTGGGATGGTGGTAGGGATCCTCAATAATACTTCGGGCACTTTGTCTGAAATGTTCCCAGCAAATGTCTCAGACGGGAGCGGGAAAGCTCGATGATCCTCTTGGCAAGTTTACTACTCTCTGTTGGGTCTTACAGTCCAGTGTCTTGTAGCTTGCATACCACATGATGGTGCTCCTGTGAGAAGACCCCCTCAAAGTTCCCTTAAATATTTCATCTTTCACCCTAAACCTGTGACCTCTAGTTCAAGTCACAGCCATCCAATAATCTCTTGTTCTAGTCTCATCCAACCTGAGGAGGAAAACTCTGCAAGCATACACCCTGTCTACCACCCTAATGGTTTATTTTATTTTGTGGGAGTCTGTCCCATTTCCCACGACAGTGGCCGGACTTCACTTACTGGTAAACACTTGGGAATGTGCCGTAGTCATAAAAGGTCTCACGGAAGCGAGATCTTTCCAGCAATCACCCCCCCCCCCCCCCCCCCCAGCCTCAACCGAGCACATCTACAAGGATCATTACCACAAGAAAGCAGCATCCCTTGTGAAGGAGCCCACCGTCTGGGCCGTGGTCTCTCCACACTGCTGCCATCAGGAAGGAGGCACAGGAGCCTTGGGTCCCACACCACCGGGATCGGGAATGGTTATTACCCCTCATCCATCAGGCTCCTAAACCAGCGTACATTAACACTGAACTGATTTCCACGCATTTAAAGTACTGTACTGCTCATGTTCTCAGTGTTGTGTGTGTGTGTGTGTACATTTGCACATTGATTATTTGCCAGTCGTCTTTCATAAGTTCTCCTGTATTTCTTTGTTCTACTGTGAGTTACAGTCAAAAATGACTCTTCGGGGTAGTGAACAGTGAGATATATGTACCTTGCACCTTGAACTTCTAAAGCCTGTGTTCTTCCTTTCAGTCACAGTACAGCCTGACCAGAGCACAACAGTCCTACAAATCGCTGGTCCAGATTCACGAGAAAAATGGTATGAACTGCAGACCGTAAACTTAGGGAGTCGGGCTTTAGTGTGCCTCTGGCGCAGTCCGCGCCTCTGGCAGGGGTACAGGGTTATGACAGCTCAGTGTTCCTGCCTCAGAGTGGGTGTCGATGGGGTATCTGACGGCCTTAAGCATTGATGCGAAACACGGATCATTTTGAGATGATTGGGCTCGATGGCACGGGCTTAATTAAGCCTTTTAATCCAGCCTCTGCTGCTGTGTGTAAGGTGAAAAGTACTGATATGGAATAAAACGTGCATGAATATCAGGGTGTGTTTACAATGTAAACAGCATTATGAAAAGTGGTTTACAGTGTTTACAGTGCAGTGACTGAGGTGGGGGGGGGGGTGTTGAGCAGAGTCCACTGGGGGGGGGGGGCAAAGAATACAGACTGTCTTGGCATTAGAGGATGGTGTATGCGCGTGTGAAGGGAAAACGGGGCTTGTTTTCCTGTTGTTGCATTCCGTGCTGTTCTGCTGAGTATCCCGGGCGTGCTAGGCTGGTACCAGAAGCACGGCGGGCTTGCAGGCAGTCCCCAGCCCACCCAAGCGTCACATTTCGCTGTATGTTTCGATGTACACGTGATAAATAAACTTGAATCAAAGCTTTTGGGGTTCTGCACTGTAGCAGTGGCTGCCGTGGTAGGGTCGCTGTCAACGTTGGAGGTGTAGGTTCAATCCCGGGGTCCGGTGTACGGAATTAGTACGTTGCCCCCATGGAATGTGCGGGTTCACTCCCACTGTCTCCAATCAGTAGGTTAATCGGTCATTGTAAATTGTCTTGTGACTAGGCTGGGGTCCAGTCTGGGTTTGTGGGGTTGCTGGTGGCACAGCTCAAGGGGTTGGAGGGGCTGTATTGCTCGATTAAATACATTCACAGGGGCACTACTGCATTTGCGAATGAGTTGACGTTGGCTCTGGGAGCAGGCGCTGTTTAGTCTGATCTACCATTCTGAGTTCTTTATTCCCACAGGTTGGTATACCCCGCCCAAGGAAGACGGCTAACAGTGACAAACGTCCTGTGCTTCAGGACCAATCACGCTGCATCAGTCGGGAAAAAAACTCCATTTTATCAGTAGCTGCCTCTTCCCCTGTGAGACGAATGGGCTTTGGCCGGAACATTGGATCATATACTTACTATAAAATAAAACCTGTATATACAAGTATACATCTATACACTCACGGACAAATACTGCAAACTTCTTCTCTGTTGCCAGGCCCAATTCCTGGGCTCCTGCTCTCGCAGACTCTTAAATCCACCTCATGTAAACTGGATTTTGAATAGATTCCGATCAATTTTGCATCTAGTTTTTTTTTGTTTCACTTTGGTCCCCCTGTCCCTTCCCACTTCACTCTAACTAGGCATCAATGTGGACGTTTAATTTATTTTTTTCTTCTTCACATGCACCTTTTTTTTTCTCTTTTTGTTTAAAATGTATGCTGGTTTTGTGAAGATGTGTAACTTTCTGAAACAATAATTACAGTTTATTAATGACTGCAGCCTTTTTGTTTCCTGGCCTGTGACTGGCTTGTTCCCTAGTGTGTATGTAATATGTTCTGTGATTGGTGGAAGGGCTGGGGGTGGTCACCATGGGGATTTGCTAATGATTTAGATTTATTTATCACATGTACAGCGAAACATACAGTGAAATGCATCGTTTGTGTTTGGTTTATTTATGTAAGTAGCAATAGAGTGGAGTAGGCTCTTCTGGCCTTCTGAGCCCCAGCAATCCCTGACAACCCCAATTTAACACAATCACGGGACAGCTTACAATGACCAGTTGGCCTGCCTGGTATGCCTTTGGACTGTGGGAGGAAACTGGAGCGCTTGGGGAAAACCCACACATGCCACAGGGAGTGACTCCTTGCAGAGGACGCTGGAATTGAACTCTGAACTCCAACGCCCCGAGCTGTAATGGCATCATACTAACCACTACACTACCGTGGCGCCCCCGGACTCCTAACAGCCAACAACGCCAAGGATGTGCTGGAGCAGCCGGTAAGTGTTGCAGCGGACCTGCTCGGTGGGGTGTGATCACGGGCGATGATGATTGTTCGAAGGATTGCTTCACACTGGCTGGACTGGTCTCTGCTGCAAGACACGACCAAAGGCTGGTAGAAGGTGGATGTATTGCAAACTTTTAGAGAACACATTTGTTAACTAATTTGCCCGTGAACAGGCAAGAACTTACCCATTTAAAAACTTTATGACAGGAAACTCCAGAACTTGAGGTCCTGGTCTCTCTTTGGCAGGAGCGATGCCGAACTGGTGCAGGAACGGTTGGTTCTGAGGGAGTTCGGAGCTGGTGCATCAGAGGAGAGTTTCACAGGAAGATAAGTACATTCAACTTGAGATTGCGTTTGATTGGCAGCTTCTTCAGTGGGGGTGGGTGACTACGGCCATCGCGGACAGATGAACGGGACTGAAAAATGAAGGTAGGTGACCCCACCAGGACTGAGGAAGGAGGATTCCGTAAACTCTGCGGGGAAGGGAGAAAGATCGCCTCTTTGCAGTTGAACAATTTAACAACGATGGTGCCTGGATGTAACGTCAAAGTTGAAATTCTGCCCATGAAGATGAACTTGGAAAACAAGTATCTACTCTCTCCCCCAACCTGACCCCGTGCTTACTGCTTCATTCCCCCTCCCACACCCTCAGTGCTGCTACTCCCCCAACTTTATCTCTCTCCCACAACACCACTCCGCTCCCAATGCTACCCAATCCCTATCCCCTCACTCTCCCCTCCCCCACCTCTTCCCCATCCCACTCCCACATCCCCCTCAGTGCCCCTACTCTCTCCTTTAACCCTATCGCTTTCCCCTCCTCTCTCCAACTCTACCCTGCTACACCCCCACCTTGCCCCTCACTCCCCAGCTCCTTCTTCCCACATCCAGCCCTCCCCTTTCCACACAAAGCTCCTCATTCCTCCCAAATCCTCTACCCCCTTCCCACACCATCCCATTACTCCCCCCGAATCCATACCACTCTTCTCACACTGCCTGCTCACTCCCTGCAACCCCTGTCCCCTCTTTCGAACTGCAAACTTCCCACATCCATCCCCCATAGCTCTACCCCACTTCCTTCTCCCCAAACCCTAACCCCCTTTTCACACACCCCAATCCTAGCTCCTCCCTCAACCCTATCCCATTCCTACACACCCCTTTTCCCCCCAACTCTACCCTCTTACACCCCTCTGACCTCCAACCAGCCTCCTCTTGTTCCACCACCCATTGGTCTCTCCCCTACACCTACCCTCTTCCCCAATTGTACCCTTCTTGCTGTACACCCCTTACTCCTCCCACTCCCCTCTCCTTATCCAACCCCACCCCTCTTCCCACACCCTCAATCCCCCCTCCCCTACACTCACACTAACACCCTTCTTTCCCCAACCTTACCCTTCCCTGGTGTCTTCCTCTTCCCCCCCTCCCCCGGCAACCCCTCCCTCTCCTTCCAGCCCATCTTCTAACCGATACCTTCCTTTGCCATACCTTTGGTCTTAACGCAAGTGATGGTGGAAGTCCAGAGTAAGACACACAAAATGCAGGAGGAACTCGGCAGGAGTTCAACAGCTGAAGTTTCAGTCTGAGACCCTCCATCGGGACTGGTCAAAGTCTGGCAGGTTTGGGTTCCTGAGGGCTTGAAGTCATTCCTCAATCTCAGCGTGTTCCTGTCCTCCTCCCCCTTGTACCATTCAGCTCCTAGTCACTGATAGCGAGCGAGTAAGGAAATTAGGTCTTTTAAAATTCACTTCTGTTAAAACTACCCTGGGCTCCAGTTCTAGTGAAAGATTCCCGAGCTCTCACCATTGAACATCTTCAGTTCTGGCACCGTCCTTCTCTAAAACCTCCAGTGCTCTTGCGTTCTGCTGCGACGTGCTGACAATATATGACTGTGGGGTCGACCACGGATGTTGTGTGCCAGATTAGTACGATATGGAGAGCAAGCTGTTGCCCACGCAGCAGGTTCCAAGCTAATGATTCCAAAGAAAGGGCAGAGACGGATACAGTTTGCACCAGTAACGTCAGAGGCATTGAACTCGGCATAAGACTACCTTAGGGACTCCAGCTCTGGATTTTCACTCAGGCTGTGCTCCCACACCCTTCCCCGTGAGTGGGTATAGCCGCAAGGCAGCGGTGCTTTAAGATTTAGAGTTTTCCTTCCCTTAGACGAGGATTTTGACCTGAAACCATGACTGTTCACTCATTTCGATAGACGCTTCCTGAGCTGTTGGAGTTCCTCCAGTATTCTGTGTGTGTTACTGTGGATTTCCAGCTTCTGCAGACTCTCTTGTGTTTATGATCTCCCTGTCCACATTCAATGACTTGACAGTGCAGGTGATGCCAACTCCCACCCCACTTGGGGCATGCACTCTTTTGTCCCTCTGTTCTGACCCCTCCCCTTGTTTGCCTTCCCCACTGCCACTTACTCTGCTATCTGTTTGACTGACCTTCCCACAGTTTAAGACTTTCTTCCTCCGTTTCAAGCACTCTGACAATTTTGCCGTTCTCAGCCAGTTTCTTGCTTGCGAGCCAATTACTGATGAAACAAAGAACCCAGGGATTCAGTGCAAATGTCAGCACATCGAGCCTTGTGGTCACAGGTACACACCAACCATCACCTGCATCCCATCGCGAGGCAGGATTTTGAGAAGCAAAGAGGTTTACAGTGAGGCAGGAAGTGGGAAGAGAAGATCCCAAATTCTTACCCTCCCACCCCTCCCTTTCTGTCCTGGTGAAGTATCTTGGCCCAAAGCATTGACTGTTTATTCCCCTCTTTAGATGCTGCCTGACCTGCTGATTTTTGTCCAGCTTTTTAAATCTGCTGCTCAGAAGTCTATTTTGTTAATAAGTCAGATGGTTTGAGTATCAATTTCTCAAATTTCTGCCCCCTCCCCACTATTCTCTTATTTTTCCATTCCCCATTCTGGCTACTCTCCCATCTGCCCATCACTGCCCTCCTCCCTTTCTTCCATGGCCCACTCTCCTATTAGATTTCCCCTTCTTCAGCCCTTTATCACTTCCACCTACTGTGTCCCAGTTTTTTTACTTCATCCCACCCACCCACCTTCTCCCCCACCTATCACCCGCCAGCAGGTACTCCTTGCGCTGCTCCTGGCTTCTGCCCTTTTCCTTTCTAGTCCCGATGAAGGGTCTCAGCCTGCAATGATGGCTGTTTATTCATTCCCTTAGATGCTGCCTGGCTTGCTGAGTTGCTCCTGTATTTTGTATGTGTTGGGAAGAGAAGATTACACTGCAAAGAGAAGGAAGTATTGTGGGGCATGCATTTGAGATGAAAGGGGGAAGTTTAAGGGAGATTTATTTAAAGGATAAACACAGAGATTCTGGAAATCCAGAGCAGCTCGCAAAATGCTGGAGGAACTCAGCAGGTCAGGCAGCATCTATGGAAATGAATAAACAGTCAATGTTTCAGGCTGAGACCCTTCTTCAGGACTGGAAAAGCGGGGAGGATGCCAGGATAAAAAGGAGGGAGGACTGTCTAGAAGGCGATAGATGTCGTAGGAAAGTTAAAGAGCTGGAGATGAAGGAAGCTGATAGGAGAGGAGAGTGGGCCCTGGGAGAAAGGGGGGAGGGGTGCTGGGGTGGGGGTGATAGGCGGGTAAGAGGGGAGGGGCAGCGCATTTTTTTTTACTGGAAGGAGAAATTGATGTTCATGCCATCAGGTTGGAGGCTGCTCAGATGGAATATGAGGTGCTGGGGGGGGGGGGGTCAAGTTCTTTTGTTGGCTCAGAGTGGGGGCATGTGGTGTACTGTTTTAAGCCAATCTGATGGTGTGCTTTAAGAGGCTGTTAGACGCATGAATATGGAAGGATATGGATCATGTGCGGCAGAAGAGAATTCATTTAATTCAGCTTTGTATTCAGTGCAGACATTGTGGCCCTGTTTCTGTGCTCTACCGTTCAATAAACCATAACGGATGAAGGAGGGACTTAGTATTGTTCTCAGAACATAGAACAGTACAGGCCCTTCAGCCCACGGTGTTGTGCTGACCCTTTAACCTACTCCCAAGATCAAGCTAATCCCTCTCCCATATAGTCCTCCATTTTCCTTTCATCCATGTTCCTATCTGAAAGTTACTTAAATCTCCCTAGTACATCTACCTCTTCTGTGACCCCTGGCGGCACCCATCACCCCCTGCCAATAATTTCCTGCAATCTCCTTAAAATTAACTCATCTTGTATTAGCCATTTCTACCCTGGGGGAAAGGTGCTGTCTGACCACCTCATCAATGCATTATCACCTCTATCATGTCACATTTCAATCTCCTTTGCTCCAAAGAGAAAAGCCCAAGCTCACTCAACCTCTCCTTGAAAGACAAGTACTCTTATCCAGGCAGAATCTCCTCTGCACCCTCTCTAAAGCTTCCATGTCCTTCCTAGTTCAATTTAATATCGGAGAATGTATACAACATGCAGCCTGAAATTCTTGCTCTTCACAGGCATCCACAAAGTAGAAAGAAAAAAAATCCCAAAGAATGAATGAGAGAAAAATGCCAGAACTCCAAAAGCCCCTCCTCCCACTTGCTCCACCGAAAGCATGGGGGACATAAATTGGGTGAACACCCAGTCTGTTTCTGAGGGTTAGAGAAATCGTGAATGTGGATAGGGTGAGCACACTCGGTCTTGTTTCTCGGGGTTAGTGAAGTCATGAACTCGGGGGGATTGGTTTAAGGTGAGAGGAGAAAGATTTGATGGGAAATTGAAGGGTGACTTCCCCCTTCCCCCACCCGTAACAAAGGGAGTTATCTCCATGGAATGAGCTACCGTGCATGGATTGAAAAGGTCTAGAAGGTATGGACCAAAACGTTGCCAAATGGAACTGAACTGGATGGAGAACCTCAGTCGGTAAGGATTTGGTGCAACAAAGAGTCTGTCCCCAAGCTGAATAAAGTTCAGAGAAAATCTACTATCAAAGTACCATACACCACCTTAAGATTCATTGTCTTGCTGGTATTTAGAGGAAAAAACCATTGAATTTATGGAAAACAATACATAAAAACTGACAAACAAAAGAAAGTGCAAAAGGCAAATAAAACTGAGACGTGAGTTGTAAGGAGTCCGTGAAAGTGAGTCTGCAGGTTGTGGAATCGTTTCCGAGTTGTGAGTGAAGTTACTCACTCTGGTGCAGGAGTTGATGGTTGTACGGTAATAACTATTCCTGAACCTCATGGTGTACATTAAGCTTGTAAAACTTTGATTTTATGAAATTTTTGGTTCCTGTGTATCTTGAGCAATGGACAGTGGGAAGCTAACTACTGTATAAGGAGCAACACACAGAGTACTGGAGAAACTCCGCTGGCCAGGCAGCTTCTATGAAAGTGAAGAAGCAGTCAACGTTTCAGGCTGAGACTTCTTCAGGACCCTGAGTTGAGTCCTGATGAAGGGTCTCAGCCCAAAATATTGACTGTTTATTCATTTCCAGAGATGCTGCCTGACCTGAGCTCCTCCAGCATTTGTGTGTGTGGTGCTCTGCAGAATTCCCTGTGTTTATAGTTAAATATGTGGGCTCTCACTTTCCTGATCAGTCTCCCATCCACCTTGTTAAAGTCCACATTACTAGAAAATAAAGCCAGGCATGAGTGAAGGTGTCTGTCTTCCACTCTCCACAAAGCAGAGGCTTTGACTAAGTGTGGAATTTAAAGTAGGGCAATAAATGTGGATTTTTATTTGTTTAAAATCAAATCATTAATAATGTTAGCCATAAAACCTAGTTAGCTCTATCTATAAAACCCTGGTTAGATCACATTTGAAATATTGTGTTCCATTCGGGTTGCCTCATTATAGGAAGGATGTTGAAGATTTAGAGAGGGTGCAGAGGAGATTTGCCAGGATGCCACCTGGATTAGAGGAAGTGTCTAATCAGGTTATGTAGAGCGGGCTAGGAATTTCCTCTTTGGAGTGAAGGAGGATGAGAGGTGTACAAGATGTGATATTAGATCGAGTGGATAGCTAGAGACTTTTCCCAAGGGTGGAAATGGCCATTACGAGGGGGCATAATTTTAAGGTAATTGGAGGAATGTGAGAATTAAGTTTTTTTTAAAACACGTAGAGGGTGAGTCAAACACCCTGCCTGGGTGGTGGGAGAAGCATTGGGTGCATTTAAGAAACTTTTAGATAGGCAGATGGATGAGAGAAAAATGGAGGGCTATGTGGGAGGGAAGGTTTAGTTTGATTAAAAGGTCAGCACAAGATTGTGGGCTGAAGAGCCTGTACTGTACTATGGTCTAATGCATGCAGATTTAATTAGTGACCGTCTAGGAAAAATGCATTGAAGTTCAATGTAAATTTATTACACAAGTACATCTTGCAGGCATTCAAAGTAGTTACAAAAATGACACAATAAAATCAATGAGAAACTACACAAAGGTGGCCAAAAAAAGCAGCCAATGTGCAAAAGAACTGTAAATACAGAAAGTATTGCTAATAAATAATATTGAGAAGATGTGTTCCTTGCACGAGGGTCCATGGGTTGTGGAATCAGTTCATTGTTGAGGTGAGTGAAGTTTTCCACACTGGTCCAGGTGCCTAGTGGCTAAAGGGTAATAACTGTTCCTGAAGGTAATTAACTGTCCCTTAGACAGTGTGGCCCACGTGTCCCCAACCCTATGAATAGGGTTTAATCTTATAGGATTGACGAGCCTCTCATTTGAAAGGAAGTAAATGCTGTCTTTGTTGATGACAGTCAAATTCCCCCAAAAAATGAAAGAAAACTTTGTGGTAGTGATGTTTTCAAACAAACAATCAGTGTGGGTGAAGCCTCCAAGGCAAAAAAAACTCCCCAGAGCTGAAAGGGCTACCCAGTGGTTGTATGGGAGACCACAGACTGGAAATCCCAATCACTCCGCATTGTCATTTCTGGTTGTAGATGTGTCCCTGCCTTCCTCTACAACCTAGACAACGAGAGCAGAGTTAGCCATTCAGCCCATGGACTGTGCTCTGCCATTCTATCAGGGCTGACTTAAGACCATAAGACATAGGAGCAGAATTAGGCCATTTGGCCCGTTGAGTCTACTCAGCCATTCAATCATGGCTGATTCCTTTTTATTCTATTTCCTCCCTTCAACCCCAGTTCCCGGCCTTCTCCCCGTAACCTTTGATTTGCCATGTCCAATCAAGAACCTATCAATCTCTGCCTTAAATACACCCAACAACCTGGCCTCCACAGCTGCATGTGACAACAAATTCACCACCCTTTGGCTAAAGAAATTTCTCTGTGTCTCTGTTTTGAAAGTGCGCCCCTCTATCTTGAGGCTGTGCCCTCTTGACCTAGACTCTCCCACCATGGGAAACATCCTTTCCACATAGAACCACAGAACATTACAGCACAGAAACAGGCCTTTCAGCCCTTCTTGGCTGTTCCGAACCATTTTTCTGCCTAGTCCCACTGGCCTGCACCTGGACCATATACCTCCATACCCCTCTCATCCATGTACCTGTCCGAGTTTTTCTTTTATGTTAAAAGTGAACCTGCATTTACCACTTCATCTGGCAGCTCATTCCACACTCCCACCACTCTCTGTGGGAAGAAGCCCCCCCCCCTAATGTTCCCTTTAAACTTTTCCCCCTTCACCCTTAACCCATGTCCTCTGGTTTTTTTTCCTCCCCTAACCTCAGTGGAAAAAGCCTGCTTGCATTCACTCTATCTATACCCATCATAGTTTTATACATCTCTATCAAGTCTCCCCTCATTCTCCTATGCTCTAGGGAATAAAGTCCTAACCTATTCAACCTTGCTCTGTAACTCAGTTTCTCAAGTCCCGGCAACATCCTTGTAAACCTGCTCTGCACTCTTTCACTTTTTAATATCCTTCCTGTAATTTGGTGACCAAAACTGCTCACAAAACTCCAAATTCGGTCTCACCAATGTCTTACACAACCTCACCATAACATTCCAACTCTTATACTCAATACTTTGATTTATAAAGGCCAATGTGCTAAAAGCTCTCTTTACGACCCTATCTGCCTGTGTCACCACTTTTAAGTAATTATGTATCTGTACTCCCAGATCCCTCTGTTGTACTGCACTCCTCAGTGTCCTACCATTTACTTGTATGTTCTACCTTGGTTTGTCCTTCCAAAGTGCAATATCTACTCTGTTTAGGCCTTTCAACATTCAAAAGGTTTAAATGATACACCCCCCCCCCCCCCATCCTTCTGAACTACAGCAAGTACAGACCCAGAGCCATCAAACGTTCCTTGTATGATAACCTTTTCATTGCTGGAACAATACTTGTGAACCTCCTGGGCCCTCTCCAATGCCAGCACATCTTTTCTAAGATGAGAAGCCCAAAACTGTTCACAATACTCACCATCACATCCCTGCTCTTGTATTTTAGACCTCTTGAAATGAATGCTAACATGGCATTTGCCTTCCTCACCACCGACTCGACCTGCAAGTTAACCTTTAGTGTTCTGCGCAAGGACTCCCAAGTCCCTCTGCATCTCAGATTCCTGTATTTTCTCCCCGTTTAGAAAATAGTCCGCACATTTATTTCTTCTACCAGACTGCATGACCATGCACTTTCCAACATTGTATTTCATTTGCCATTTTCTTGTCCATTCTCCTAATCTAAGTCCTCTGCACCCTACCTGTTTCCTCAACACTACCTGCCCCTCCACCAATGTTGATTATCCCTCTCAACCCCATTCTCTTGCCATCTCTCCATAACCTTGGTGCTCTTTCCAAACAGAAACCTATCAACCTCTGCTTTAAACATACACAATGACTTGGCCTCCATAACAGTCTGTGGCAATGAATTCCACAGATTCACCACGCTCTGGCTGAAGAAATTCCTCCCCATCTCTGTTCTAAACAGATGTCCTATGCTAAGGCTGTTCCCTCTGGTCTTAGACTCCTTTGCCATAGGAAACATCCTCCGCACATTCTTAATATTCTGTAGGTTTCAATGAGATTTCCCTCTCCACCCCTCATTCTTCTAAACTCTACTTTTGGATCTAGAGTCGTCAAATGCTGCTCCTATGTTAACCCTTTCATTCCCAGGGTCATTTTTGTGAACCTCCTCTGGACCTTCTCTAATGCCATTGCATCTTTTCTTCGATAAGGCACTCAAAAAAAACTGCGTATACTACTACAAGTGTGGTCTGGTCAATGCCTTGTGTGTGTGTGTATATAGAAGTTCAAAGGAGAGGTTAATCTATGCTAATCAGATGCTGAGTCAGAAGCCAATGAATACATAATCACTTCACCCAAGACCATTGGCATTCCCGCCCTTCCCCTTGGTCTATTTCAGGGCTTACACAAGCACGGCTTTGAACTTTGGTTTGGCTATTCATTTTCCCTCCTGCAAGCCACGAGGTAGCCCTGCATCCGGTAAGGTATTACAGTAAGGCTGTGTGAGGGCCGGCTCCCTTTTCTGCCACCGTCATCGGCCATTCCAAATGCGCGGTTCACACCGGGACCCTGCACCACTTGCACTGAGGTCCCGTTTCCACGTCGCTTCACACTAGTGAGCAGCCGGTGATGGGATCTCTTCTCCGGCAGATGACATCTCATAGAGACAACAGGAAGGGTGCCCCACCGCACCACCATTGTGTAGGTGTAGGAAATCCCAAGGAGATTTCCTTTGCACAGCCTCTAGCCTCACCCCATTTTGTAACTCGATACTTATTTTGTACTTCCGCCTTGTGCAACCTGACCACAAATGGCCCCACCCATCTGTTGGTCAGCCAGGGCTCCTGATGAAAGAAATTAAAAAACATCTTGTGTTGAATGATTACAGTGTAACACGTGCAGCTGGTCAGGCAGCATCTATGGAGGGAAATAAACAACCAGCGCTTTGGGTCGAAACCCCTCACCGCAGCTGGAAAGGAGGGAGGAAACCAGGATGTGAAGGTGGGGGTGAGGGAGAAGGTAGCAACCTAGGAAGTGATGGGTGAGGGCGTGGGTGGGTGGGGAGGAGGGGGATGAAGTGAAAAGCTGGCAGGTGATGGGTGAGGGTGACGTGAGAACCTGGCAGGTGATGGATGTAAAAGGTAAAGGGCTGAAGAAACAAGGAATCCGTTAGGAGAGGAGAGTTGGACCATGGAAGAAAAGGAAGGGGTGTGCACCAGAGGGAGGGGAGGGGAGCCATAATGGGGAATGAAAAAGAGAGGAGGAGGGGGGAATTGGAGAAATCAATGTCCATGCCACAGGGTTGCTGGCTACCCAAACAATGCGAGGTGTTGCTCCTCCAACCTGAGAGTGGCCTCACGACAGTAGAGGAAGCCATTGGCAGACAGATGGGAATGGGGGAGTGGAATTAAAAAGGCCACTGGAAAATGCTGCCTGTTGTAGTCGGAGTGAAGATGCTCCACCCCGTTTCCATCCAGTCTCTAACACGGTTCCTTCTTTTACAGAGCACAGCACACGTTGCTAGTTCATACATGATACCGACTTTTAATTTGTATTCATTTTAAAGTAAGTTTATTATCAAAGTACATATGTATATGTCACCAAATATTACTACCCTGAGATTTGTTTCCTTGCAGGCGTTCACAGTAGAAACACAATAGAATCACACAGACAGACGACTAATGTGCCAAAACAAAACTCTCAATAAAATGTAAACACGAGGAAATCTGCAGATGCTGGAAAGGCCTTTCAGTTAGTCCTGACGAAGGGTCTCGGCCCGAAACGTCGACAGCGCTTCTCCCTATAGATGCTGCCTGGCCTGCTGTGTTCCACCAGCATTTTGTGTGTGTTACAATAAAATGTGTATGGATGGTACGGTAGCACTGCGGTTAGAGTAGCACCAGCGACCCGCGTTCCATTCTGCCGCTGTCTAGGGAGTTTGTAAGTTCTCCCCATGACCCCGTGGGTTTTGTCTGACTGCTCCGATTTGGGACGTGGGAGGAAAGACAAACGGATTAGAAGGTCACATGTGCGGACTCGCTGAGCTGCAAGGGTTTGTTAACATGTTGTATCCCTTAAAAATAATAATAAATTATGCAGGAAGCTAAGTTGTACAGTCCTTGAAAATGTGGCCATAGCTTGTTGAATCAGCTCAGAGTTGATGTGAGGAAGTTATCCACACTGGTTCAGGAGCCTGAAGGCTGTAGGGTAATAATTGTTCCTGAACCTGGTGGCGTGGGCTCTGAGGCTCCTGTACCTCCTTCCCGATGGCAGCAGTGAGAAGAGAGCATGGCCTGAATGGTGGGGGTCTTTGCATGTGCTCATGGGGCGGGGGGGGGGGGGGGGGCTGTGTCCACCACTCTTTGATCACCGTCTGCATACAGTGACACAGGCAAGCAGCCGCCACTCATCCAGAGACAGAGTTCCAGTCTCACCGTAACAGGAGGAGAATTTCAATTCAAAGTATTAAGTTTGAATTAGAATAGTCTCTATAACAAAAAAAAAGTGTTGTCTGCATCTGATTCAAAACACTCTATGGGGATAAAACTCCAGCCCCTCTAATGTGATCGTCTCTCAAGAGCCTCCACAACGTAGGACGATAAATGACAGCAGCCCTGAACAGGTTCATTTAGAAAGAATCCACCGCTGTGCTAGAACATAGATCGTTACAGGCCTTCGGCCCATGACATTGTCCTGATCTTTTAATATACTCCAAAATCTATCCAACCCTTCCCTCCCACGTAGCCCTCCATTTTTCTATCAACGATGTGCCTGATGTATCTGCCTCTAATACACACTCCCACCCAACACGCACCCACCACCTTTGTGTTTAAAAAAACAACGTGCTTCTGATATGCCTTGGAGTCATAAAACACTACAGTACAGAAACAGGCCCTTCATCCCATCTAGTCCATGCCAAAGTATTATTCTGCCTAGTCCCACCAATCGACCCCAGACCATAGCCCTCCATACTCCTCCAATCCATGCACTTATCCAATTTTATCTTAAAAGTTGCAATTGAACCCCCATCCACCACTTCCACTGGCAGCTTGTTCCACACTCTCACAACCCTCGGAGTGAAGAGGTTCCCCTTTAACCCATGACCTAGTCTCACCCAACCTCACTGGAGAAGGCCTGCTTGCATTTACCCTATCTATACCCCTCATAATTTTGTCTATCAAATCACCCCTCAAGCTCCTACACTATAGAGAATAAAGTTCTAACCTATTCAGCCTTTCCTTATAACTCTGCTCCTCAACATCCTTGGAAATTTTCTCTGCAAGGCAATTGTATTCTTCAAGATGATTCTTGGGAGATGTTTAAAGATGTTCTTACCAACTTGGATTTCTAAGTTACTGGTGCTTTGAGGCAATTTAAAAAGGATGTGAGAGAGCCCGCATATTTACCAGGACCATGGTATCTTCAGATTAACACAGTAAAGGTTTGTCTACAGTATTGGTGTGATCACTCGAGTTGAGTTTGATGTTCTTCTAAGGGGTTATTCCCTTAATGGAGAATACCTGTCCATGACTTTTTTAATGTGGGGAGGCTGACACACGGACAGCCACCACGTGGTCCTTGATAGATCGGGGTCAGGATCCAGTGGCGTGGAATGCAAGGTGACTGGGGACTGTTTGCTGCTGTGGCCCTCCTGCTTGACTTTACCTCCATGACTGACCCTACCCGGAGTTAAGAACCAGATCACTGTTGGGATCTCAGGAACTCACAAGCCTCACCACCACAACAAGACGATGATCCTCGGAGAAGGTTTATCCAGCAGTGGTTAGTGAGATGCAACCAGAGTTCATTTCTGATGCCCTCTAAGGATTTGTACGTCCTCCCAATGAAAGCATGGGTTTCGTCCAGGTGCTCTGGTTTCCTCCCAACAATTCAGCGACGTACCAGTTAGTAGGTTAATTGGTCACTGTAAGTTGTCCTGTGATGAGATTAAGGTTAATCAGGGATTGCTGGGCATCACTGCTCGGAGGGTTGTAAAATGCACTATTTGTTCATTTATATACCACGTTGTACGATGTGAGTGATCGTGATCTTTCTATGACCACGGTTGAGCTTGGTAAATTTTTCTGCAGAAGTGGTTTACCATTGCCTTCTTCTGGACAGTGTCCTTACAAGACGGGTGACCCCAGCCATCATCAATACTCTTCAGAGATTGTCTGCCTGGTGTCAGTGGCCGCATAACGAGGACTTGTGATTGGCACCGGCTGCTCAAACGACCGTCGTCCACCTGCTCCCGTGGCTTCACGTGACCCTGATCGGGGGGGCTAAGCAGGTGCTACACCTTGCCCAAGGGTGACCTGCAAGCCAGCACCTTGCACCTCCTTTGGTAGAGACATAGCTACATCCCACCCCAATTTTGTGTTGTATCTCCCAATAAAAAATTAGCACCTTTTCAACAAGAGTACTCACTGAAAGAGACTGTTGGTTTAGCTGTTCTCCACATTTCCCATTATATGTACATATACCTGTCTGGACACGCCCCTCTGCTGACTGCTCCTGTGGCTCCTCCCACAGACCCCTGTATAAAGGCGGTTGGAGGCACTGCTCCCCCCTCAGTCTCCGGGATGTTGTGTGGTGGTCTCTTGCAGCTAATAAAAGCCTATTGTTTGCCTCCCGTCTCTGAGAGTTATTGATGGTGCATTAGGAAATAAACAGGTTGTGAGATTTGTTCAAAGGCTTATTTCTGTTACTTGAGAAAGACTGTCTCACCAGACAAATGTTTGTAAATCTGCTTGGGAGAGACACCAGATAAATGACATCAGGAAAACTAACTTGCGTTAATGATTTGTAAGACCATAAGACATAGGAGCAGAATTAGGCCATTCAGCCCATCGAGTCTTTTCCCTCTCAACCCCATTCCCTTGCCTGTAACCTTTGACTCGCTTACTAATCAAGAACCCATCAACCTACACTTTAAATATACCCAATGACTTGGCCTCCACAGCCATCTGTGGCAATGAATTCCACAGAATTCCTCTGGCTAAAGAAATTCCTTATCATCTGTGTGCTAAAAGGATGTCCTATACATGGGCAGTGGCCTCTGGTCCTCGAGTCCTCCACTACAGGAAATATCCTCTCCACATCCATTCTATCTAGTCCTTTCAATATTCAATAGGTTTCAATGAGATCCCCTGTATTCATCTAAACTCCAGTGAGTACAGACCCGGAGCCATCAAACCCACCATACCGTATAACAATTACAGCATGGAAACAGGCCATCTCAGCCCTTCTAGTCTGTGCTGAATGCTTACTCTCACCTAGTCCCACTGGCCGGCACTCAGCCCATAACCCTCCATTCCTTTCCTGTCCATATACCTATCCAATTTTACTTTAAATGACAATATCGAACCTGCCTCTACCACTTCTACTGGAAGCTCATTCCACACAGCTAGCACTCTCTGAGTAAAGAAATTCCCCCTCATGTTACCCTTAAACTTTTGCCCCCTAACTCTCAACTCATGTCCTCTTGTTTGAATCTCCACTCCTCTCAATGGAAAAAACCTATCCACATCGACTCTCTATCCCCCTCATAATTTTAAATACCTCTATCAAGTACCCCCTCAACCTTCTATGCTCCAAAGAATAAAGACCTAACTTGTTCAACCTTTCTCTGCAACTTAGGTGCTGAAACCCAGATAACATTCTAGTAAATCTCCTCTGTACTCTATTTTGTTGACATCTTTCCTGTAATTCGGTGACCAGAACTGTACACAATACTCCAAATTTGGCCTCACCAATGCCTTGTACAATTTTAACATTACATCCCAACTCCTATACTCAATGCTCTGATTTATAAAGGCCAGCATACCAAAAGTTTTCTTCACCGCCCTATCCACATGAGATTCCACCTTCAGGGAACTATGCACCATTATTCCTAGATCACTCTGTTCTACTGCATTCTTCAATGCCCTACCATTTATCTTGTATGTCCTATTTTGATTAGTCCTACCAAAATGTAGCACCTCACACTTATCAGCATTAAACTCCATCTGCTATCTTTCAGCCCACTCTTCTAACTGGCCTAAATCTCTCTGCAAGCTTTGAAAACCTACTTCATTATCCACAACGTCACCTACCTTAGTATTATCTGCATACTTACTAATCCAATCTACCACCCCATACGTTAACCCTTTCATTCCCGGAATCATATGTTTAGCCAGACAAATAATTGTAAATCTGTTCAAAGCGACTCCAGGTTAATTATATCAGGAAAATTATATATTTTCTTAGATAAGGGGCCCCAAACTGCTCACAATTCCCTGGCCCTGACCATCTCATTTTCAAGAAGGCTTTAAAACTTCCTGCTTCTTTCCCAATAAAAGATCCAATTAGTTCCCACCCTCCTCCGTCTGGCAGAGCTGGTCCTCATCCTCAACAATTTCTCCTTTAGCTCCTTCCACTTCCCCCAAACTCAAGAGGTAGTCATGGGCCTGCCTTTTGGGTGGCTATGTAGAACAGTCCACGTTCTAAGCTTTCCCCAGTAATGCTCCCCAACTCTTCCTCCACTGGTGCTTAATGAACCCGTGTTGAGTTCACCATTGTCATCAGCTTTGCCTCCAACTTCCAGCCTGTCCTTAAATTCACTTGGTCCTTCTCTGACACCACTCTCCTCTTTAAGAACATAAGAAATAGGTGCAGGAGTAGGCCATCTGGCCCATTGAGCCTGCCCTGACATTCAATAAGATCATGGCTGATCTGTCCATAAACTCAGCTCCATCTACCTGCCTTTTTCCCATAACCCTTAATTCCCTTACTATATAAAAATCTATCTAACTGTATCTTAACTATATTTAGTGTGGAAGCCTCAACCTCTTCCCTGGGCAGAGAATTCCACAGATTCACCACACTCTAGGAAAAGCAGTTTCTCCTCATCTCTGTCCTAAATCTTCTCCCCTGAATCTTGAGGCAATGCCCCCTAGTTCTAGTCTCACCTACCAATGGAAACAACTTTCCTACTTCTATCTTATCTATCTCTTTCAAAATTTTGTATATTTCTGTAAGATCCCCTCTCATTCTTCTGAACTCCAGAGAGTATAGTCCCTGGCGACTCAATTTCTCCTCATAGGTTAACCCCTTCATCCCTGGAATCAACCCGGTGAAACTCCTCTGCACTGCCTCCAAAGCCAGTATATCCTTCCTCAAGTATGGAGACCAGAAGTGCACACTGTACTCCAGGTGCAGCCTCACCAATACTCTGTATAATTGCAGCATGACCTCCCTGCTCTTGAATTCAATCCCTCTAGCGATGAAGACCAACAATCCTTTTGCCTTCTTAATAACCTGTTGTACCTGCAAGCCAACTTATTGCGATTCATGCACACGCACTCCCAAGTCCCTCTGCACAACAGCATGCTACAACCTTTCATCATTGAAATAATAATCTTTCTCAATCTCTCTGTCTCCATCTCTGGAGACAAACTGTTTACCAACATCGTTTATAAACCTGCCAATTCCCATGGCTATCTTGACTATACCTCTTCTCACTGTCTCCCGTAAAAATACTATTCCCTTTTCTCAGTTCCTTTGTCTCCACTGCATCTGTGGCCAGGATGAGGCTTTCCTTTCCAGGACATCAGTGACATCCTCCTCCTTCAAAGAATAGAGCTTCCCTCCCTCCACGAGTCATGCTGCCCTCACCTGCACCTCCTCCATTTCCCAGACATCCATACTCACCCCATCTTCCCACCACCTTAACAGTGCTAGAGTCCCTCTTACTCTTACCTACCACCCTCTGAGCCATCTTCAACTGGACTCACGAAACACATCTTTACCTCCAGGGATCGCTCCCTCGGTGATTCCCTTGTCCATTCATCCCTCTCCACTAATCTCCCTCCTGGCACTTATCTCTGCAGGTGACAGAAGTGCTACACCTGCCCATTCACCTCTCCCTCACCTCCATTCAGGGCCCCAAACAGTCCTCCAGAAGAGGCAACACTTCACCTGTGGATCTGGTGCGTCCGCCTCTACATTGGTGAGACCCAGTGAGAGCCGGGGGGAGCGCTTTGTTGATCCCCATTCCCATGCCAGCATGTCGGTCCATGGCCTACTGCACGTGCCACGATGAGGCCACTCTCAGGATGGAGGAGCAACACCTCATATTCCGTCCAGGTAGCTTCCAACCCGATGCCAAGAACATCAATTTCTCTCTCTGGTAATTTTTCTTGTCCCCTTTCCCTCTTCTACTATTCCCCACTCTCGCCTCTTCTTCTCATCTGCCTTCACTTGCCCCTGGTCCTCCTCCTTTCATTTCTCCCATGGTCCATTCTTCTCTCCTGTTAGATTCCTTCTCCATCCCTGTGCCTTTCCCACTCTGTCCTCAACTATCACCTTCTTGCTATCCTCCTTCCTCTCCCTCCAACTTCTTATTCTTGGTGTCTTGAAGAAAGGTCTCAGCCCAAAGTGTTGACTGTTTATCCATTTCCACGGGTACTGCTCCTGACCTGCTGAGTCCCTCCAGCATTGTGTGTGTGTGTTCATTTGGATTTCCAGCATCTGTGGGACCTCTTGTGTTTATGATCAGGAATACCAACCTGCATTAGTGATTCGACTTTTCAAAAAAGAAAGAGCAACGCCTTTCCCCACTAAAGAATTCTTGGCAGGAAATTAAGTGCTGCTTCATCGTTTTATTATTGGGAGAGTGGGAATCGCTTTGTGGACAAGTTATGAGCAGCAGATTACAGCCACAGTAACTGCTTGCAGTGATGTTGAATACATAATAAAGATCTCCTCAGGACAACAGCAATAACTCCTCTCTGCAAAGTTGCTTTTAGATTCACAGAAGTGCGCACGGGACTATTTTTAATGTCTCTTCTGAAACAGAGGTGTATAAAATCCTGAATGACCTGGAAAGGGTGAATGCACTCTGTTTCTTGCCCAGGATTGTGGAATCAAGAAAGAGAGGGCAAAGGTTTATAATGAGAGTGAGAAATCTCTTCAATGGTTCAATTTCACATCAGAGAACATAGTGTATGCAGTATACAACCTGAAATTCTTATTCTACGCAGACATCCACGAAACAGAAAAAAAGCACAAATCTAATGACAGAAATGTCAGAACCCCAAACCCCCTGCTCCCCGCACGCAGCATCAACCCTCCCCCTCCCACCACCTGCTCCAGCAAAAGCACTGACATCCACCCCACCATTGCAAGCAACAGCAAAGCCTCCAAGAAGACCTTGATCTACAGTCCATCCCAACTCTTCAGTATCTCAGACAGGCTCTCACTCTCACTAGCACTCCTACAGCAAACGAGAGTGGGAAGCCAGCAGCTCACTGTTTCGATGTCTCAATCTTCCATGTTGACTTCCCGAGTCCCCATTCAATCTCCTCTATGAGAAACATTCTCTCCACATCCACTCTATCTAGACCTTATAATATTCGATAGGTTTCAATGAGATTCCCCCCCCCCCTTCATTCTGCTAAACTCCAGTGTGTACAGGCCCTGAGCTCCCCATAAGTTAACCCTTTCACTCGCAGAATCATTCTTGTGAGCCTTCTCTGGACCCTCTCCAATGCCAGCACATCTTTTCTTAGATAAAGGGCCCAAAACTGCTCACAATACTCCAAATGCACTCTGACCATGCCTTTTATAAAGCCTCAGCATCACATCCTTGCTTTTATATCATAACAATGTGCTAGAAAGCAGCTTGAAGGTCTATTGTATCTAGGCAGTAGAATTAGTGTTGTGGTTTCATCTGGGGATTAGGGGTTGGTTAAAGATTACCTCAATGGCAAACAGACTTGCCAAAGTCTCACAAAAAGTAGTAAGATCTGTCTTCCCCACCAACGAGCACATCTACACGGATTGCTGTTGCAGGTCATCAGGGACCCCACCACCCAGGACATGCTCTCTTCTCGCTGCTGCCATCAGGAAGAAGGTACAGGAGCCTCAGGACTCGCACCACCAGGTTTAGGAACAGATATTACCCCTCAACTATCAGCCTCCTGAACCAGATGGGATAACTTCACTCAATTCACTTGCCCCATCACTGAAATGTTCCCACAACCTGTAGAATCATTTTCAAGGACTCTCCATCTCGTGTTCTCGATATTTATTGCTTATTTATTTATTATTAATAATACTTTCTTTTTGTAATTGCACTGTTGTCAGTAGCATACTGATTGAACTCCCAAGTTGGTGTGGTCTTTGTATTATGGTTATTATTCTATAGACTTATTGAGCATTCCCACAAGAAAATGAATCTCACGGTTGTATATGGTGACATGTACGTACTTTGAGAATAAATTTACTTTGAACTTTGTCGCAGGA
Source organism: Hemitrygon akajei (assembly GCF_048418815.1). Lineage (NCBI taxonomy): Eukaryota > Metazoa > Chordata > Chondrichthyes > Myliobatiformes > Dasyatidae > Hemitrygon > Hemitrygon akajei. The sequence goes on from NC_133134.1 coordinate 82,587,398, forward strand.
CAGAAGGTTGAACCAGCGGAGGGTGGGTCCGGAACCTGTTGTCATCCAGAAATTTCACCACTACTGCAGGGACATGGGTAATATTCCCAGAATCCATGTAGAACACGGTGACTTTATTCTCCGTCACATCAACTACCCAGCATCTAAGAGAGTGGTGGCTGTACAGGGTGGAGATACATCTCTGTCAAAGGAGGTGTAGCTAGCCTGTGGGTCACCCTTGGGCAAGGTGTAGCACCTGCTTACCCCACTGATCAGGGACATGTGAAGCCATGGGAGCAGCTGGTGACTGGTGTATATCACAGGTCCTGGTTATGCGACCACTGATGCCAGGCAGACAGTCTCTGAAGGTAATGGCTGGGGTCACCCGTCTTGTAAAGACACCGCACTGCCCTGTTATAGTCTGGTTCGGAGCCCGCATTCCGGTTCTTGATCCGGTCCGTGGACTCCGGACTCCGGGTCTTGTAGCCGTCCCTCCCTTCACCCTTGAGCCCAAGTAGTCACACCTGTGGATCATCGTGGCCTGTTGGGGCTCAAGGAGGCGCACCTGATGCCCATCGGCTGGCGGTGTATATAGGGGGCTCTGGGACGGAGTGGAGTTGGGGGGGTTGCCCTGGTGTGGTCCTCTTGTTAAAGATGAGTTTGAGTTGCCTTGGACCTAGTTCCCCTCCTATCTCTTGCCTCTGTTGAGCAAGGCTGGCTGGACTGCTGTTGCCCGGTGGGGGTCTCTGCCCCTTTCCATCCCTCGCTGCTGAGGGGTTGTGCCCTGCAACCTACCAGGTGCCCTGTGACCTGCCCAGGCCCCTGTGTTCCTGCCTGAGAGGTCCAGACCCTGCCTAGGAGTTATGTGGCCTGCCCAGTGAACTCTGAGATCCTCCTTGCCTGTCTGAACTCTAAGACTCTCTCAGAACCCCAGCATCACCTTGTCCCTCACGCACATGTCTTGTCTCTTGTTTACTTGTTCCTGTCCTGCCCCTAGTACTTCAGTGCCTGTGTCCTGTGCTTGGGTCCAGCCTCCTGTCCCCTTATGACATGCCCAGCAGAAGGCCATGGCAAACCTCTTCTGCAGAAAAATTTGCCAAGAACTATTGTGGTCAGGACCATAATCACGCAAGGTATATGACATGGCACATAATGATGATGATGAGTGGTGGGGGAAAATGAAACAAGTGCAGTGTGATTGAACATTTTGGCCTCACTACTACTCAGATGGCAAATTGTTGAGATGATAATGAAGAGGTTCTGTCGAAAGGTGTACCGGTCACTGCCATCGGGTCACAGAGCACGGAGCCAAATAATTCCACACTCACCATCAAACACCCATTCCCACTAACATTATCCTCTCACCCCACCCCAAATTCTACTACCAAAAGCACTGGGGACCTGACAGCAGCCAATTAACATCCCCTGCAGACTCAGCCAGCTCCATCAGGAACAACACTCCCCACTGTCAAGGGCAACTTTAAGAGTAGTGCCAGTGCTTCAGGAAGGTGGTATTCATCACTAAGGACCTTCACCACCTGGGACAGGCCCTCTTCTCATTACTACCATCAGGGAGGAAGCACGGGAGTCTGAAGACACACACTCAATGTTTTAGGAACATCTCCCACAGTCCACTGTCCTCTCCTATCGGATTCCTTCCTCTTCAATCCTTTACCTCTCACACCAATCACCCCCACTCTCCCACCTTCCACCTATCACCTCCCTGCTTGTACCTCCCCCCCCCCCTCCATCCTAGCTCCTGCCCCACTTCCTTTCAGGGCCTGACGAAAGGTCTCAGTCCAAAACGATGACCGTTTATTCCTCCAGCATTTTGTATGTGGCGCTCGTCATTTCAGGCGGAAATCCTTGAGGGTCTCAGCCCAAAACGTCACCTGTTTAATATCTCCATAGCTGCTGCCTGACCTGCTGAGTTCCTCCTGCATTTTTTGTGTGTTAATTCATAAAACATGTTGTTTTGTGGCCACAAGTAAGTTATAATAAAAGGTAAGAAGCACAGACTAGGGGCGGTGAGGTAGTGTTCATGGGTTTAAGGAACTTTCAGAAATCTGATGGCAGTATTATAGAATGAAATTAGCCTACTAGATTATGATTCTGAAATCCTCCCCATCTCGGCCAAGATCAGGGAGCAGTCTTGGGCGCAGTGGTTGAACCCAGAGCTGCTCCAGTCTGGTTTTGAAACAGGAAACAGTGGTTGTAATGCTCATTCTGGCCAGCTGGTGGCGCGGTGCCTCAGAAATGATCCTTAAAGACCCACACCACCTCAGGCAAGAGAAAATCTGCAGATGCCAGAAATCCAGGCAATGCTCAGCAGGCCGGGCAGCATCTATAGGGAGAAGGGTCTCGGCCCAAAACGTCGACAGCGCTTCTCCCTGTAGATGCTGCCTGGCCTGCTGCGTTCCACCAGCATTTTGTGTGTGTTGTTAGTTGGTGCTTCACACGTGACGAGACCCGGGTGGTGTCAGGGAGTTCAGTATCTCATCGCCTGGGGTGAAGAAGCTGTTTGCCATCCTAATAGTTCTTGCCCTAATGCAATGTTACCTCCTGCCTGATGGTAGGGGGGTCATAGAGATTGTTGGACAGATGGGAGGGATCATTGACCATGCATACGCAAGGCTCCTGATAAATAGTTCTGCTGGGTGGAAGGGAGACCCCAGTTCTCACAATCCGTTGCAGGGACCTGTGCACCGACGCCTTGCAATTCCCGTAGCAGATGGTGATGCAGCTGGTCAGGGCGCTCTCGATGGTGATCCTGTAAAAATCGGTTAAAATAGCAGGGAGGGGAGTGTCCTCATTCACCTCTTCAGGAAGCATTAAGGCCGCACCTTACTTTGGGGCCTACTAAGAGCAAGCCCATGATAGAGTATGCTGCTCTCAACTCCCACGCTAGCTCACAATGGAAGCTGTACACTGGAGATCGGCGTGGTCACATGTACATCAAAACGTAGGCAGTGAAATGCATCGTTTTGCATCGACTACAAACATAGTCCGAGGAACGTTCTGGGGCAGCCCACGAGTGCCACTGTGCTTCCGGCATCAACCTGCAACTTACCAGCCTGTATGTCTTTCAAATGTGGGAGGAATTGTTAAAAGCCTAAAGCCAAGCACAAGGTAGCGTACACTGCCTGGGTCCGGAACATCTCCGATCGAGTCCTCGGCCTTCTTAAGTGGGAGGGTGAACAGCCAGAGGTCGTGGTGCCAATGATATGGGTAGACGAGAGACGAGGTTCTTCAAAGGGAGTTCAGGGAGTTGGATGCCACGTTAAAGGGCAGGACTGCCAGGGTTGTGATCTCAGATTGCTCCCCATGCCACGTGCTAGTGAGACCAGAACTAGAAAGATTATACAGTTTAATACATGGCTAAGGAGTCGGTGTAGGAGGGAGGGCATCATCGGACTCTCTTCCAGGAAAGGTGGGACCTGTATGGAAGAGACAGTTTGCTCCTGAATTAGAGGGAGACTGATATCCGAGCAGGAAGGTTTGTTAATGCTGCACGGTGGGGTTTAAGTTGGACTTGCAGGGGGATGGGAATCAGAGTGCCAAAACAGTGGAGACAGATGTTGGCAAGATCTCAGACAAAGTCAGGGATCAAAACGTTGAGCGTGGTGAGACCCTGTCCTGAGCTGCAAATATTTCAATGCAACAACTATCGAGGGGCAGGACTGGCAGCTCAATGTTCCTGGGTTCCATTGCTTCAGACGTGACAGCGTGGGAGGGATTAAAGGGGGAGAGGGTGGCATTACTAGTCAGGAAAAATGTAATGGCACTGTTCCGTCAGGACAGACTGGAGAACTCAATTAGTTATGGGTGGAGCTGAGCAATAAGAAAGCCATGTCTATGTTAACGGGGCTGTATTATAGACCACCCAGCAGTTCCATGGATTTAGAGAAACACATTTGGAAAGAGATCCCAGGCTGTTGCAAGAAACGCAAGGTTGTTATAGTAGGTAAATTTAGCTTTCCATATATTAACTGGGAATCCCATACTGTAAAAGGATTAGATGGGATAGAGTTTGTTAAGTGGATTTAGGAAAAATTCCTTCATTAGTATGTAGAAGTCTGGGGAAGAGGAGATTAGCTCACAAATAACCATATAACAATTACAGCACAGAAACTGGCCATCTTGGCCCTTCTAGTCCACGCCAAATGCTTATTCTCACCTAGTCCCACCGACCTGCACTCAGCCCATAACCCTCCATTCCTTTCCTGTCCATATACCTATCCAATTTTTTTTTTTATGACAATATCGAACCTGCCTCTACCACTTCTACTGGAAGCTCGTTCCACCAGCTACCACTCTCTGAGTAAAGAAGTTCCCCCTCGTGTTACCCCTAAACTTTTGCCCCTTAACTCTCAACTCATGTCCTCTTGTTTGAATCTCCCCTACTCTCAATGGAAAAAGCCTATCCACGTCAACTCTATCTATCCCCCTCATAATTTTAAATACCTCTATCAAGTCCCCCCTCAACCTTCTATGCTCCAAAGAATAAAGTCCTAACTTGTTCAACCTTTCTCTGCAACTTAGGTGCTGAAACCCAGATAACATTCTAGTAAATCTCCTCTGTACTCTCTCTATTTTGTTGACATCTTTCCTGTAATTCGGTGACCAGAACTGTACACAATACTCCAAATTTGGCCTCACCAATGCCTTGTACAATTTTAACATTACATCCCAACTCCTATACTCAATGCTCTGATTTATGAAGGCCAGCATACCAAAAGCTTTCTTCACCACCCTATCCACATGAGATTCCACCTTCAGGGATCTATGCAGCATTATTCCTAGATCACTCTGCTCTACTGCATTCCTCAATGCCCCACCATTTACCATGTATGTCCTATTTTGATTAGACCTACCAAAATGTAGCACCTCACACTTATCAGCATTAAACTCCATCTGCCATCGTTCAGCCCACTCCTCTAACTGGCCTAAATCTCTCTGCAAGCTTTGAAAACCTACTTCATTATCCACAATGCCACCTATCTTAGTATCATCTGCATACTTACCAATCCAATTTACCACCCCATCATCCAGATCATTAATGTATATGACAAACAACATTGGACCCAGTACAGATCCCTGAGGCTCACCACTAGTCACCGGCCTCCAATCTGACAAACAGTTATCCACCACTACTCTCTGGCATCTCCCATCCAGCCACTGTTGAATCCATTTTACTACTTCAATATTAACACCTAACTCTATTTTCCTAACTAACTTTCCTAACTAACCTTCTATGTGGAACCTTGTCAAAGATCTTATAGACATATAGACAACATCCACTGCTTTACCCTCATTAACTTTCCTAATAAACTCTTCAAAAACTTCAATAAGATTTGTCAAACATGACCTTCCACGCACAAATCCATGTTGACTGTTCCTAATCAGACCCTGTCTATCCAGATAATTATATATACCATCTCTAAGAATACTTTTCATTAATTTACCCACCACTGACATCAAACTTACAGGCCGATAATTGCTTGGTTTACTCTTAGAATCCTTTTTAAACAATGGAACCACATGAGCAATACGCCAATCCTCTGGCACCATCCCCATTTCTAATGACATTTGAAATATTTATGTCAGAGCCCCTGCTATTTCTACACTAACTTCCCTCAAGGTCCTAGGGAATATCCTGTCAGGATCTGGAGACTTATCCACTTTTATATTCCTTAAAAACACCAGTACTAACTCTTCTTTAATCATCATAGTTTCCATAACTTCCCTAATTATTTCCCTTACCTTACACAATTCAATATCCTTCTCCTTAGTGAATACCAAAGAAAAGAAATTGTTCAAAATCTCCCCTATCTCTTTTGGCTCCACACATAGTTGTCCACTCTGATTCTCTAAGGGACCAATTTTATCCCTCACTATCCTTTTGCTATTAATATAACTGTAAAAACCCTTTGGATTTATTTTCACCTTACTTGCCAAAGCAACCTCATATCTTCTTTTAGCTTTTTGAATTTCTTTAAGATTCTTTTTACATTCTTTATATTCCTCGAGCACCTCACTTACTCCATGCTGCCTATATTTATTGTAGATATCTCTCTTTTTCTGAACCAAATTTCCAATGTCCCTTGAAAACCATGGCGCTCTCAAACTTTTAACCTTTCCTTTCAACCTAACAGGAACATAAAGATTCTGTACCCTCAAAATTTCACCTTTAAATGACCTCCATTTCTCTATTACATCCTTCCCATAAAACAAATTGTCCCAATCCACTCCTTCTAAATCCTTTCGCATCTCCTCAAAGTTCACCTTTCTCCAGTCAAAAATCTCAACCCTGGGTCCAGTCCTATCCTTCTCCATAATTATATTGAAACTAATGGCATTGTGATCACTGGACCTGAAGTGCTCCCCAACACATACCTCTGTCACCTGACCTATCTCATTCCCTAACAGGAGATCCAACACTGCCCCTTCTCTAGTTGGTACCTCTATGTATTGCTGCAAAAAACTATCCTGCACACATTTTACAAACTCCAAACCATCCATCCCTTTTACAGAATGGGCTCCCCAGTCTATGTGTGGAAAATTAAAATCTCCCAGAATCACAACCTTGTGCTTACTACAAATGTCCGCTATCTCCCTACAAATTTGCTCCTCCAATTCTCACTCACCATTAAGTGGTCTATAATACACCCCAATAAGTGTTACTACACCTTTCCCATTCCTCAATTCCACCCAAATAGTCTCCCTAGACGAGCCCTCTAAACTATCCTGCCAAAGCACCACTGTAATATTTTCTCTAACAAGCAATGTAATGCCTCCCCCTCTTGCCCCTCCAATTCTAACTCACCTGAAGTAACGAAATCCAGGAATATTTAGTTGCCAATCACACCCCTCCTGCAACCATGTTTCACTAATAGCTACAACATCATATTTCCAGGTATCGATCCATGCTCTAAGCTCATCCACCTTTCTTACAATGCTCCTAGCATTAAAATAAATGCATTTAAGAAATTCTCCACCTCTTACTCTCTGTTTATCCCTAACAGTGCAAACAACTTTACTATCTTCTTTTTCTTCCTTCTCCCCAACATCTTTGGTCTGAGTGCTCCCCTTCTCTATCACCTGCCTATACTCCCTCACACACTGTCTACAAGCTTTCTCTATTTGTGAACTAACCTCCTCTCTCCTAGTCTTCAATTTGATTCCCACCCCCCCAACCATTCTAGTTTAAAGTCTCCCCAGTAACCTTAGCAAATCTCCCCACCAGGATATTGGTCCCCCTAGGATTCAAGTGCAACCTGTCCTTTTTGTACAGGTCACACCTGCCCCAAAAGAGGTCCCAATGATCCAGAAACTTGAATCCCTGCCCCCTGCTCCAATCCCTCAGCCACACATTTATCCTCCACCTCATTCCATGCCTACTCTCACTGTCGTGTGGCACAGGCAGTAATCCCGAGATTACTACCTTTGTGGTCCTTCTTCTCAACTCCCTTCCTAACTCCCTATATTCTCCTTTCAGGACCTCTTCCCTTTTCCTACCTATGTCATTGGTACCTATATATACCACGACCTCTGGCTCCTCACCCTCCCACTTCAGGATATCTTGGACGCGATCAGAAACATCCTGAACCCTGGCACCAGGGAGGAAAACTACCATCCGTGTCTCCTGACTGCATCCACGGAATCGCCTATCTGACCCCCTAACTATAGAGTCCCCTATCACTACTGCCTTCTTCTTCCTTTCCCTACCCTTCTGAGCCACAGGGCCAGACTCTGTTCCAGATGCACGGCCACTGTTGCTTGCCCCAGGTAGGCTGTTCCCACCCCCCCCCCCAACAGTACTCAAACAGGAGTACTTATTGTCAAGGGGTACAGCCCCAGTACTCTCTAGTACCTGACTCTTCCCCTTCCCCCCCCTAACCGTGACCCACTTGTCTGCCTCCCATGGCCCCGGAGTGACCACCTGCCTGTAACTCCTCTCTATCAACTCCTCACTCTCCCTGACCAGACGAAGGTCATCGAGCTGCATCTCCAGTTCCCTAACACGGTCCCTTAGGAGCTGCAGCTCGGCGCACCTGGCGCAGATGTGGACTTCCGGGAGGCTAGGAGACTCCAGGACCTCCCACATCTGACACCGAGAACAGCAAGCTGCCTTCACACTCATACTTCCCCTTTTCCTCAAATAACAGGAAAAACTGAAACCTAAACCTACCTTGCCTCGCCCGTTTCCGCCGAAGCCCGTTGAGCCCAAGCCTTTAAACCTACACTCTGCTCCCAGCTCACTCCGCTGCCCTCTGTATGAGGCTGCGTTCCTTTTAAATCTTCCGCGCTTCACTGCCCGACGTCACACGCCTGCGCAGTCCCGCCTCTCTTAACTCCGGTGCGAAGAAGAAAAAATCAAAATGGCTCCCACCGCTCTCCCGCTCCGATTCTCAGCCTTCCTTCTCCAAATAGAGTAAGCTTGTAGACAGTGCGAGAGGGAGGATAGGCAGGTGATAGAGAAGGGACGCACTTAGACTGAAGGCTTGAGATGTGTCTATTTTAATGCAGGAGTGTTGTGAACAAAGCGGATGAGCTTAGAGCGTGGATCAGTACTTGGAGCTATGATGTTGTGGCCATTACAGAGACTTGGATGACTCAGGGGCAGGAATGGCTACTTAGAGTGCCAGGCTTTAGATGTTTCAGAAAGGACAGGGAGGGAGGCAAAAGAGGTGGGGGCGTGGCACTGCTGATCAGGGATAGTGTCACGGCTACAGAAAAGGAGGAAGTCATGGAGGTATTGTCTACGGAGTCTCTGTGGGTGGAGGTTAGGAACAGGAAGGGGTCAATAACTCTACTGGGTGTTTTTATTAGGCTGCCCAATAGTAACAGGGATATCGAGGAGCAGATAGGGAAACAGATCCCGGAAAGGTGTAATAATAACAGGGTTGTCGTGATGGGAGATTTTAATTTCCCAAATATTGATTGGTATCTCCTTAGAGCAAGGGGTTTAGATGCGGTGGAGTTTATTAGGTGTGTTCAGGAAGGTTTCTTGACACAATATGTAGATAAGCCTACAAGAGCAGAGGCTGTACTTGATCTGGTATTGGGAAATGAACCCAGTCAGGTGTCAGATCTCTCAGTGGGAGAGCATTTTGGAGATAGTGATCATAACTCTATCTCCTTTACAATAACATTGGAGAGCGATAGGAACAGACAAATTAGAAAAGCGCTTAATTAGAGTAACGGGAATTATGAGGCTATCAGGCAGGAAATTGGAGGCTTAAATTGGAAACAGATGTTCTCGGGGGAAAGTACAGAAGAAATGTGGCAAGTGTTCAGGGGATGTTTGTGTGGAGTTCTGCATAGGTACATTCCAATGAGACAGGGAAGTTATGGTAGGGTACAGGAACTGTGGTGTACAAAGGCTGTAATAAATCTAGTCAAGAAGAAGAGATAAGCTTACTAAAGGTTCAGAGAGCTAGGTAATGTTAGAGATCTATAAGATTATAAGGTTACTAGGAAGGAGCTTAAGAAGGAAATTAGGAGAGCCAGAAGGGGCCACGAGAAGGCCTTGGCAGGCAGAATTAAGGAAAACCCCAAGGCATTCTACAAGTATGTGAAGAGCAAGAGGATAAGACGTGAGAGAATAGGACCTATCAAATGTGACAGTGGGAAAGTGTGTATGGAACCGGAGGAAATAGCAGAGATACTTAATGAATACTTTATTTCAGTATTCATTATGGAAAAGGATCTTAGTGATTGTAGTGATGACTTGCAGCAGACTGAAAAGCTTGAACATGTAGATATTATGGAAGAGGATGTGCTGGAGCTTTTGGAAAGTATCAAGTTGGTTAAGTCGCCAGGACCAGATGAAATGTACCCCAGACTACTGTGGGAGGTGAGGGAAGAGGTTGCTGTGTCATAAGGTGGGCGTTGGGAATGGACCCAAAAGCAAGACACAGACACTGAAGTACTAGGGACAGGACTGGATGTGGGGGCAGGATGAGGACATGAAGCTCGGACTTGGACTTGGGAGACTGGAACACAGAGTCTTGGTTTTGACAGACAGGAACGTGGAACACAGAGCCAGGACCCCTCCTTGGCAACAGGACGTAGGTCCAGGGCTCATACACAGAAAGCTGAACACAACAAGACAGTTCCCAACACTAGGTAGCGGCAAACAGCCAGACCTACCTAGCGAAGGCGTGGACATAAAGAGACAGTTCCATGCAACAAAAGACGTTGAAAAGAAGGGGAAAGGTAGCTGGCGAGGCTTCAGCCAAGGGCTACAGAAAGAAGGGGAAGGGAAGGGAACAGTCCAGCCTCAGGGTAACAGCAAAGCCAGCCTGGCTTACCCAACAGAGGCAAGGACAGGATACTGACAAGACAAGCCAGCACCCACACTTGAACCCAGGGCCACTTACATTCCCAGCCACAAGACGAGCATCAGGTGCCTATGATTAAGCCCAACTGAAACAAGGGACAGCCAGAAGACCCAGAGTCCGGAGTCCACGGACTGGTCTGTGACATGTTGAGCTTCAGGCGATGATCTTTGCATCATCAATGGGGACGGGAGAGGTTCCAGAGGATTGGAGTGTTGCGGATGTTGTTCCATTATTCAAGAAAGGGAGTAGAGATAGCCCAGGAAATTATAGACCAGTGAGTCTTATTTCAGTGATTGGTAAGTTGATGGAGAAGATCCTGAGAGGCAGTATTTATGAACATTTGGAGAGGCATAATATGATTAGGAATAGTCAGCATGGCTTTGTAAAGGGCAGGTCGTGCTGTATGAGCCTGATTGAATTTTTTGAGGATGTGACTAAACACATTGATGAAGGAAGAGCAGTAGATGTAGTGTATATGGATTTCAGCAAGGCATTTGATAAGGTACCCCATGGAAGGCTTATTGAGAAAGTAAGGAGGCATGGGATCCAAGGGGATCTTACTCTGTGGATCCAGAACTGGCTTGCCCACAGAAGGCAAAGAATGGTTGTAGATGGGTCATATTCTGCACGGAGGTCGGTGACCAGTGGTGTGCCTCAGGGATCTGTTCTGGGACACCTACTCCGTGATTTTTATTAATGACCTGGATGAGGGAGTGGAGGGATGGGTTAGTAAATTTGCTGATGACACAAAGGTTGGGGGTGTTGTGGATAGTGTGGAGGGCTGTCAGAGGTTACAGCTGGACATTGTTAGGATGCAAAACTGGGCTGAGAAATGGCAGATGGAGTTCAACCCAGACAAGTGTGAAGTGGTTCATTTTGGTAGGTCAAATATGATGGCAGAATATAGTATTAATGGTAAGACTCTTGGCAGTGTGGAGAATCAGAGGGATCTTGGGGTTCAAGTCCATAGGACGCTCAAAGCAGCTGCGCAGGTTGACACTGTGGTTAAGAAGGCATATGGTGTATTGGCCTTCATTAATCATGGGATTGAGTTTAGGAACCGAGAGGTAATGTTGCAGCTGTATAGGACCCTGGTCAGACCCCACTTGGAGTACTGTGCTCAGTTCTGGTCGCCTCACTACAGGAAGGATGTGGAAGCCATAGAAAGGGTGCAGAGGAGATTTACAAGGATGTTGCCTGGATTGGGGAGCGTGCCTTATGAGAATAGGTTGTGTGAACTCGGCCTTTTCTCCTTGGAGTGACGGAGGATGAGAGGTGACTTGATAGAGGTGTATAAGATGATGAGAGGCATTGATCGTGTGGATAGTCAGAGGCTTTTTCCCAGGGCTGAAATGGTTGCCACAAGAGGACGCAGGTTTAAGGTGCTGAGGAATAGGTACAGAGGAGATGTCAGGGGTAAGTTTTTTACTCAGAGTGATGAGTGTGTGGAATGGGCTGCCGACAACAGTGGTGGAGGCGGATACGATAGGGTCTTTTAAGAGGCTTTTGGATAGGTGCATGGAGCTTAGCAAAATAGAGGACTATGAGTAAGCCTAGTAATTTCTAAGGTAGCGACATATTCAGCACAAGTTTGTGGGCCGAAGGGCCTGTACTGTGCTGTAGGTTTTCTACGTTTCTATGTTTCTAATTCCCAACAAGAGAGCGTGGATCTACTATTAGGGAATGAGACAGGGCAGGTGACAGAAGTTTGTGTAGGGGAACACTTTGCATCTAGTGACCACAATGCCATTATTTTCAAAGTAAATATGCAAATAGATGTTGAAACAATGTTGAAAGAGTACAGAGAAATTTTACAAGGGAAGTTTGGATAGGTTATGACTGTATTCTTTAGAACATAGAAAGTTGAGAGGAGGTTTGATAGAAGTATACAAAATTTTGAGGGGTATAGATAGGGTAACTGCAGGCAGACTTTTCCCACTGAGGTTTGGTGGGACTCCAACCAGAAGTCATGGGTTAAGGGTGAAAGGTGAAAAGTTTAAAGGGAACATGAGGGGAAACTTCTTCACTCAGAGGGTGGTGTGAGTGTGGAAAACGAGCTGCCAGCACAAGTGGTGCATGCGAGCTCAATTTCAATGTTTAGAAGTTTGGATAGGCACATGGATGGTAGGGGTATGGAGGGATATGGTCCCGGTGTAGGTCCATGGACATGGGCAGTTCAAATGGTTTCAGCATGGACTAGATGGGTCGAAGGGCCTGTTTCTGCGCTGTACTTCTGTATGACTCTATGCTCCCAGCTCCTATACTAGATCACCGTGGGAGCTGTATGTCAAAGATCCACCTCCCCTCCCAACCCCTCAGCACATGCCCTGTTCCAGTAGAAAGTAGGTGCAGGAGCCCGAAGACACACACTCAATATATTAGGAACAGCTTCTTCCCCTCCATCGTCAGATTTCTGAATGGACAGTGAACCCTTGAACACTGCCTCAGTATTTCCGCTCTCTTTTTGCTCTAGTTATTTACTTTTATATATCTACTGTGGATTCCGGATAATTGGGCCATCAGTTAACCGGAGCAGCTGCTTATTTGGGATGTCACTTAGGGAACAAAGTCACAAAAACAGGCGGAATCCCTTCATTTATTTGGGATACTCTGCTGCTGAACTGGGACAGGAGACAGTTTCCACCTCAGCCGTGTGCACATCTGTGACGTCTATCCTGCTGATCTGTCAGCGAGATAACCTGTGACATGAATGAGGGACAACAGAAAACATCCCAAACACAAAAGCGTGATGGTCAGGCTGTTGGAGAGGCCCTCAGTCAATAGTTTTCCATTGTCATTCGATGAGCTGTGCACGTCAGTGGACCAACCTTAAAAAACAAATCAGAGGAGCTTGCTAAGAAGCAGGGCCGTGAAGATTTTGAAGCAGCTTATTGTTTAAATATGTAAAATAACTTCTTGCAGGAAGACAATGAAGGATGTCCATTACCTGCACTACTTTTCCGATATTCCATTTTCTCCCACAACACTTCAGTCAGTGGCACTGGCATAGAATCGGTTGTCCATAGGGCCACAAAACCTCAGAATCATAGAGGTGCACTCATCTTCGAGGCCACACCCTTCAGATATTGTCGGTCAGTGAGTCCCGGGAGCAGGGATCATCACCGTAATGCACCACAATCTGAGTGCAGCTCAGGTCACCTTGAAAAGGGAAAACAGGAGACATTAAAGGTAGAAATTAAGCTGTTTCTGCAGATGAGTTCAAAGAAGCTGCTCTTTAGTGCCATTGTAGCTACGCTTAGTTTGTGGGATAACGCATTCAAAAAAGGCTCCTAACTGAAGCACGTCTTACATTTTAAAGAACAGTTGAAATTGCTGTTTCAATGGAAACCACGGAGAGGCTACTGGAAGGCAGTCATGAATGAAAATGAGTGTGAACAAAATTGCAGCATCTAGACGGAGGACTGCCCAGCTAAACAAATCATTGTGGTGGGAGCTCACATACCAATGCAGGTAGGGGTAAAACTTGCAGTAAGTGCAACAAAATAGGTCGCAAAGTCGGGCAGACAAACTAAATGGATTGCACAGGGAGGAGAAAAAGATAAAAAATCAAGTTGCAGTTTCAAAAAGAGCACTAGTCTGCATGATGTTGATGAAAAATCTGATAATGGTGAGAGTGACACAGGACTGTGTAGCCTTGAGATTTACATGTGAAAATTAGCAACCAACAAGCAATATGGCTTACACCAGAGGTGAATGGCAAATTAATTAAAATAAATTGGACTCTGTTTCAGTCATTCCAAAGAACAAGTTTGAATAGCATTTCAAAGATACCAAACTAAAGCCTGCAGATATTCATTTAAGTATACCGGAGAAAAGATAACTCCTGTGGGAATGTGATTTGTAACAGTGAAATACAACAACCGACAAGACACATTGGGTTGTGTGTGGTAGAAACAGGAGGACCAACACTGTGGGGACGTGAGACAACTGCAGTTTGATTGGAGATCCTTCCACCATTTGCCTGCAACAGAGCTACCTGAAAGCGACATAAGAAAGGTCCTGGATGATGCCACCACTATTTCCATGCCAAACACCATGAAACATTGCCCAACAGCGGGCAAACGGGTGTTGGTACCAACCTCCGTGCCTCTGGTTGGAAAGCACTTTGCTGCTCAGAGGAAGTGTGAAAGTAACAGAGCAGTGGTCTGACTACAATGGATTTCATAGGCAACATATCTGAGAAAGCTTCCGATATGTTAACATTACTTCCGAAATGTGGCTTGTATTTAAGCTGGGAGAGAGTTCAAGGAGCTTCAGGAAAGTTGCAAACATTCAGCTTTTGTGAATATTGTTACGAATGTGCCACAACTCTGAGGGGCCGAAGGGTACAAAGTAGCCCCCTCCTTTTTGAGAATCGCAAGATCGCTATTAATTCGGGTCTGGGACCCAGGAAATGAGAGAGAATCCTCAAGGTTTTGGAATGTGTCCTGGCCTCAGCAAGACAAAGCCATGGATACCGGCCATTTTCTCTTGGAGACGGAATTGCGTATTGAGTACTGTACTATTCATTGAAGCCCCTCAGGGGGATGACCAGAGTGGGCTGGTTGAGGGATTGCATCATCCCAACCTGATTGACATCTGAGACCCCGTGAGTAAGGATAAAAGAGGGTCTGGGGAACAACCCCTTTAGACGCACCAGGAGAAACGCTAGAAATCCCATGACAGCGTTTAATAGCGACAGCCGGTGGTGGGGCCCGCGTGCGTCCTTTTCCATTCGCCTAGGAATTGGCGGGCCTTACCACGGAAGATGGCTTAGCTAAAGAAGAGACCACCACCAACGAAATTTCGAAGAATCGACATCATAAAAAAGGAAAAGCTGGCAAGTTCTAAAAATCTGTCTCTCTCCAACCAAAGGCTGAAGCCTGAATGAACTGAGTGACTTTTATCTTTCCATCGGACAATACATTATCCCCTAGACAATGATAGAGCTTATTTCTTATTGATTATTATTATACCCGCACTTTTAGATTTAGTATTGACAACGTATCTTATCTGTATGTTTGCATTGATATTATTTTTGTGTATTTTTACCAATAAATACTGTTAATAATAGTACCATCAGACTTCAACGGACCTCTCTATCTTTGCTGATAAGTGACCCAGTTACGGGGTTCATAACAATATAAAGAACCAGAATCTGGTCTACATGCATTAAAGTTATTGCATGAACTTCAAGTGGGAGACAAGAAGCTGCTTGTAAATGTAGGTACAAAGACCAAAACCCAGATGGGTGAATGAAAGGCCAAAAAGAAAGGGGTTAATGGAGATACGAAAACAGAGGATTCGCCAGATGAGGAAACCAAGAGGAGAGATCAGGCTGTAAAGGGAGCAATAGAAGGATTAATAAGAGAATACTCCAGTGAACTAAATGCACCTTCCCAAGATCAAAATGCACAAACTAGAAGATAAAGAATAAGTATACCATTTTGGATACTGTTGTGGGGGGTGACCTCCCAGGGGAATACCATGGAGACTGGGTTACTGGTACTGAGCAGGAGGGAAAGAGGGAGAAGAGGGGAACGGTCGTGTTAGGAGACTCAGTAGTCAGGGGAACAGACAGGAGATTCTGTGGACATGAGCGGGACACCCGAATGGTATGTTGCCTCACAGATGCCAGGGTCAGGGATGTCTCGGATCGAGCCCACAACATTTTGGAGAGGGAGGGAGAGCAGGCTGATGTCTTGGTATATATAGGTACCAATGACATAGGAAGGAAAAATAAAGAGGTCCTGAAAAGAGAATTTAGAGAGTTGGGTAGAAAGCTGAGAAGCAGGACTTTCCGGGTAGTAATTTCTGGATTACTGCCTGTGCCACGTGCTGGTGAGGGTAGAAACAGGATAATTTGGCTGGGAAGCTGGTTCAGGGGGCAGGGCTTCAGGTTCTTGTATCATTGGGATCTCTTCTGGGGCAGGTATGACCTGTTCAAAAGTGGTGGATGTACCTGAAACCAATATTCTCACAGGCAGGTATGTGAGAGCTTTTGGGGAGGGTTTTAACTAATTTGGCAGGGGGGTAGGAACCAGAGTGAAGGGACTTAGGATAGGACGGATGGTAAAAAAGCAAAGATAGTGTGCAGTCAGACTGTCAGGAAGGGCAGGCAGATGATGGTATATAATTGCAGCCAGCAGGGTGCGTTAGGGATTCAGAATCAACAAGGGTAGCAAATACAGCACTCGACGTGTTATATCTCATTGCACAGAGTATAAGAAATAAGGTGGATGATCTTGTTGCAATATTACAGATTGCCAGGTATGATGTTGATCACTGCATCGTGGCTGAACGATGGTTGTAGTTGGGAGCTGAATGTCCAAGGTTATACGTTGTATCGGAGGGATGGGAAGGTAGGCAGAGGGGGTGGCGTGGCTCTGCTGGTAACGAATGGTATCAAATCAGCAGAAAGATGTGACATAGGATCAGACTCCTTGTGGGTTGAGTTAAGAAACTGCAAGGGTAAGAGGAACCTGATGGCAGTTACATACAGGCCTCCCAACAGTGGCTGGGATGTAGACCACAGATTACAACAGGCGTGTCAAAAGGGCAATGTTGTGATAGTCATGAGAGATTACAACACGCAGGTCGATTTCAATAGGTTTCAAAGGTACATTTAATATCAAAGAAACGTATACAATGTACATCCTGAAATTCTTTCTCTTTGCAAACATCCATGAAAACAGAGGAGTGCCGTAAAGAATGATTGACAGTTAAACGTTAGAAACCCAAAGCACCCTCCCGCCCATAAGAAGCAGCAAAGCAATGGCCCCCCCACCAGCACAAAGCATCCGCACCCTCCACCGAGCACTCCAGCGTGCAGCAAAGCATCAATAAAGACGCAGACTTGCTGTACCCCAAAGACCACTCATTCACCCGGTATATCAACATACCACAGGCTCTCTCCCTCTCCCTAATAAGGGAAAAAGATAGATAGATAGATAGATAGATAGATAGATAGATACTTTATTCATCCCCATGGGGAAATTCAACTTTTTTTCCAATGTCCCATACACTTGTTGTAGCAAAACTAATTACATACAATACTTAACTCAGTAAAAAAAATATGATATGCATCTAAATCACTATCTCAAAAAGCATTAATAATAGCTTTAAAAAGTTCTTAAGTCCTGGCGGTAGAATTGTAAAGCTTAATGGCATTGGGGAGGTGTCCCCGTTTCACAGTGAGACATAACAAAAACAACTCACTGATTTATGGTGTTAAAAGTCTGTTGCGCCGCTTTCTCCGAGCTCTGTGCCCGAAGAACTCGGGTCTGTGGGCACACAGCCAGCAGCCAGCTCACAGCTTTCCATCTTCCGTGCACCCCCAAGTGACGTCGGCACTGACCTCAAACCCGCCCGCCTCCAGAGCCACGAAAATCCGGCACCCTGAAGGCGCGCTGGTCTTCCAGGCCGCGTCCTTGGCAGATCGAAAAGTGGCCGGTCGTGAGAGCGGATCCCACTTCTACAAAGGACCGGAAAATCAGGTTGGAAATGGATCTTGAGAGAGTGAGTTTGTTGAATGCCTAAGAGATGGCTTTTTAGAGCAGCTTGTTGTTGAGTCTACTAGGGGATCAATTATAGTGGATTGGGTGTTATATGATGAACCAGAGGTGATTAGGGAGCTTAAGGTAAAGAACCCTTAGGAGCCAGTGATCACAAGATGATTGAGTTCAACTTGAAATTTGATAGGGAGAAAGTCTGATGTAGCAGTATTTCAGGGGAGTAAAGGAAATTACAGTGGTATGAGAGAGAAGTTGACCAAAGTAAATTGAAAGGAGATGCCGGCAGGGATGACAACAGATGGCATGAGTTTCTGGGAAAAATTAGGAAGATACAGGATAAATGTATCGCAAAAGTAAAGAAATACTCAAATGACAAAATAGTACAACCGTGACTGACAAGGGGAGTCAATGCTAATGTAAAAGCAAGAGTAATGTGCACACAACAAAGCAAAAATTAGTGGGAAGACAGAGGATTGGGAAGCTTTTAAAACTGTACAGAGAGCAACTAGAAGTATTATTAGGAGGGAGAAGATGAGACATGAAAGCAAGCTAGCAAACAATATGAAAGTGGATAGTGAAAGCTTTTTCAAAACATGAAAGGGAGATGAGAGTGGATATAGGACCGCTAGAAAATGAGGCTGGGGAAATAAAAATGGGGGACAAGAGATGGCAGATGAACTAAATGAGTATTTTGCATCAATCTTCACTGTGGAAGACACTAGTGGTGAGCCAGGTATTGAAAAGTGTGAGAGAAGAGAAATGAGTGCAGTTACTGTTACAACGAAGAAGGTGCTCAAAAATCTGAAAGACCAAAGGGTATATAAGTCACCCGGACCAGATGAACTGGACCCTAGGGGTCTGAAACTGACAGAGACTGTGGAGGCATTAGTAATGATCACTCAAACATCATTAGACTCTGGCATGGTGTCAAGGGACTGGAAAATTGCAAATGTCACTCCACTCTTTAAGAAAAGATGAAGATAGCAGAAAGGAAATTATAGACCAGTTAGCCTGACCTCAGTGGTTGGGAAAATGTTGGAGTCAGTCGTTAAGGATGAGGTTGTGGAGTACTTGGTGATACAGAACAAGACAGTACAAAGTCAGCATGGTTTCCTTCAGGGAAAATCCTGCCTGAGGAACCTGTTGGAACTCTTTGACATGATTACACATTGGATAGATAAAGGGGATGCAATGGATGTTGTATATTTGGACTTTCAGAAGACCTTTGACAAGGTGCTTACCAACTTAAGTGCCCATGGTATTACAGGAAAGTTACTGGCATGGTTAAAGCTTTGGCTGATTGGTAGGAGGCAGCGAGTGGGAATAAAAGGATCCTTTTCTGGTTGGCTGCCAGTGACTAGTCGTGTTCTGCAGGGGTCGGTGTTGGGACCACTTCTTTTTATGCTGTTTATAAATTATTTAAATGATGGAATAGATGACTTTCTTGCCAAGTTTGTAGATGATGCGAAGATTAGTGGAGAGGCAGGCAGTGTTGAGGAAACACGTAGACTGCAGAAGAACTTGGACAGATTAAGACAATGGGCAAGAAAGTGGCAAATGAAATACAGTGTTGGAAAATGCATGGTCATGCACTTTGGTAGTAGAAATAAATGTACAGGCTATTTTATAAATGGGAGAAAATCCAAATATTTGAGATGCAAAGGGACTTGGGAGTCCTTGTGCAGAACACCCTAAAGGATGACTTGCAGATTGAGTCAGTGGTGAGGAAGGCAAATGCTATGTTAGCATTCATTTCAAGAGGTCTAGAATATTAGAGAAGTGATGTGATGCTGAGGCTTTATAAGGCACTGGTGAGGCCTCACCTTGAGTATTGTGAACAGTTTTGGGCTCCTCATCTAAGAAAAGATGTGCTGGCATTGGAGAGGGTCCAGAGGAGGTTCATGAGGATGATTCTGGAAGTAAAAGGATTATCATACGAAGAATGTTTGATGGCTCTGGGAGGATGACAGGGGAATCTCATTGAAACCTTTTGAATGTAGAAAAGCCTAGATAGAGTAGATATGGAAAGGATGCTTCCCATGGGGGAGTCTTGGATAAGAGGGCACAGCCTCAGGACAGAGATGTTTAGAAATTTCTTTAGCCAGAGGGTGGTGTATTTGTGGAATTCGTTGCCACGTGCAGCTGTGGAGGCCAGGTTGCTGGGTGTATTTAAGGCAGAGATTGGTAGGTTCATGACTGGACACAGCTTCAAAGGTTACAGGGAGAAGGCCGGGGAATGGGGTCGAGGAGGGGGATGAAGGATCAGCCGTGATTGAAGAGCGGAGCAGACCCGATGGGCTAGGGAAGGGCCTAATTCTGCTCCTGTGTCTTATGGGTCTAAATAGGAAGGAGAAGAAAGGTGGCTCCTGCTGTCAGAACCACTTCCTGCAATCTCAGAGTCAGCTCCTACAACCACCACGGTGGAGGCCCCAGAACTGGAGATTGTTTCAGAGCCACAAGTCTCAGCTGCCAAGCAGAGTGACCTGCTTTGTCAGGAGAGACAGTATCCCACAAGCATAAGGAAGACCCAACAGTAATTAAATCTTTAGGCCTGAATAGGACAACTTAAAAATTTTCTCTGCTGTGGATGTCTGTATATAGTATATTGAGTATATAGTTGAGATGTATTCTCTATTGAGTTGGAGTCTATAGGAATGTGTGAATTAAATAATTAAGTAATATTTGATTAATCATGTATATATTGATTGATTAAACATTAATTACCAGTTATATGTAAAATTATGTTAATTGGAAGTGTCATCATGCTACCATGTGATACATGTGAGCTCGTTGAAAGTAAACTTGACGTCAAAGCCACACTTCAGACTCCTGAGAGTCTTCCTTTCGATCGGGTTAATGCTTTGAATTTACAAAACATAACAGTAATGGGGGACAAGGGAGTGGCAGACAAACTGTGGAAGACACCAACAATATGGTGGAAGTTCAGGAGTGTCGGGGGGCAGGAGTGAGTGAAGTTGCCATCACTAGGGAGAAGATGCTTGGGAAGCTGAAAGGTCCAGATGGACTACACCCCAGGGTTCTGAAAGAGGTGGCTGAAGAGATTGTGGAGGCATTAGTAATGATCTTTCTAGATAGCTGGTTCCAGAGGACTGGAAAGTGGCAAATGTCACTCCACTCTTCGAGAAGGGAGGGAGGCAAAGGAAAGGAAATTATAGACCTAAAGCCTGACCTCAGTGGTTGGGAAGATGTTGGAGTTGATCGGTAAGGATGTGGTTTTGGGGTACATGGAAACATAGAATAAAATAGCCATGGTTTCCTTAAGGGAAAATCTTGCCTGACAAATCTGTTGGAATTCTTTGAGGAACTAACAAGCAGGATAGACAAAGGAGAATTGGTGGATTGTTGTTGTTCAGTCGTTGAGTGAAGTCTGACTCTTTGTGACCCCATGGACTCCCGCTCACCAAGCCTTCTTGTTGGAAACTGCCTCCCTAAGATCCCCCAAGGTCACACGCATTGTCTGAGTAATAGTATCTATCCGTCATAGCCTCTGTCGTCCTCTCCTTCTTTAATCTTCTGTTTTACCTAACATGAGAGTCTTCTCTAAGGAATCCTGTCTTTTCATGATGTGGCCAGAACATTTGTCTCATCATCAAGCCTCCTAGTGAGCAGTCGGGTTGTATTTCTTCAAGTATTGACTTTGTTGGATCTTCCTGCTGTCCAATGAACTCTTAACACTTTCCTCCAGCAGCCAAGTTCAAAGGCGTTGATTCCTTTGTGCTCAGCCTTACTGATAGTCCAGCTCTCACAGCCACACATCACAAATGGATTGGTGAATGCATTAACGATAATTCCAATTCTCATTCCCGTTCCAACATGTTTGCCCCGGCCTCCTTTTTTTGCCAAGATGAGGCTATCCTCAGGGTGGAGGAGCAACACCTTTTATTCTATCTAGGTAGCCCCCAATGATGGCTTTTCTCCTTCTGGTTAAAAAAAAATTCCCTCCCTCTCCCCTATTCCACACCCTGACTTCTCACCTCTTCTCAACTGCCTATTACCTCCCCCAGAGTCCCCTCCTCCTTCCCTTTCTCCTATCGTCCATTCTCCTCTCCTATCAGATTCCTTCCTCTCCAGCCCTTTACCTTTCCCACCCACCTGGCTTCCCCTATCACCTTCTAGCTCGTCTCCTTCCCCTACTCCCACCTTTTTATTCCTGCGTCTCCCCCCTTCCTTTCCAGTCCTGAAGTAGGGTCTCTGCCCAAAAAGTGGACAGTTTATTTATTTCCATAGATACGGCCAGGCCTGTTGAGTTCCTCCAGCATTTTGTGTGTGTTGCTCTGGATTTCCAGCATCTGCAGAATCTCTGTGTTTACGGTGGAGATTTCCCATCACAGATAGAGATCTAGGTGAAGGGAGGAGAAACAAGAACAAGGTTGACTTGTTCCTTTGTGAATAGTTTTACAGTAGCTTTGATATTAATTCAACCCAGTTAGAATTGGAAAAGGCGATCTTGCTGGAACGCAGTCTCTCTCTCTGCGTCTACACTGAATGAATGCAAAGTTCATCACTAACAAGCTGCAGATGTTGGTTAGCAATAATGGAGAACTGTCCAGATTCACCTCTGCAATTTCAGGTGGCAAGTTTCCGATATAAACCCCATTTGTCTTCAGCCCTGAAATAAGCCAAAAACATGAGAATTAATTCAATGGGGGCAAATGATGGTGGGTCCTTCCCAGGAAGCATTCCCTACAGCCCTTGTCCCATCAGCCTACAACTGGACCATACCCCTCCCATCCATGTACTTCTCTTAAACATCAAAATCAAACCCACATCCTCCACTTACGCTGGCAGCTCGTTCCACACTCTCACCACCCTTGGAGTGAAGGAGCTCCCCTTCAGCTTCCTCTTAAAGATGTCACCTTTCACCTTGCCCCATGACCTCTAGCTCTAGTCACACCCAACCTCAGTGCTTGCATTTGCCCTGTCTATATCTTCCATCATTTTGTCTCCCCTCATTCCCCTGCATTCCAGGGAATGAAGTCCTAAACTATTCGACCTATCCCCATAACCCAGGTCCTCTGATCATGGAAACATGCCTGCAAGTCATCTCTGCACTCTTTTGATTGTCTTGGTATGTCACTCAAGGGACAATTACAGAGAACTGGTGGGACAGCCGTGGTCAAAGTAAATTCAATATCAAAGCACATAAATTTGCACAGAGAAAAACTTGTGCGGGAGGAGTTTTATAGTGGAAAAGAAAAGCCGTTGTACTCGGGTAGTCCCGCTCCCTCAACCTCAGAAACCTTGGTCCAAGGATACAAAAACTCGTCACGACTGGAGATTTCCTCGGCTGCTGTGGAGAGCCATGACACCTTTTGTGCCCTGTCTTGCCTTTCGCTCTCCACGGAGCACTGCAGCGCTGCCTTCTTGGCCGCCGGACCTTATCGTCGACCTCATCCGCCCAGTCCGCCTCAACTGACTTTGCTTGCTGGGGTAGGCATGTCCCTATCTCACCGCATTGGAGGTTCCTGGCTACCCTCACCTGGTTTAGCCCGCCTGTGTACCAGGGTGTGACTACTGTCACATGCAAACAGTTACTTGGTAGGAGCTGGGTGGCAGGTGGGGACCAAAGGGCTATACGTAGAAGTAGGAGTCATAATGCAATCACCTGAGTTGAGTACGATGTTGTCCCAAGGGGACGTCCATTGGTGGGTCCTCAGGTGCCGGTAGAGACCGATCCGGGATCCACACATTCTGCTGCAGAGTGGGCAAGAGAAAGCGGGGGGTGGGGGGGGGGGGGGGCTGTTGTTAGTGTCTGGGTCTTTTGGTTTTCTCACTCTCTCCTTCCACAGCTGCCGCTTATTCTCTGGGGCACGGTGAAGGTCGTCCTCCTGTAGCGCAGATCCCTCTCGAACAGATTTCCTCCAGGTGCACCTGCTGAGTGCAGCGTCTTCCCAGTTTTTAGGTGTAATGTTGATAAAAATCTGGCACGTGACCAACGGGCAAAAGATGACAAACAACGTACTCTGAGGACGTGAGTTGTGGAGCCTTGCAAGTGAGCCTGTAGGTTGTAGAATGAGTTCATTGTTGGGGTGGGTGAAGTTATCCACGCCGGTTCAGCAGCCTATAGGTTGTAGAATGAGTTCATTGTTGGGGTGGGTGAAGTTATCCACGCCGGTTCAGCAGCCTGTAGGTTGTAGAATGAGTTCATTGTTGGGGTGGGTGAAGTTATCCACGCCGGTTCAGCAGCCTGTTGGTTGTAGAGTGAGTTCATTGTTGGGGTGGGTGAAGTTATCCACGCCGGTTCAGCAGCCTGTTGGTTGTAGAATGAGTTCATTGTTGGGGTGGGTGAAGTTATCCACGCCGGTTCAGCAGCCTGTAGGTTGTAGAATGAGTTCATTGTTGGGGTGGGTGAAGTTATCCACGCCGGTTCAGCAGCCTGTTGGTTGTAGAATGAGTTCATTGTTGGGGTGGGTGAAGTTATCCACGCCAGTTCAGCAGCCTGTAGGTTGTAGAATGAGTTCATTGTTGGGGTGGGTGAAGATATCCACGCCGGTTCAGCAGCCTGTAGGTTGTAGAATGAGTTCATTGTTGGGGTGGGTGAAGTTATCCACGCCGGTTCAGCAGCCTGTTGGTTGTAGAGTAAAAGTGTCCCTGAAACTGCTGGCATGGGCTGTATTCTCCACTTTCTGTAGCCAAGCTCAATGCTCTCCACTTACCTTATCAAAACCCATACAAATGGACAAAGGACAGGCTAAATTCACCATTTCCCAACCTTATAAGAACATCAAAGTCACTTCAATTTTTCTGTTTTTCAAGTGCTTGGATTGTTCGGTGATTAAGTTAACATGTCCACAATGGGATGTGTCTAATTCGAGCAATCCAGAACCGACCTTATTTAGTTTCTTCATCATCATTATGTGCCATGTTGTATGGTTTAATCATTATGTGCCACTTCATATGACATCATCATTATGTGCCATGCCGTATGATGTGGGTGATCGTGCTGACCATGATTGCTCTTGGCAAGTTTTTCTACAGAAGTGGTTTGCCATTGCCTTCTTCTGGGCAATGTCTTTAGTTTCTAGTATTTAGTTTCAAAAACAATATGCTGCCCCACCCACTCATGCTCAGTGGCTCAGAGACATTACGTCCTGCTTAGACCTTGAAAAGATTCATTATTTACTTCTTAATGCGGACATAAAGTTCCAAAAGGTGTGGGGACCTTTTCTTGAATATTTTCATAATTCCTGTTTAGATTAAGGGTGCATCCCTTCCCTTTTTTCTTTTGCATTTAAATCCCTTACTTCCAGCTTCTTACGGTTAAGATTTATGTTGCTTTTTGATGTGTAAACATATTATAGTTTAGGTAGTAGGCAGTATACCTTCTTTTCATAAATACAGCTCTGTGGTGATAAAAGTTCTGATTATATATTGTACAGTTGGCTTGGAGTTGGGTAGTTGGAGGGTGGGGTGGTAACTAACTTTATACAGGGTGAGGACTGAGGTTTTTTTTGGTGCGGTGCACCTCTGCCGTGTCTGTTTACTTTTGCCTTTATATTATTCTCCCTTTTGCTGCTCAATATTTAACTTGATTTTGTTACGGTTGTGGTTTTTGTGGATGTGCTGTTTTTTTTGTTGTTTGTTTGTAGAAAAAAAAGAATAAAAAATATTAACTTTATACGATTCTACTATGGGCGCCTTTTCTTAATTGCTATGAACTGTACATTCAATATGTTTGTTTTGCAATGTATAAACCTCTTTTTTACTGTTTTTTTTTGTTTTGTCGCATTGTAGAAACTCTAAAAATTAATTTAAAAAACACAATAAAAAGCAGGCAAGTATCCTGCTACATGCGGTTGTCCACGTTCCAGCACCCGTACTTTGGCCACACGCCTGACCCAAGCTCTCAGACCCTCGCGGGGTTAGTTTACAGATACTCTCCGGTCAACTCCACCACGAAAGGTCCTTGAAGAGCATTGGTTCCCCTGGCACAGCGGGGGACTGGAGCCATTTGGAACACCAAGACATGGACTGGAGCCATTTGGAACACCAAGACATGGACTGGAGCCATTTGGCATACCAAGACAAGATAAGGATGCAAATGAAGGGTTCTAGGATGACACTTACTATTGGTCAGTTACTTTCCTAATTCTAAAGTATTATTGGTCTTTAATGTGGAGATCCTATTGGCTATTAATACCCGTATTATTGTAGTGTGGTGGATGACTGATTGTGCAAATAAGAAAATTTGAACATCCACAAATTCAATGCCATTATACAACTTCTAAATTTCTGTATAAAACACAGATGGTCTGTCTGTCCATCTATCTGTCCTGAATTGTTATTCCACCTAGTTCCACTGACCTGCACCTGGACCATATCCCTCCATACCCTTCCCATCCACGTACTTATCCAAACTTCTCTTAAAAGTTGTGGTCCAGTCCACGTCCACCACTCCCTCTGGCAGTTCGTTCCTCACTCTCACTGCCCTCTGAGTGAAGGAGATCCCTCTCATTTCTTTGTTGAAACTTCAGAACAGTTTGGTGACCGGGGCTACGCTGTTCTCCTTGTGCGCCCGTAATCAAAGTGTGGCTGAGGAGCGGGAGCAAGTTTTCAGTGTCCAGTTAATCAGCAACGTCACCAACATCACACCTGGTCCTCGGTCCTGGCTGCCTACCTGCCCACAGGTACCACCCTCCTTCTACGTTCTCACTCATGGGAAGTCTGAAGCAGGGTTGCAATAGAACATCAGTATCAGCAATATGGGACTTTGAGAAATTCTACTCCACACGTTGGTGTTATCTGATCCTTTTCATAAACAATTATTAGTCTAATCTCACATGCACTGATAAAGATGCTATGACCATCGGGCAGGAGGTACAGGTCCCACACTCCCAGGTTCAGGAACAGTAATTACCCTGAAGCCGTCAGGCTCCTGAACCAGTGTGGATAATTTCACTCCCCTCAATGCTGAACTGACTCCACAACCTATGGACTCACTTTCAAGGACCCTACAGCTCGTTCTCAGTATTATTCTTACTTGAAGTGTGCACAATTTGTCTAATTTCATACATTGGTTGTTTGTCCGTCTTTGTGCATAGTTTTTCATTGATTCTATACTAATTATTTATTTTACTGTGAATGCCTGCAAGAAGATGAATCTCAGGGTTGGATATGGAGACAAATACATACTTTGTGTGTGTACATGAAGCACAAAAGCATCAGGGACTGGGACTGCCAGACAGGGTAACAGCTTCTCCCCCCCAGGCTGTGAGACTAAAGAATACCCTGCCACCACCGAGTTCTCGTCACCAGGGGAGCACGCTGTGATGCACCGCATGCAATATGAATTAAATTTTATTAACTTATTTGTGGTACTATTTTGTTTTAAGTGCTCTGTGTGATAAATCATTTTTGAGCGTACCATGGTCCGGAGGAACATTGTTTCGTTTGGACGTATATAGCCTGCATGTACAGTCAGATGACAATAAGTTTGAACTTTGATAATAAATCTGCTTGAAACATCTGGGACAACAGCTCATTATTAAGAGACGGGAAGCAAGCCCTTCTCGTTTACCTGTTGCGTTTGTCACTTTTAATCTGTCATTAGATGGTCCCTCGGTGCAAGGCAGCTTCCTCGCCAGCTCTCCTCAGGCTTTGCCCCAGGACCAACGCAGAAAGAGACCGTTCAAATTAAAACCAGTTCAGAATAGAAGGATGTCCCTTTGGAACAGAGATGAGCAGGAATGTCTTTATCTGGAGGGTGGTGAATCTGAAATTCATTGCTACGGGTGGCTGTGGTGGGCCGAGTCATTGGTTGTATCTAAAATGGAGGCTGACTGGATCTTGATTCATAATGGTATCAAAGTTTAGGGGAGATGGCAGAAGACTGGGTTTGGGAGGGATAATAAATCAGCCATGATCAAGTGGCGGAGCAGACTCGATGGGCTGAATGGCCTGGTTCTGCCCCTATGTCGTATGGTGTATGGTCTTATTATTTGGTATTTCATTTGAGCGAGTTTGCAATGTGCATATTGGTGCCGCCCGACAACCCCGATTTAACCCTAACCTATGGACGGGACAACTTACAATGAGCAATTAACCTAGCGGAAGATCTTTGGACTGTGGGAGGAAATCGGCAGAGCACCAGGGGAATCCCACACAATTCCACGGGGAGGATGTACAGTCTCCTCACAGAACACACCAGAATTAAACTCCGATGCCCCAACCTGTAATAGCGTTGCGCTAATCTGTGGGAAGAAAAACGATGTTAATGTTTCAGGACTTTGACCTAGTCTTTCCAAGTGGTTAAGGCATTGGTCTAGTAATCTGAAGTTCTAGCCTCAGCTGAGGCAGCGTGTTGTGTCCTTGAGCGAGGTACTTAACCACACATTGCTCTGCGACGTCACCGGTGCCAAGCTGTATCAGTCCTTGCCCTTGCAACTTCCAGTCTCCCGTACAACCCTGCCCAGGCCTGCGCCCTGGAAACTTTCCAAGGCGCAAATCCACAGTCTCTTGAGACTAACGGATGTCTTTATTTTAGATTTCCAGCATCTGCTGATTTTTTAAATGATTTTCACTTACTGTGGCAAAATAGGAAGCAAGGAATTTGGTTAGCTTGTGCACAAGTTAACTTGATGAAAATTATCAGAAAATCTGTTTCAAGCAGGGTGTTTGTGGAGGTTTAATTCGTGGCCTCTTGACACCAGGTGAAACACTCCTGCTGTCTGTCAAAATCTCATGGGAGAGCGAGACCTCTGATGAAAACATCTCTGCAGACAGACTGCGTCTAGTCCAGGTTGTGTGTTCATGTCCCCAGAGTGAGACGTGCATGACTCCGAGGCCACAGTGCCACAAAATCATCTGCAATTTATAAGTGCAGCAGATGCTGAAAATCCAGAGTAACACACACAAAGTTGGAGGAACTCAGCAGATCAGGCAGCATCTGTGGAGAGGAGTAAAGAGCCAATGTTTCAGGCCGAGACCCTTTGTCAGGACTTCTCCATAGTACAGAGTTTCCCCAGCGTTTTGTGTGGGTTACACCTCAGGAGATTACTGTCCATAGAGTCAGTCTACGTATATAACCTAATTTTAGGTATATACGACCACACTCAAACACATACTCCAACAATCATGTGTTATAGGATTGCGTTTATATTCATTGTGTTTTTATGCTGCATTGGATCCCAAGTAACAATGGTTTTGTTCTCCTTTAGACATGTACTAAAGAACAACAATAAACAGTGTTGAATCTCGAAAGCTTTGCCTGAATCATCCTACACGCCACCCTGACCCAGAGTGGTTTCCCCAACCTCTCAGTTCTTTTGTCCCAGACAAAAAGGGGACCTGTGCAAAAAGTTTTCAACAGAATCCGTCTGCCACCTGAACCACAAGTTCACTACCTGGATACTGACTCTCGTGTTCTACTTCCAGAAAGCAATGGGTTAACTGGTACTGTTAATATTTAGCAGAGTTAGTAGATTCTCCCCTGAGGTCAGGTGTAACCCATCCCTTTTTATACAGGTCATACCTTCCCCAGGAGAGATCCCAATGATCCACAAATCTGAAACCCTGCCCCCTGCACCAGTTCCTCAGCCACAAATGAATCTGCCAAATCGTTCTATTCTTACTCTCATTGGCATCGCATTTATTACTGGTTCTCTTTATAATCGGCAGAGCCGATTACACAGAACAACCTAGTTTACCTACCAATCGAGTTTAAACCCTCTCTGACAGCTCTAGTAAATCTGCCCGCAAGGATATTGGTCTCCATCGAGTTTCCTCTTGTATAGATCATACCTTCCATGGATTGTCACCTTGTCGTGGTGGAGAAGCTTGTGTGGTCCTGAGATCCCGAGAGCGATGCCGTCTGGAGCTACGCTCCTGGTAGGGTCACCCATGGCGGTAAGGTCGAGGGTGAGGTCCCTGACAAAGAACAATCCAACCAAGACCTCAACGGTGGAACAGGCGGACGAAGTTACTTCGAACTCAACGGCTGTGAAAACGGATGAAGGCTGCAACAAATCCATCAGCTCCGATCGTCGTGGTTTCCATGCCACTGGAATCAGTTGGTTGATTTGTGAAGTATCGTGTGCTTCTTGGAGTGCAACATCAAGTACACGTTAAACAAATACACGCACAGGCATCTTCGTTCTGTGATGGATCAACGGAATGAAGACCATCATCCTCGACCTCGAGGGGTAGCCACGACGATGACCTTCCCAGCAGGAGACCCCAATAATCTGCAGATCTGAAACTCTGCCCCTACAGAATTCATTGCCCCAGACGGCTATGGAGGCCAAGTCACTGGGTACATTTAAAGAGGAGGTTCTTGATTAGTCAAAGGTTACGGGGAGTTGAGAGCGACAATAAATCAGCCATGATGGAATGGGGGAGCAAACGCCATTGGCTGAATAGCTTAATTCTGCTCCTATGTTTGATGATCTGATTATCTGATGGTCTGATGGTCTTATGATCTAGTGATTGGCACCAATTCTTCAGTCACACATTTATCTGCCAAATGATCCCATTCTTACCCTAAGCTGGTTCCTAGCTGGGTACAGACCACCCCTCCTAACTCAAGCAAGTTAATGCCTGCCTGTCGACATCAAGGCAGGATCATCTCTCTTGCAAAGCACTGATCGATTGATGATTCACCACCTTCTCAGCCTTGCATAGAAAGTAGGCTGATTTTTCATCGCAACCCAACAAATGCATATTATTTTAAGTAAAATAATGTAAAATGACACACATTACTCAGACAGGCGGAAGATACAGTAGCCAGTTAGTTTCAATTCTGTAAAAGATCTTCTGTCAATTCATGTTTCATCAACTAAGGGACTACAGTATATTAAAGACGTCAATTAAATGACTGCTCCAGAGCTGCACCATCTCCCAGGTACAAGGTTGCCATCTGGTGGCAGATCTCTGGTATTGATTCTCTGAACCACGTGATAACTTCACTCCCCTCAACACTGGACTGATGTGCATTCACTTTCAAGGACTTGACAACTCATGGTCTGAGTATTATTTACTACTTTTCTTAACCTTGTTTTTCTTTTACACAATTTGTCATCTTTTACACATTGTCCATCTTTGTAGTTTTTCAATGTGTTTCTTCCTAGCTACTGTGAATATCTGTAAGAAAACAGCTGGCAGGGTAGTATATGGCGATAGATTATGTACCTTGATAATAACGAACACAAGACAATCTGCAGATGCTGGGAATCCAAGGCATCACACACTACATGTTGGAGGAACTCAGCAGGTCAGGCAGTATCTATGGAGAGGAATAAACAGTCAACGTTTTTGGCCGATACTTCCATCGGGACCCTTTGACAATAAATTTACTTTGAACTTTGATTCCACGACAGTCTCGAATCGCTCTCTGACGTAAGGGTACATACTGGAATTTAACTGATCCTTTACAGATTTTCTATCCAAGGATACACAGACGAGGGTTCTTCAAAAGGTGATGCCTCAAGATGGTGGACCACTGCCACGCAGAACATGCCTTCTTCTCAATACCACCGTCAGAGAGGAAGTACAAGGAGCCTTTATTCTGGCTTCCTCCGGGCCTCCAGTGCCTGCAGAACCTCTCGTGTTTAGGAGGCACAGAACACTCAACAGCTTCGTCCCCTCCGCCATCAGATCTCAGAACGGACGATGAGCCCACGAACATTAACTCACTATTTTTTGCTCTCTTCCTGCTCTACTTGTGTTTTATAGAATACCCATTTCTTTTTGTAATTTATATTGTTAACCAGCTTGTTATGTCTCCCCCCTCGCTGTGAAACGGAGACACCTCTTTCTCCCTTACTAGGGAGAGAGAGAGAGAGCCTGTGATGTATTGAATTACCGGGTGAATGAGTAGTCTTTGGGGTACTGCGAGCCTGTGTCTTTACTGATACTTTGCTGCACATTTGAGTGCTCGGTGGAGGGTGCCGATGCTTTTTTTGCTGGTGGGGGGAGAGGGAATCGTTGCTTAGCTGCCACTTATACGCTGGAGGGGGCCTTTGGGATTCTAACATTCAACTGTCATTCATTCTTTGGGCACTCCTCTGTTTTCGTGGATGTTTGCGAAGAAAAAGAATTTCAGGATGTATATTGTATACATTTCTCTGACATTAAGTGTACCTTTGAAACCTTCATAACGTATTGCATGATACTGCTGCCACAACACGTCAGTCAGTGCTAACAGACCTGCTTTTGATTCTGAGTTAAAGAGCAGATGATAATAGGGTAGTTAGGAACTCAGCAGGTCGGGTAGCATCCGTGGAAACGAACGGTCAACATCTCGGGCCGAGACCCTTCGTCAGGACTGAAGAGGGAAGGGGCAGGGGCCCCATAAAGAAGGTGGGGGGAGGGTGGAAAACCAATCAGAGGAAAGATCAAGGGGTGGGGGAGGGGAAGCAGGGAGGGGATAGGCAGGAGAGGTGAAGAAGGAATGTAAGGGGAAAGCACTATGGGTAGTAGAAGGAGGCGGAACCATGAGGGGGGTGATAGGCAGCTGGAGGAGCAGGCAGAGTGAAACTGAGGTGGAGGAAGGGAGGGGGAGGGAATTACCAGAATTTGGAGAATTCGATGTTCATGCCAAGGGCTGGAAACTACCCAGATGTCCGTCTGGGTAGTCCCCATCCCAGTTTCCCCTTTTCTTCTTCACCTTTCCTGCCTATCCCCTCCCTGCTTCCCCTTTCCTACCCCTCGATCTTTCCTCTGATTGGTTTTTCACCTGGTACCTACCAGCCTTCTCCTTCCCACCCTCCCCCCACCTTCTTTATAGGGCCCCTGCCCCCTCCCTCTTCAGTCCTGACGAAGGGTCTCGGCCTGAAACGTTGACTGTTCGTTTCCGCGGATGCTGCTCAACCTGCTGAATCCCTCCAGTGTGTTGCTTTGACCCCAGCATCTGCAGAGTATTTTGTGTTTAGGAACATGTGAGGTGTTTACATACTGCATATAAGATGCCCTGGAGAGGGTATTATATGTTGAGATCTAATTGAGGGGTTTTATGGACAGAATATAAAATTTACAGACCCAAATCAGAGAGGAGACGGTTTGAGCGCAAACCGAAGGCATCCAGAATAAGTGACGGATTACAATTCCATTGGGAAAGGGAGGAGGAGACTTCTAGATGTTGCATTACGGATTCAGGAGCTAGTCACAAGCTAGAATCTCGTCAAGAGACCAAATGCAGAATTACAGATACTTCAGACCACGCAACAAATTGGAATCTATCTAAGCAAGGAGTTTTGTGAGATGGGGGAAGCTTTTACAGGGAAAAGCAGATACCTGAGAGTTGTGTTTAAGCAAATGTCTAATGGTTTTAACAATGTATATATAGAACGACCAGTGACACTCACAAAATGCTGGAGGAACTTAGCAGCATGTATGGAAAGAATGCCCTCAAGTCCCAGTGAAGAGTTTCGGCCCTACCTGATCTGTTGAGTTCCTCCAGCATTTTGTGTGCATTGCTCTGGATTTCCAGCATCTGCAGAATCTCTTGTTTGTAGACCAATAGGTACCTGGAACTGAATGAATCTGCAATTTAACTGAGTTTTTGGGATATATGCAACAGTGAATTATGGGTTAGAATCAATTGAGAAGCTTTAATTGTGCTAGTTCACAATAAAAGCTGAGTTTATAATTGGCGGGACCCACGACTTTCTACAGACGTGCAGTAGAGAGCACCGTAACATGCTGCACCATTGAGACAGAGAACATGGCTGCACTGTGGGGGACAGGAAGGTTTTACAACAGGTAGTCAGCCTGCCCACCATCAAGGACGTGTACACAGAAAGGAGCTGTTAAAAGGATCCCACCTGCCCGTTTGTCCCAATCCCATCAGGGAGGAGGCTTCGTAGTATCCACGCCAGGACCACCAGACTCAAAAACAGTTACTTGCCCCAAATAGTAAGGCTGATCAACACCTCCACCTAATAACCCCCCTCCACCCTCCACCACCCTACTTTATCACTTCCTGTCAGAGTCACCTTATGTACAGACACCTCTGTGCCTCATGTCACTTTATGGACATACAATCAATATATATAAGCAATCTTATGTATTTATATTTACTATAGTTTTTATTCTTGTGTTCTTTATCTTAGTGTGTTTTTGTGCTGCACTGGATCAGGAATAACAATTATTTCGTTCTCCTTTACACCTGCGTACTGGAAGTGACATTAAACAATCTTGAATCTGTAACATGATAATGTAATGGTTTCTCTGTAGCAGCAATGTTTGGGTTATGACGGGAGATAACGGGGTTAGGAATGCTGTTGTTCTTTCTTATGAGTCTGGAAGAGAGATTTTTGCAGGCTTTTGCTGGGGAGAGATGAGGAGGGAGTTGGTAGACCGCTGGACGGGATGGACTTGGAGCAAGGGCAGTGATGATTGGAGGAGGTTGGTGGTGGACGAACGGCCGTATTTGTGAGCTCCAACATTGTGCAACGGACTGTTTAATAAGACTGGGCCCTTTTGTTTTCTTTTTCTCGTTTCTTTACTAACCATGTAGTCAAAGTAAGAATTATAAAGCCTAATTGTTTAATCACATACAGTATTGTGTACTGTTTGTTATTTCGGGGTACTGATTTGTAACAGGGGACACATCGCGCAGCATCCACCCAAACCAGATTTCTGAAGATCGTCCCCTATATTAACCGGCTAGCAGAAGCAAGAGTCACAACTCGATTGCTTCCCAGATCTGCTTCCGAGAGCATCCTAGGAGTCCACCGGTCCTGCAGGTTTGGGGGTTCGGCTCGGAGCCGACAACCCTGACTGGTCAAACAAAACTGTAATGGAAACAGAATGCTTCTACATCTGAGTGTGACGGTATTCCCGAGTCCCCAGCGGGGACTTGCGTGACTGACATCACCGCCAAGACCCACAGAGATGGAGGGCCTCCATCGCTGTCCTAAATGCCAGCGGGCATAATGGCCAGGATAAATGGAATTAAACAATCTTGAATTTTGAAGGTGGGCAATGGTAAATAAGGATTCATATTGAAGCAGGTCTTTAAAAGGGAAGATCAAATAGAGTTAACCACCCCTGGGGTAAAATTTTCATGAACGATCCTTTAATAAAGGAAACTAGGACGGGGACACAGTGGCCATTCAACCCCTCCCCTCTACCCCCCAGTCTTTTAGATGATTCAAATAGTTCAGCACTGACCCCACAATCTCATTCCTTTTACTGTACAGCAAAACTCCAATAACCGCATTAGAAATCCCGATGGTTCAGCAGAAAAGCGATTTATTATCAAAATACCTACTTGTCACCACATGCCACCTTGAGATTCAATTTCCAGTGGGCATTTACCGGAAAATGAGGAAATACAATAGAGTTTATGAAAAAGGTACAGAAGCAAAGAGTGACAAAAATGTGCATGTAAAAATAATAATAAAATTTAAGATTGTTTGAAGTCACTTCCAGTACACAAGGGTAAAGGGGAACAAAATAATTGTTACTCCAGATCTGATGCAGCACAAGAACACAGTAAGATAAAGAACAGAATAATTTAAAAAAATATAATAAATAAAGCTACAGCAGGTAGCTTATATACATACAGTATATAGATTGATTGCCCATAAAGCGACACTAGACATGGGAGTGTCTGTACATAAGGTGACTGACAGGAAATGTTAAAGTAGTGGTGGGTGAGGGTGTGGAGGAGGGGTTAGTGGGTGCAGGTGTTGATCAGCCTCACTGCTGGGGGAAGGAACTGTTATGAATCTGGTAACTGAGAACTTCTCAATACTGAGAAACGTGAGTTGTAGAGACCTTGAAAGGGAGTCCGTAGATTGTGCAATTAGTTCATAAGAGGTGAATGAAGTTATCCTCGTCGGTTCAGCAACCTGATGGTTGTAAGAAGCTGCAGGATCTATGCTAATTCGCGATTTCCCTTTATCATATTAGGATGCTGCCTCTCGTGCTCTCTTTAACGCACTGGGAAATGTACTATGCCACAGTGTAACATAATTTTTTTTAAATGAATTAAAATAGTATGAAACTGTTAATATGAAAGTTTGACATATCAGTAACACTGAAGCCCAGAGGGTGGATCAGGGGTTCGACCGTATTGACGACAGAGACTCAGTGAAGCCCAGAGGGTGGATCAGGGGTTCGACCGTATTGACGACGGAGACTCAGTGAAGCCCAGAGGGTGGATCAGGGGTTCGACCGTATTGACGACGGAGACTCAGTGAAGCCCAGAGGGTGGATCAGGGGTTCGACCGTATTGACGACGGAGACTCAGTGAAGCCCAGAGGGTGGATCAGGGGTTTGACCGTATTGACAACAGAGACTCAGTGAAGCCCAGAGGGTGGATCAGGGGTTCGACCGTATTGACGACAGAGACTCAGTGAAGCCCAGAGGGTGGATCAGGGGTTCGAGCGTATTGACGACAGAGACTCAGTGAAGCCCAGAGGGTGGATCAGGGGTTCGAGCGTATTGACGACAGAGACTCAGTGAAGCCCAGAGGGTGGATCAGGGGTTCGACCGTATTGACGACGGAGACTCAGTGAAGCCCAGAGGGTGGATCAGGGGTTCGACCGTATTGACGACGGAGACTCAGTGAAGCCCAGAGGGTGGATCAGGGGTTCGACCGTATTGACGACGGAGACTCAGTGAAGCCCAGAGGGTGGATCAGGGGTTCGACCGTATTGACGACAGAGACTCAGTGAAGCCCAGAGGGTGGATCAGGGGTTCGACCGTATTGACGACAGAGACTCAGTGAAGCCCAGAGGGTGGATCAGGGGTTCGAGCGTATTGACGACAGAGACTCAGTGAAGCCCAGAGGGTGGATCAGGGGTTCGAGCGTATTGACGACAGAGACTCAGTGAAGCCCAGAGGGTAGATCAGGGGTTCGAGCGTATTGACGACAGAGACTCAGTGAAGCCCAGAGGGTGGATCAGGGGTTCGACCGTATTAACGACAGAGACTCAGTGAAGCCCAGAGGGTGGATCAGGGGTTCGACCGTATTAACGACAGAGACTCAGTGAAGCCCAGAGGGTGGATCAGGGGTTCGAGCGTATTGACGACAGAGACTCAGTGAAGCCCAGAGGGTGGATCAGGGGTTCGACCGTATTGACGACAGAGACTCAGTGAAGCCCAGAGGGTAGATCAGGGGTTCGAGCGTATTGACGACAGAGACTCAGTGAAGCCCAGAGGGTGGATCAGGGGTTCGACCGTATTAACAACAGAGACTCAGTGAAGCCCAGAGGGTGGATCAGGGGTTCGACCGTATTAACGACAGAGACTCAGTGAAGCCCAGAGGGTGGATCAGGGGTTCGACCGTATTAACAACAGAGACTCAGTGAAGCCCAGAGGGTGGATCAGGGGTTCGACCGTATTAACGACAGAGACTCAGTGAAGCCCAGAGGGTGGATCAGGGGTTCGACCGTATTAACAACAGAGACTCAGTGAAGCCCAGAGGGTGGAGTTTGTAAGTAATAAAGTCGAGTCAACACAGATCTGTAATTCCTTGAAAGTCACATCACAGGCAGATGGGGCAGTGAAGGAAGCTTTCGGCACATTAGCCCTTCATAAATCAATGTACTGAGCACAGGAGTTGGGATGTTATGTTAAAGTTATACAAGACATTGGTGAGGCCTAGTTTGAAGTATTGTGTGAAGTTCTGGTCATCCACCTAAATATATCAATGAGCTTGAAAGACTGCAGAAGAATTTACATGGATATTGTCAAGGCTGGCGGACCTGCGTTATAGGGGGAGATAGAATAGGTTAGTACTTTATTCTGTGGAGGGTAGGAGAATGAGGGAGATTTGCAGAGTTATATAAAATTATGAGGGGTATAGACAGGGTAAATGGAAGCAGGCTTTTTCCGCTGAGGTTGGGTGAGATAAGAAGGTCATGGGTTAAAGGTGAAAGGGGAACATTATGGGTGTCTTCTTCACTTACAGCAGGCGTTCCCAACCTTTACTTTGCCATGGACCCCTACCATTAGCCGAGGGGTCTGTGGAAGTTGGGAACCCTTGACTTAGAGGGTGGTGTAAGTGTGAAGCTGCCAGTGGAATTGATGGCTGTGGGTTTAATTTCAACACGAGAAGCCTGGATAAGGTCCAGTTTTGTGTGTTGCTTGGATAGATACAGTACTGTGCAGAAGTCTTTGAGAGCAGGAAGGGGTCAGGGGAGGGGAATCATGGTTGGGGAAAGGGGAATGGAGAGGGGAGGACGGGGGAAGCACCTGAGAGGCATTCTGTAATGATCAATAAACCAATTGTTTGGAATCAAATGACCTTGCCTGGTGTCTGCGCCTGTGTCACCCTCCATCCTTGCCCCTGGCACTCCTCCTCTGCCCCCTGTCCCACATCCTCCTCGTGGTGCTCTACCTCCATCATTCCCAACATCCTTTACTCCCACCAAACTTACACTCTCTCAGCTCCACGTTGACAAATACAGTGCTGTGCAAAAGTCTTGGGCGCATACACTGTATATAGCTTGCACTGTAAATGGATGGAAAGGCATGGAGGGCTATGGCCCAGGGCGATGGGACTTGGCTGAATAACAGCTTGGCAAGCACTAGATGGGCCAAAGGGCCTGTTTCTGTGCTTTCGTGCTCTATGAGTCTGCAAATCAGGTCTAATATCACTGGCATATGTTGTGAAATGTGTTGTTTTGCAGCAACAGCAGATAATAAACACTATAAATTATAGTAAGAAATCTATATAAAAAAAGAAAATTAAATTAAATGTGTAGCACAAAGAGAGAGGGGGAAATACTGAGGCAGTGTCCCTGAGTTCACTGTCCATTCAGAAATCTGATGGTGGAGGGGAAGAAGCTGTTCCTGAAACATTGAGTGCGTCTCCATACTCCTGTACCCCCTGCTTGATGGTAGCAATGAGAAGAGGGCATGTCCTGGGTAGAGGGATGTGAGAAGAGGGACAGGGGTCCTTAACAATGGATGCCTCCTTTCTAACACATTGCCTTTTGAAGGTGTTCTCGGTGCTGGGGAGGTTAAAGCCCATGATGGAGCTGGCTGAGTTTAAATTCCTATTCACATGGTGTGTTGAAATAACCATTGAATTTAGATTTGAAAATCTCTATGGTACTACTCTCAACTACACAATGAAGTAGTTTGTTCCATGTGTCCACAGCTCACTGTGTAAAGAAATGCTTCCTGATGTTAGTCTGAAATCCCCCTTTAACCAGTCTCCACCTATGGCCCAGTGTCCTTGATGGATTAATTTAAATAGCACCTGGCATCCACCTTACTTATTACTCTTAATGAATCTGAACACTTCTGTCATGTCTCCTCTCATTCTATCTCTACTTAGGCTAAAAGGCTTAATTAGGCTTAATTCTTTCAATCTTTCTTCATAGCTCATAGCCTGCAGGCCTGGAACAAGTCTAGTCACCTTTCTCAGAATCTCTCCAGTGCCTTCACATCCCTTACACAATATGGACACCAAAATTGTACACAGTACTCAAGATGGGGGGGACATAGATAGGCTGAGTGATTGGGCAGACATTTGGCAGATGAAATATAATACTGACAAGTGTGAGGTCTTGCACTTTGGCAGGAAAAATAATAGAGCAAGTTATTATCTAAATGGAGAGAAACTGGAAAGTGCTTCTGTGCAAAGGGATCTGGGGGTCCTGGTGCAGGAAACACAAAAAGTTAGTATGTAAGTGTAGCAGGTGGTCAAGAAGGCCAATGGAATGCTGGCTTTTATTGCTAGGGGGATGGAGTATAAGAACAGGGAGGTCTTACTGCAGTTGTACCGGGTATTGGTGAGACCACACCTGGAGTACTGCGTGCAGTTCTGGTGTCCATATTTAAGAAAGGACATACTGGCTCTCGAGGCAGTGCAGAGAAGGTTCACTAGGTTAATTCCGGGGATGGGTGGGTTGATGTATGATGAGAGGTTGAGTAGATTGGGACTCTACTCATTGGAGTTCCGAAGAATGAGAGGCGATCTTATTGAAACATATAAGATTGTGAAGGGGCTTGATCGGGTGGATGCGGGGAGAATGTTCCCAATGATGGGTGAAACTAGGACTAGGGGGCATAATCTTAAAATAAGGGGATTCCGTTCCAGGACTGAGATGCGGAGAAATTTCTTCACTCAGAGGGTAGTGGGGCTGTGGAATTTACTGCCCCAGAGAGCTGTGGAAGCTACTACACTCAATAAATTCAAAACGGAGATAGACATTTTCCTGGATAAAAATGGCATTAGGGGATACGGTGAGCGAGCAGGTAAGTGGACATGAGGCTAGGTTTAGATCAGCCATGTGATCTCCTGGACCAGTTTTTGATAGCCTGGATGGGTCGGAGAGGAATTTTCCAGATTTTTTCTCCTCAATTGGCAACTCGGTTTTTCCCCCCCGGGTGATCACATGGGTTTGGGCGGGATGAATAATAAAATAAAATGGACGGCATGGTGCCCTGTTGCCTTGTGGGATTCGGTGAAAACTAGAGTTAAGATTGGATCAGCCATGATCTTGTTGAATGGCAGAGCAGGCTTGAGGGGCCGATTGGCCTACTCCTGCTCCTATCTCTTATGTTCTTATGTTCTTATGGGGGCTCACAGGCACATTATACAACTTGAGAATGCCTCTAGACACGAACTCCACAGAGCACAATATATATCCCAACATTCTATTAGCCTCCGTAATCACTTCTGTGCATTGTCAAGATGTTGATAGTGACAAGTCTACCAGGATGCCCAAGTTCTTCTCATCTAGTGCAATGACTCAAGATGCCCCCCCATCGTATATTTATATCCACTATTCCTACTCCCTACATGTAACACTAAACATTTACTTACACCACAGCAAATGGAGAATATAAATTAATAAAATAATCCAGAATTGCATGAAACACTTCTGCAGAGATGACTACAAAATTAATAACTGCTTTATCCAACCTGGCCTTAATACAACCCCAAATCCAACATGTTGGACAGACTCTGAATCATTCATTGTAATGGCCTTAAAATTCAAATACTGCACAAAACAAAATCACAATCCAAAAACTAAATGTATCAACTGGCATTGACCCTGATATGAAATTAGAAAATTACTCTCATCTTAGAAAAACAGACACATAGAAAACCTAAAGCACAATACAGGCCCTTCGGCCAACAATGCTGTGCTGAACGTGTACTTACTTTAGAAATTACTTAGGGTTCCCATAGCCCTCTATGTTTCCAAGCTCCTTGTACCTATCCAGCAGCCTCTTAAAATACCCTATCGTATCCGCCTCCACCACCGTTGCCGGCAGCCCATTCCACGCACTCACCACTCTCTGAGCAAAAAACTTATCCAACATCTCCTCTGTACCTACTCCCCAGCACCTTAAACCTGTGTCCTCTTGTGGCAACTATTTCAGCCCTGGGAAAAAGCCTCTGACTATCCACACGATCAATGCCTCTCATCATCTTATACACCTCTATCAAGTCACCTCTCATCCTCCGTCACTCCAAGGAGAAAAGGCCAAGTTCACACAACCTATTCTCATAAGGTATGCTCCCCAATCCAGGCAACATGCTTGTAAATCTCCTCTGCACCCTTTCTATAGTTTCCACATCCTTCCTGTAGTGAGGCGACCAGAACTGAGCACAGTACTCCAAGTGGGGTCTGACCAGGGTCCTATATATCTGTAACATTACCGCTCTGCCCTTGAACTCAGTCCCTATCTTTGAGTGTCCTATCAACTCAGACCCCAAGATCCCTTTGATGTTCCACACTGCCAAGAGTCTTACCATTAATACTATACTCTGCCATCATATTTGACCTACCAAAATGAACTACTTCACACTTATCTAGGTTGAACTCCATCTGCCACTTCTCAGTCCAGTTTTGCATCCTATCCATGTCCCGTTGTAACCTCTGACAGCCCTCCACACTATCCACAACACCCCCTGCCTTTGTGTCATCAGCAGACTTACTAACCCATCCAGGTCACTTATAAAACTCACGAAGAGTAGGGGTCCCAGAACAGATCCCTGAGGCACACCACTGGTCACCGACCTCCATGCAGAATATGACCCGTCTGCAACCACTCTTTGCCTTCTGTGGGCAAGCCAGTTCTGGATCCACAAAGCAATGTCCCCTTGGATCCCATGCCTCCTTACTTTCTCAATAAGCCTTGCATGGGGTACCTTATCAAATGCCTTGCTGAAATCTATATACACTACATCTACTGCTCTACCTTCATCAATGTGTTTAGTCACATCCTCAAAAAATTCAATCACGCTCATAAGGCACGACCTGCCTTTAACAAATCCACGCTGACTATTCCTAATCATATTATGCCTCTCTAAATGTTCATAAACCCCACCTCTCAGGGTCTTCTCCACCAACTTACCAACCACTGAAGTAAGACACCCAGGTACTTGAAACTGCTCACCCTTTCCTCTGCTGACCCCTCAATGAGGACTGGTCTGTGCTCCCTCAACTTTCCCCCTCCTGAGGTTCATGATCACCGTTTGCCCCAGATGAACATCCTTAACCCGAAACATTTCCCTACGGATAGGCAACCTGACTGTCAAGTTCAATGGTTTAATTTAATATCAGTATACAACCTGAAATTCTTACTCTCTGCAGACATCCGCAAAAGAAAATCCCCAAAGGATGAATGACAGCATAAACGTTAAAACTCAAAGCTGCCCCTCCCTCCTCCCATGCACCAGTAGAGGCAAAAAACCTCCCCCTCCCTCCACTTGCTCCAGCAAAATCAACCCCCTCCCCCCACTATGCAAGCAATATAGCAAAGCCCCCCAGAGACTATGATCTGGAGTCCTTCAGAATCTACTGTCCATCCCAACACTTTGACATCTCAGACAGGCTCCCTTTCTCATTAACGGGAGAGATATCGCTCCTGCAACAGCGGCGATGTTTTGATGTTACATTCACTTGTCCGAGCCTCCTGACTTGAAAAACCAACACAGGAGAGAGGGGGAGACTCCAACATCTGTGTACAGGAGAGAGGGGGAGACTCTAACATCTGCGCACACCACCTGCCTTGACATTTCAATCTCCCGCCACG
Organism: Hemitrygon akajei; assembly: GCF_048418815.1. NCBI lineage: Eukaryota > Metazoa > Chordata > Chondrichthyes > Myliobatiformes > Dasyatidae > Hemitrygon > Hemitrygon akajei. Next base: position 82,630,206 of record NC_133134.1, read on the forward strand.
TCGGCACGGAATCGGCCTGTCCACGGGGCAGCGCCCTGGAGGCGCATGTCTTCCGGGAGGTACCGGATCAGTGTGCTCTGTGAGCGAGGACCCACCGCCCATGAAGAAAACAGTAGGCCGAGCTGCAGCTGAAGGTCACAGATTCCGACAGGACCCCAACCACCCAGAAAAGGGAAGAAGAGGCACGAGGAAAGAAGAAATTAGACTCTTTTACGGACGAGCTGGAAGGAGTCACCCAGGTCCGCAAAGACCCCAAGTATTCCCCATGAGTAGTTCCTTCCTCAAATATCTATTCATTGCCAACAGAAAACCACAACTGTATTGGCTAACAGAAACACAAGAAGATGCTGGAAGTCACACACAAAATGCCGGAGGAGCTCAGCAGGTCAGGCAGCATAGATGGAAATGAATAAACAGTTGATGTTTCGGGCCGAGACCCTTCGGCAGGCCTGGAAAGGAAGGGAGAAGAAGCCTGGATAAAGAGAAGTGGGGAGGGGAAGGAGTACAGGCTGGCAAGTGATAGGTGAAGCCAGGTGAGGGGGAGAAGGGGAGTGAAGTAAGAAGCTAGGAGGTGATTGGTGGAAGAGGTAAGGAGCTAATGAAGAAGGAATCTGATAGGAGAGGAGAGTGGACCATGGGAGAAGGGGAAGGCGGAGGGGCATCAAAAGGAGGTGATGGGCAGGTGAGGAGAGGGGGTTAAGAGCTGATCCAGAATGGATGGAAAAAGAGAGAAGGGGAGCAGGGAAATTACCAATCCGCTAATGTAGATATTGTTGTCCTACCTGTTTCCACTTCCCTTTCAGACACTGATTTTTAACAAGATTGAGCATAAAACATAATGCTATACAGACAACTTCAGTTCACAATGTTGTGTCGACCCTTTAACCCACTCCAAGATCAATCTGACCCTTTCCTCTGACGTAACTCTCCATTTTTTTCTTTCATCCAAGTTCCTGTCTTTTAAATGTCCCTCATGTAACCCCCTCTACCACCTCCCCCATTAGTGCGCTCCATGCACCCAACACGCTCCACATAGTCCCTCCCCCCCCCCCCCCCCCCGTACACTCCTCCAAACATCTTAATGTCACACACACAAAATGCTGGAGGAACTCAGGGGTCAGGCAGCATCCATGGGGAATGAATAAACAGTCGACATTTCGGGCTGAGACCCTTCCTCAGGGCTGGAGGTGAAGGGGCAGGATGTCAGAATGAGAAGGTAGGGAGAGGGGGAGGAGGACGGGTCAGAAGTGGATAGTGAAGCCAGGTGGGAAAGGTAAAGGGCTGGAGAGGAAGGGATCTGATAGTAGAGGAGAGTGGACCGTGGGAGAAAGGGAAAGAGGAGGGGCACCAGAGGGAGGTGATAGGCAGGTGAGGAGAAGAGGCAAGAGGCCTAACTGGGGAGTAGAAGAAGAGGGAAAGGGGGGGGGGAACTCCGAAAGGAGAAATGGACCCAGACAGAAATCAAGCTGCTGTTCCTGCATCCGGGGAGTGGCGTCATCGTGGAGCAACATGTCAGAATGAGATTTGCCCAGACCCTTCCTGACTTTCAGCAGCTAGCAAACTGTCCCTCTGAGGAGAGCACAGGAGTGCGTGCAGAAGGGCTGCTTCCCCTCGCAGCTCCAGCGATCCTGACCTCATTTGCCACCCGAGAGTTCGCACGTTCTCCCATTGACTCCTTCACTCTCCCTCCCGAGTATCTGGTTTGCTCCTGCATCTCAAATGCTAGTAGGTGCCCCCCTAGTCCGGTGGCAGTGTAAAATGACAGACTGTAAGACTCAGCAGCAGAATTAGGCCATTCGGCCCATTGAGTCTTTTCTATGGGCATTTGTGAGAGTGAACATGTAGTGGGGTAGAGGGAAATGGGGGAGGGGAAGCAATGGAATGAGGAGATTGCCACTATCAACACAACTGACCATCAGAAGATAGATACCACAGGAGGGCAGAGAGATTTACAGGTGTGAGGCTACCTCTGCAAAACTTTTCAATTTGTGAAACCACACAAAATGCTGGTGGAACACAGCAGGCCAGGCAGCATCTATAGGGAGAAGCACTGTCGACGTTTCGGGCTGAGACCCTTCGTCAGGACTAACTGAAAGAAAAGATTTGCCAATCACCTTTCCAGCTCTCAGCTTCACCCCACCCCCTCTGGTCTTCTCCTATCATTTCAGATCTCCCCCACCCCCTCCTACTTTCAAATCTCTTACTATCTTTCCTTTCGGTTAGTCCTGACGAAGGGTCTCGGCCCGAAACGTCGACGGTGCTTCTCCCTATAGATGCTGCCTGGCCTGCTGTGTTCCACCAGCATTTTGTGTGTGTTGCTTGAATTTCCAGCACCTGCAGATTTCCCCGTGTTTGCAACTTATGAAACCCCCCCGGTGTCCTTGGCTGTGTAAGTCTGGGGAAGACAGCCTCAGGCTCCGCCAGACTCGTGAGACTGAGACAGCTCTGCCACCCCAAACCCCGGTTTGTGTGGGTGCTGTGCCATTTGCTACCCCGTTACAAATCGGTGCCACGAAATGACAGACAGTACACCGCATACAATCAGAGGAATTATATTTATGAATCTTAATTAAAGGGTTAGTAAAGAATAAGAAAAAGAAAAGGGCTCATTCTAATCAAAGAGTCAAATGTGCACAAGCTGGAGCTCAGCTTGAACTTTCACGCTGGGCCCTCGGTCTGCGTGAACGGCCACACCACCTTGTGAACGTCGCTCGCAATCCGTCTCGAACCGACCCGTCTCCCACTGCTACGACCCGTTCTCCCCAGCATCTTCCTCTTCATCTCCCAGAATGAGAGGGTGGGTGGGGGGTGGTAGGAGAGACCAGGTGAGGGGGTAAAGGGGGAAGTGGGGGTGGGGGAAGGTGTACGAAGCTGAGGGGCGGTAGGCGGAAGAGGCGAAGGGCTGAAAGAAGAAGGAATCTGATATGAGAGGAGAGTGGGCTATGGGAGAAAGGGAAGGAGGAGGGGCACCAGAGGGAGGTGATGGGCAGGTGTGGAGAAGGGAAGAGGTGAGATAGAAGGCACAATGAGGAATTTTAAAAGGGAGAAGCAGAGGGGAGACAGATTACCAGAAGTTAGAGAAATTGATGTTCATGCCATGAGTTGGAGTCTTAAATACACTAGTGAAGTTTAAGAGACTACTAGACAGGTATATGGAGGAATTTAAGGTGGAGGGTTATATGGGAGGCAGGGTTTAAGGGTCGGCACAACATTGTGGGCCGAAGGGCCTGTACTGTGCTGTATTGTTCTATGTTCTATGTTCTGCCCAGATGGAATATGATTTGCTGCTCCTCCAACCTGAATTTGTCTTTATTGTGGCAGGAGACGAGGCCATGGACTGAATGGGGATGGGAAGCTGGATTAAAATGGGTGGCCACCAGGTGGTCCGGCCTGTTGTGGCGGACAGAGCGAAGGTGCTCAATGAAGCAGTCCCCGAAGCTACATTTGGTGTCACTGACCCAGGCTCCATTTCCTCTCAGAGTCACCTTATGTACAGACACTCCTGTGCACAGTGTCACTTTATGGACGTACAATCAATCGAACTTTTTTATTGCTTATAAGCTATCTTATGTGAGTATATTTATCAAATTTTATTATTGTCTTATTGGGTTTTTGTGTGCTGTTTCGGATCTGGAGTAACAATGATTTTGTTCTCCTGTACAGGAAATGACATTAAACAGTGTTGAACGTAGAGGGGGCTGCACCAGCAGATCCAGTTAATAACCTGGACAGGCTCACAGGGTAAGTGTTGTTGTACTTTGCATCTTATTGGACACGGTGCCCAGTGAGGTACTGTTAGGGTGGATTAGTGGAGCCGTTACATTGTTTGGCTATACCCTTTCAGGTGGCTGCGAAGAATCTAAGGCACTTTGAAGAATGATAGCAGAAATGTTTTCTAATCTCCTACGCAGCATTTATCAGCAGTCAGCGCTTGGTGGCACTGGAGCAGCTGCCTCCTCTCTTCACAAGACCATAACACCATGAGACACAGGAGCAGAACACCATGAGACACAGGAGCAGAACCATCGAGTCCATTCTGCTATTCCATCATGTCTCAACCCCATTCTCCTGCCATCTCCCCAAAACCTTGACTAACCAAGAACCTATCAAACTCCCCATTAAATATACTCAGTGACTTGCCTTCCACAGCTCCCACAGATTCACCACCCTCTGTCTGAAGAAATTCCTCCTCATCTCTGTTCTAAATGGACGTTGCTGTGCCCTCTGGTCCTAGACTCAACCACTATAGGAAACATCCTTTCCACATCCACTCTTTCAATGATGGATTTCAATGAAATTCCTTCTTGTTCTTCTGAACTCCAGAGAGTACAGGCCAGAGGCATCAAATGCTACCTGTACATTAACCCTTTCACTCCTGGAATCAGTTGTGTGAACATCCTCGGGACTCTCTCCAATGCCAGCACATCTTTTCTTAGATAAGGGGCCCTAAGCTGTTCACAATGTTCCAGATGTGGTCTGACCAATGCCTGATAAAGCCTCTCCATCACATCCTTGTTCTTATATTCCAGTCCTCTCAAAATAAATGCTAACATTATATTTGCCTTCTGACTCAATCTGCAAGTTCATCTTTAAGGAATCCTGCCCAAGGCTTCCCAAGTCCCTTTGCACTTCTGATTTTTGAATTTTCTCCCCATTTAGAAAATATTCTACAACTTCAGTCCTTCTACCAAAGACCATGACCATACACTTCCTACACTATGTTCCATCTGCTATCTCATATTGCAGACACCCTGCTAGCTCAGCATTACTTGCCCCTTCACCTATCTTCATATTGTCTGCAAACTTGGCCACAAGACCATCAATTAAATCATCCAGATTGTTGACATATTAAATTAAAAGGAACAGTCACGACACAGAGCCTTGCAGAACACCACTAGTCACCAACAGCCAATCAGAAAAGACTGCCTTTATTCCTGTTCTTTGCCTCCTGCCTCCTATCCAAGCTAGTCTCTTTCCCGTAACTCCAGGGGCTTTTATTTTGTTAAGCAGCCTCATGTGCAGCACCTTGTCAAAGGCCTTCTGAAAATCCAAGTACACAACATCCACAGACTCCCCTTTGTCTCCTTTGCCATCCTGCCCATTGTTTCCTCAAAGAATTCCAACAGATTTGTCAGACAAGATTTCCCCTTAAGGAAACCATGCTGACTTTGACCTATTTTAGCACATGCCTTAAATTAGCCAGAAACCTCATCTTTAATAATGGACTCCAATATCTTCATAGCTACTGGTCAGGCTAACTGGCCTATAACTCCCTTTCTTCTGCCTCCCTCCCTTCTTAAAAGGTAGAGTGACATTTGCCAATGTTCCAGCCCTCCAGATCCATTCCAGAATGATCATTTGAAAGATCATTATTAATGCCTCCACAATCTCTTCAGCTACCTTGTTCAGATCTGAGATGCAGTCCAGCTGATTCAGGTGACTTACCCACCTCAGACTTCCAGCTTTCCAAGAATCTTCTCCTTAGTAATAGCAACTACATTCACTTCTGCCCCCTGAATTTCCGGCATACTGCTATTGTCTTCCACAGTGAAGACAGACACAAAATACTAATTAAGTTCATTCAACATTTCTTTTTCCCCCATTACTACCTCTCCAGCGTCATTTTCCAGCCGTCCAATATCCGCTCTTGATTCTCTTTTACTCTTTAAATATCTGAAAAAACTTTTGGTATCCTCTTTTATATTATTGGCTAGCTTACCTTCATATTTACTCTCTATCTCCTTTTGTTTTTGTTCAATTGCCTTCAGTTAGTTTTTAAAAGCTTCCCAATCCTCTAACTTCCCATTAATTCTTGTTATATTATACACCCTTTCTTTTGCTTATATAGTGTCTTTGACTGCCCTTGTCAGCCACAGTGGCCTCAGAATACTACTGCTTCTTTGGGATGTAGCTATCCTGCACCTTCCGAATTGTCCCCAGAAACTCCAGCCATCGCCATTCTGTTGTCAACCCTGCTAGTGTTCCCCTTCCAATCAACTTCAGCCAGCTTCTCTCTCATGTCCCTTTATTCCACTGTCATACTGATACATCTGACTTTATCTTCTCCCTGTCAGACTTCAGGATGAATTCTATCATACTACAATCACTGCCTCCCAAGGGTTCCTTTATCTTAAGCTCCCTAATCAAATCTAGTTCATTACACAACACCCGATCCGGAATTGCCTTTTCCCTAGTGTGTTCAACTACAAGCTGCTATAAAAAAGCCATCTTGTAAGCGTTCTACAAAATTCTCCCTCTTAGGATCCAGCACCAATCTGATTTTCCCAGTCTACCTGCATATTGAAATCCCCCGTAACTAACGTAATATTGTTCTTTTGCCATGTATTTTCCATCTCCCGTTGTAATTTGTAACCTGTCCTGCTACCGTTCGAAGCCTATGTATATCTCCATCAGTTACATGAGCAACTTCTTAAACCTGCCCACAAGAATTCTACATCTTCTGATCCTATGTCACCTCTTTCTCAGGATCTGATTTCACCCTCACCCCCTCTGCCTGCCTGCCTGTCTTTTCAATACAAGGTGTATCCTTGGATGTTAAGCTCCTAACTATGATCTTCTTTCAACTATGACTCAATGATGCCCACAACATCATACCTGACAATCTCTAACAGAACTACAAGATCACCTACCTTATTCACATATGCAGTGTGCATTCAAATATAACTCCTTCAGTCCTGTATTCATCACCCCTTTTCGACTTTGCCCCCATGTTACACTTCAAGTCATCCCACTGACAGCAATTTTGCCCTAGCATCTGCCTGTCCTTCCTGACGGTCTCACTACACACTGCCTCTGCTTGTATACCAAACTGCCCCATCCTCAGCCCCGTTACTCTGGTTCCAAACCCCCTGCCAACTTAGTTTAAAGCCTCCATTAATTGCAGTAGCAAACCTGCCTGCAAGGTTATTGATCCCCCTTGGCTTCAGGTACAACCTGTCCTTTTTGTACAGGTCACACCTTCCAGAAGAGTTCCAAGAATCTGAAACCTTGCCCCCTGCACCACTTCCTCAGTCAATCGTTCATCTGTACCATTATCCTATTCCTGCCCTGACTAGCACGTGGTACTGGGAGTGAGCCACAGATTACTACCTCAGAGGTCCTGCTCTTCAGGATCTTCCCTCACTGCACGGGACCTCTTCCCCCTTTCCATGTCATTGCTGCCAATGTGCACCACGACGTCTGACTGCTCACCCTCACCCAGAGAATCTTCTGTAGCCACTCTGAGACATCTTGGACCCTGGCACCTGAGAGGGAACACACCATCTTGGCTTCTCTTTTGTGGCCATGGAATCTCTTGTCTATTCCCCGAGTTATCAAGTCTCCTACTATAATACTCTGCCTGGTTTTACCTTTCCCTGCTGGGCCTCGGAGCTAGTTAGGGTGCTGCTACTGATCCTTGATAGGCCATCCTCCCCCCACCAGTAATCAAAGGGGATTGCTTGGGAAAGGAAAGAGGTCCACTCCCCTTCCCCACATTGCCCGTCTTTGTTTTTATCTTCTCACTCTCTTTCTCTGCCTCCAAATATCAATCACCTGCCACAGTCTTCCAACACCACCACAGCCCACCTTCCCTTTCTGATACGACCTGTCTGCCATCTCCCACCCACCAACCCCCCAGTCCACCAATCACGTCGGAATCCTTTCTCACCACTCCTTTCCTCCCCATTCATCTCCCACCCCTCCCCAGGTCATCTCCCACCCCTCCCCTGTCATTTCCCACCCCATCCCCATTCATCTCCCACCCCTCCCCTGTCATTTCTCCACCCCTCCCCTGTCATTTCCCACCCCTCCCCTGTCATCTCCCACCCCCACCAGTCATCCTCCCACCCCTCCCCAGTCATTTCCCACCCCTCCCCATTCATCTCCCACCCCTCCCCTGTCATTTCCACCCCTCCCCAGTCATCTCCCACCCCTCCCCATTCATCTCCCACCCCTCCCCTGTCATTTCCCACCCCGTCCCCATTCATCTCCACCCCTTCCGTCATTTCCCACCCCTCCCCATTCATCTCCCACCCCTCCCCAGTCATCTCCCACCCCTCCCCATTCATCTCCCACCCTCCCCAGTCATCTCCCACCACTCCCCAGTCATCTCCCACCCTCCCCAGTCATCCTCCCACCCTCCCCAGTCATCTCCCACCCCTCCCCAGTCATCTCCCACCCCTCCCCTGTCATTTCCCACCCCTCCCCAGTCATCTCCCACCCCTCCCCTAGTCATCTCCCACCCCTCCCCATTCATCTCCCACCCCTCCCCAGTCATCTCCCACCCCTCCCCTGTCATCTCCCACCACTCCCCTGTCATTTCCCACCCCTCCCCATTCATCTCCCATCCCTCCCCATTCATCTCCCACCCCTCCCCAGTCAGCTCACATAGCTCCCCTCTCATTTCCCAACCCTCCCCATTCAACTCCCACCCCCTCCCCAGTTCATCCCCACCCTCCCAGTCATCCTCCCACCCTCCCCATTCATCTCCCACCCCTCCCCTGTCATCTCCCACCCCTCCCCAGTCATCTCCCACCCCTCCCCAGTCCATCTCCCCACCCTCCCTGTCATTTCCCACCACTCCCCAGTCATCCTCCCACCCCTCCCCAGTCCATCCTCCCACCCCTCCCCAGTCAGCTCACATAGCTCCCCTCTCATTTCCCACCCTCCCCATTCATCTCCCACCCTCCCCAGTCATCTCCCACCCCTCCCCAGTCATCTCCCACCCCTCCCCAGTCATCTCCCCTCCCTCCCCTGTCATTTCCCACCACTCCCCAGTCATCCTCCACCCCTCCCCAGTCATCCTCCCACCCCTCCCCATTCAACTCCCACCCCTCCCCATTTCTACTCCCACCCCTCCCCAGTCATCTCCCACCCCTCCCCAGTCATCTCCCCACCCTCCCCTGTCATTCCCACCACTCCCCAGTCATCCTCCCACCCCTCCCCAGTCATCTCCCACCCCTCCCCAGTCATCCCCCACCCTCCCCAGTCATCTTCCCACCCCTCCCATTCAACTCCCACCCCTCCCCAGTCATCCCCCACCCCTCCCCTGTCATTTCCCACCCTCCCCAGTCATCATCCCACCCCTCCCCAGTCATCTCCCACCCCTCCCCAGTCATCCCCCACCCTCCCCAGTCATCTTCCCACCCCTCCCCAGTCATCCTCCCACCCCTCCCCAGTCATCTCCCACCCCTCCCCAGTCATCCCCCCACCCCTCCCCTGTCATTTTCCCACCCCTCCCCTGTCATCTCCCACCCCTCCCCTGTCATCCCCCCACCCCTCCCCTGTCATTTCCCACCCCTCCCCAGTCATCTCCCACCCTCCCAGTCATCCCCCACCCCTCCCCTGTCATTTCCCACCCCTCCCCATTCATCTCCCACCCCTCCCCAGTCATCCTCCCACCCCTCCCCCTGTCATTTCCCACCCCTCCCCATTTCTCTCCCACCCCTCCCCAGTCATCTCCCACCCCTCCCCTGTCATTTCCCACCACTCCCCTCTCATATTCCACCCCTCTCCAGTCATCCCTCAACCCTCCCCATTCATCTCCCACCCCTCCCCAGTCATCCTCCCACCCTCCCCAGTCATCTTCCCACCCCTCCCCAGTCATCTCCCACCCCTCCCCATTCATCTCCCACCCCTCCCCAGTCATCTCCCACCCCTCCCCATTCATCTCCCACCCCTCCCCAGTCATCTCCCACCCCTCCCCATTCATCTCCCACCCCTCCCCATTCATCTCCCACCCCTCCCCAGTCATCTCCCACCCCTCCCTGTCATTTCCCACCCCTCCCCAGTCATCTCCCACCCTCCCCATTCATCTCCCACCCCTTCCGTCATTTCCCACCCCTCCCCATTCATCTCCCACCCCTCCCCAGTCATCTCCCACCCCTCCCCATTCATCTCCCACCCCTCCCCAGTCATCTCCCACCCCTCCCCATTCATCTCCCACCCCTCCCCAGTCATCTCCCACCATTCCCCATTCATCTCCCACCCCTCCCCATTCATCTCCCAGTCATCCTCCCACCCTCCCCAGTCATCTCCCACCCCTCCCCAGACATCTCCCACCCCTCCCCAGTCATCTCCCACCCATCCCCTGTCATTTCCCACCCCTCCCCAGTCATCTCCCACCCATCCCCTGTCATTTCCCACCCCTCCCCAGTCATCTCCCACCCCTCCCCAGTCATCTCCCACCCCTCCCCATTCATCTCCCACCCCTCCCCAGTCATCTCCCACCCCTCCCCATTCATCTCCCACCCTCCCCAGTCATCTCCCACCATTCCCCATTCATCTCCCACCCCTCCCCATTCATCTCCCAGTCATCCTCCCACCCTCCCCAGTCATCTCCCACCCCTCCCCAGTCAGCTCACATAGCTCCCCTCTCATTTCCCAACCCTCCCCATTCAACTCCCACCCCTCCCCATTCAACTCCCACCCCTCCCCAGTCATCTCCCACCCCTCCCCATTCAACTCCCACCCCTCCCCAGTCATCTCCCACCCCTCCCCATTCATCTCCCACCCTCCCCAGTCATCTCCCACCACTCCCCAGTCATCTCCCACCCCTCCCCAGTCAGCTCACATAGCTCCCCTCTCATTTCCCAACCCTCCCCATTCAACTCCCACCCCTCCCCATTCATCTCCCACCCCTCCCCAGTCATCTCCCACCCTCCCCAGTCATCTCCCACCCCTCCCCATTCATCTCCCACCCCTCCCCAGTCATCTCCCACCCCTCCCCATTCATCTCCCACCCCTCCCCAGTCATCTCCCACCCCTCCCCAGTCATCTCCCACCCTCCCCAGTCATCTCCCACCCCTCCCCATTCATCTCCCACCCCGCCCCAGTCATCTCCCACCCCTCCCCATTCATCTCCCACCCCTCCCCAGTCATCTCCCACCCCTCCCCATTCATCTCCCACCCCTCCCCAGTCATCTCCCACCCCTCCCCATTCATCTCCCACCCCTCCCCATTCATCTCCCACCCCTCCCCAGTCATCTCCCACCCCTCCCCATTCATCTCCCACCCCTCCCCAGTCATCTCCCACCCCTCCCCATTCATCTCCCACCCATCCCCTGTCATTTCCCACCCCTCCCCAGTCATCTCCCACCCCTCCCCTGTCATCTCCCACCCCTCCCCATTCATCTCCCACCCCTCCCCAGTCATCTCCCCACCCTCCCCTGTCATTTCCCACCACTCCCCAGTCATCTCCCACCCCTCCCCAGTCATCTCCCCACCCTCCCCTGTCATTTCCCACCACTCCCCAGTCATCCTCCCACCCCTCCCCAGTCATCCTCCCACCCCTCCCCAGTCAGCTCACATAGCTCCCCTCTCATTTCCCAACCCTCCCCATTCATCTCCCACCCTCCCCAGTCATCTCCCACCCCTCCCCAGTCATCTCCCACCCCTCCCCAGTCATCTCCCCACCCTCCCCTGTCATTTCCCACCACTCCCCAGTCATCCTCCCACCCCTCCCCATTCAACTCCCACCCCTCCCCATTCAACTCCCACCCCTCCCCAGTCATCCCCCACCCTCCCCATTCATCTCCCACCCCTCCCCAGTCATCCCCCACCCCTCCCCTGTCATTTCCCACCCCTCCCCAGTCATCTCCCACCCCTCCCCAGTCATCTCCCCACCCTCCCCTGTCATTTCCCACCACTCCCCAGTCATCCTCCCACCCCTCTCCAGTCATCCCCCCAACCCTCCCCATTCAACTCCCACCCCTCCCCAGTCATCCCCCACCCCTCCCCTGTCATTTCCCACCCCTCCCCAGTCATCCTCCCACCCCTCCCCAGTCATCTCCCACCCCTCCCCAGTCATCCCCCACCCTCCCCAGTCATCTTCCCACCCCTCCCCAGTCATCCTCCCACCCCTCCCCAGTCATCTCCCACCCCTCCCCAGTCATCCCCCACCCCTCCCCTGTCATTTCCCACCCCTCCCCAGTCATCCTCCCACCCCTCCCCTGTCATCCCCCACCCCTCCCCTGTCATTTCCCACCCCTCCCCAGTCATCTCCCACCCTCCCCAGTCATCCCCCACCCCTCCCCTGTCATTTCCCACCCCTCCCCAGTCATCTTCCCACCCCTCCCCAGTCATCCTCCCACCCCTCCCCTGTCATTTCCCACCACTCCCCTGTCATTTCCCACCACTCCCCTCTCATTTCACACCCCTCTCCAGTCATCCCCTCAACCCTCCCCATTCATCTCCCACCCCTCCCCAGTCATCCTCCCACCCTCCCCAGTCATCTTCCCACCCCTCCCCAGTCATCTCCCACCCCTCCCCATTCATCTCCCACCCCTCCCCAGTCATCTCCCACCCCTCCCCATTCATCTCCCACCCCTCCCCAGTCATCTCCCACCCCTCCCCATTCATCTCCCACCCCTCCCCAGTCATCTCCCACCCCTCCCCTGTCATTTCCCACCCCTCCCCAGTCATCTCCCACCCCTCCCCATTCATCTCCCACCCCTTCCGTCATTTCCCACCCCTCCCCATTCATCTCCCACCCCTCCCCAGTCATCTCCCACCCCTCCCCATTCATCTCCCACCCCTCCCCAGTCATCTCCCACCCCTCCCCATTCATCTCCCACCCCTCCCCATTCATCTCCCACCCCTCCCCAGTCATCTCCCACCATTCCCCATTCATCTCCCACCCCTCCCCATTCATCTCCCAGTCATCCTCCCACCCTCCCCAGTCATCTCCCACCCCTCCCCAGTCATCTCCCACCCCTCCCCAGTCATCTCCCACCCATCCCCTGTCATTTCCCACCCCTCCCCAGTCATCTCCCACCCATCCCCTGTCATTTCCCACCCCTCCCCAGTCATCTCCCACCCCTCCCCAGTCATCTCCCACCCCTCCCCATTCATCTCCCACCCCTCCCCAGTCATCTCCCACCCCTCCCCATTCATCTCCCACCCTCCCCAGTCATCTCCCACCCCTCCCCAGTCATCTCCCACCCCTCCCCAGTCATTTCCCACCCCTCCCCAGTCATCTCCCACCCCTCCCCAGTCATCTCCCACCCCTCCCCATTCATCTCCCACCATTCCCCATTCATCTCCCACCCCTCCCCAGTCATCTCCCACCCCTCCCCAGTCATCTCCCACCACTCCCCAGTCATCTCCCACCCCTCCCCAGTCAGCTCACATAGCTCCCCTCTCATTTCCCAACCCTCCCCATTCAACTCCCACCCCTCCCCATTCAACTCCCACCCCTCCCCAGTCATCCCCCACCCTCCCCATTCATCTCCCACCCTCCCCAGTCATCTCCCACCACTCCCCAGTCATCTCCCACCCCTCCCCAGTCAGCTCACATAGCTCCCCTCTCATTTCCCAACCCTCCCCATTCAACTCCCACCCCTCCCCATTCATCTCCCACCCCTCCCCAGTCATCTCCCACCCTCCCCAGTCATCTCCCACCCCTCCCCATTCATCTCCCACCCCTCCCCAGTCATCTCCCACCCCTCCCCATTCATCTCCCACCCCTCCCCAGTCATCTCCCACCCCTCCCCATTCATCTCCCACCCCTCCCCAGTCATCTCCCACCCCTCCCCATTCATCTCCCACCCCTCCCCAGTCATCTCCCACCCCTCCCCAGTCATCTCCCACCCCTCCCCATTCATCTCCCACCCCTCCCCAGTCATCTCCCACCCATCCCCATTCATCTCCCACCCCTCCCCTGTCATTTCCCACCCCTCCCCAGTCATCTCCCACCCCTCCCCATTCATCTCCCACCCCTCCCCAGTCATCTCCCACCCCTCCCCAGTCATCTCCCACCCATCCCCTGTCATTTCCCACCCCTCCCCATTCATCTCCCACCTCTCCCCAGTCATTTCCCACCCCTCCCCATTCATCTCCCACCCCTCCCCAGTCATTTCCCACCCCTCCCCTGTCATTTCCACCCCTCCCCATTCATCTCCCACCCTCCCCAGTCATCTCCCACCCCTCCCCAGTCATCTCCCACCCCTCCCCAGTCATTTCCCACCCCTCCCCAGTCATCTCCCACCCCTCCCCAGTCATCTCCCACCCCTCCCCATTCATCTCCCACCATTCCCCATTCATCTCCCACCCCTCCCCATTCATCTCCCAGTCATCCTCCCACCCTCCCCAGTCATCTCCCACCCCTCCCCAGTCAGCTCACATAGCTCCCCTCTCATTTCCCAACCCTCCCCATTCAACTCCCACCCCTCCCCATTCAACTCCCACCCCTCCCCAGTCATCCCCCACCCTCCCCATTCATCTCCCACCCTCCCCAGTCATCTCCCACCACTCCCCAGTCATCTCCCACCCCTCCCCAGTCAGCTCACATAGCTCCCCTCTCATTTCCCAACCCTCCCCATTCAACTCCCACCCCTCCCCATTCATCTCCCACCCCTCCCCAGTCATCTCCCACCCTCCCCAGTCATCTCCCACCCCTCCCCATTCATCTCCCACCCCTCCCCAGTCATCTCCCACCCCTCCCCATTCATCTCCCACCCCTCCCCAGTCATCTCCCACCCCTCCCCATTCATCTCCCACCCCTCCCCAGTCATCTCCCACCCCTCCCCATTCATCTCCCACCCCTCCCCAGTCATCTCCCACCCCTCCCCATTCATCTCCCACCCCTCCCCAGTCATCTCCCACCCCTCCCCATTCATCTCCCACCCCTCCCCAGTCATCTCCCACCCCTCCCCATTCATCTCCCACCCCTCCCCAGTCATCTCCCACCCCTCCCCATTCATCTCCCACCCCTCCCCAGTCATCTCCCACCCATCCCCATTCATCTCCCACCCCTCCCCTGTCATTTCCCACCCCTCCCCAGTCATCTCCCACCCCTCCCCATTCATCTCCCACCCCTCCCCAGTCATCTCCCACCCCTCCCCATTCATCTCCCACCCCTCCCCAGTCATTTCCCACCCCTCCCCATTCATCTCCCACCCCTCCCCAGTCATCTCCCACCCCTCCCCAGTCATCTCCCACCCCTCCCCATTCATCTCCCACCCCTCCCCAGTCATCTCCCACCCATCCCCTGTCATTTCCCACCCCTCCCCATTCATCTCCCACCTCTCCCCAGTCATTTCCCACCCCTCCCCATTCATCTCCCACCCCTCCCCAGTCATTTCCCACCCCTCCCCATTCATCTCCCACCCCTCCCCAGTCATCTCCCACCCCTCCCCATTCATCTCCCACCCCTCCCCAGTCATCTCCCACCCCTCCCCAGTCATTTCCCACCCCTCCCCAGTCATCTCCCACCCCTCCCCATTCATCTCCCACCCCTCCCCAGTCATCTCCCACCCCTCCCCTGTCATTTCCCACCCCTCCCCATTCATCTCCCACCTCTCCCCAGTCATTTCCCACCCCTCCCCATTCATCTCCCACCCCTCCCCAGTCATTTCCCACCCCTCCCCATTCATCTCCCACCCCTCCCCAGTCATCTCCCAGTCATCCTCCCACCCTCCCCAGTCATCTCCCACCCCTCCCCAGTCATCTCCCACCCCTCCCCAGTCATCTCCCACCCATCCCCTGTCATTTCCCACCCCTCCCCAGTCATCTCCCACCCATCCCCTGTCATTTCCCACCCCTCCCCAGTCATCTCCCACCCCTCCCCAGTCATCTCCCACCCCTCCCCATTCATCTCCCACCCCTCCCCAGTCATCTCCCACCCCTCCCCATTCATCTCCCACCCTCCCCAGTCATCTCCCACCCCTCCCCAGTCATCTCCCACCCCTCCCCAGTCATTTCCCACCCCTCCCCAGTCATCTCCCACCCCTCCCCAGTCATCTCCCACCCCTCCCCATTCATCTCCCACCATTCCCCATTCATCTCCCACCCCTCCCCAGTCATCTCCCACCCCTCCCCAGTCATCTCCCACCACTCCCCAGTCATCTCCCACCCCTCCCCAGTCAGCTCACATAGCTCCCCTCTCATTTCCCATAGCTCCCCTCTCATTTCCCAACCCTCCCCATTCAACTCCCACCCCTCCCCATTCAACTCCCACCCCTCCCCAGTCATCCCCCACCCTCCCCATTCATCTCCCACCCTCCCCAGTCATCTCCCACCACTCCCCAGTCATCTCCCACCCCTCCCCAGTCAGCTCACATAGCTCCCCTCTCATTTCCCAACCCTCCCCATTCAACTCCCACCCCTCCCCATTCATCTCCCACCCCTCCCCAGTCATCTCCCACCCTCCCCAGTCATCTCCCACCCCTCCCCATTCATCTCCCACCCCTCCCCAGTCATCTCCCACCCCTCCCCATTCATCTCCCACCCCTCCCCAGTCATCTCCCACCCCTCCCCATTCATCTCCCACCCCTCCCCAGTCATCTCCCACCCCTCCCCATTCATCTCCCACCCCTCCCCAGTCATCTCCCACCCCTCCCCAGTCATCTCCCACCCCTCCCCATTCATCTCCCACCCCTCCCCAGTCATCTCCCACCCATCCCCATTCATCTCCCACCCCTCCCCTGTCATTTCCCACCCCTCCCCAGTCATCTCCCACCCCTCCCCATTCATCTCCCACCCCTCCCCAGTCATCTCCCACCCCTCCCCAGTCATCTCCCACCCATCCCCTGTCATTTCCCACCCCTCCCCATTCATCTCCCACCTCTCCCCAGTCATTTCCCACCCCTCCCCATTCATCTCCCACCCCTCCCCAGTCATTTCCCACCCCTCCCCTGTCATTTCCACCCCTCCCCATTCATCTCCCACCCTCCCCAGTCATCTCCCACCCCTCCCCAGTCATCTCCCACCCCTCCCCAGTCATTTCCCACCCCTCCCCAGTCATCTCCCACCCCTCCCCAGTCATCTCCCACCCCTCCCCATTCATCTCCCACCATTCCCCATTCATCTCCCACCCCTCCCCATTCATCTCCCAGTCATCCTCCCACCCTCCCCAGTCATCTCCCACCCCTCCCCAGTCAGCTCACATAGCTCCCCTCTCATTTCCCAACCCTCCCCATTCAACTCCCACCCCTCCCCATTCAACTCCCACCCCTCCCCAGTCATCCCCCACCCTCCCCATTCATCTCCCACCCTCCCCAGTCATCTCCCACCACTCCCCAGTCATCTCCCACCCCTCCCCAGTCAGCTCACATAGCTCCCCTCTCATTTCCCAACCCTCCCCATTCAACTCCCACCCCTCCCCATTCATCTCCCACCCCTCCCCAGTCATCTCCCACCCTCCCCAGTCATCTCCCACCCCTCCCCATTCATCTCCCACCCCTCCCCAGTCATCTCCCACCCCTCCCCATTCATCTCCCACCCCTCCCCAGTCATCTCCCACCCCTCCCCATTCATCTCCCACCCCTCCCCAGTCATCTCCCACCCCTCCCCATTCATCTCCCACCCCTCCCCAGTCATCTCCCACCCCTCCCCATTCATCTCCCACCCCTCCCCAGTCATCTCCCACCCCTCCCCATTCATCTCCCACCCCTCCCCAGTCATCTCCCACCCCTCCCCATTCATCTCCCACCCCTCCCCAGTCATCTCCCACCCCTCCCCATTCATCTCCCACCCCTCCCCAGTCATCTCCCACCCATCCCCATTCATCTCCCACCCCTCCCCTGTCATTTCCCACCCCTCCCCAGTCATCTCCCACCCCTCCCCATTCATCTCCCACCCCTCCCCAGTCATCTCCCACCCCTCCCCATTCATCTCCCACCCCTCCCCAGTCATTTCCCACCCCTCCCCATTCATCTCCCACCCCTCCCCAGTCATCTCCCACCCCTCCCCAGTCATCTCCCACCCCTCCCCATTCATCTCCCACCCCTCCCCAGTCATCTCCCACCCATCCCCTGTCATTTCCCACCCCTCCCCATTCATCTCCCACCTCTCCCCAGTCATTTCCCACCCCTCCCCATTCATCTCCCACCCCTCCCCAGTCATTTCCCACCCCTCCCCATTCATCTCCCACCCCTCCCCAGTCATCTCCCACCCCTCCCCATTCATCTCCCACCCCTCCCCAGTCATCTCCCACCCCTCCCCAGTCATTTCCCACCCCTCCCCAGTCATCTCCCACCCCTCCCCATTCATCTCCCACCCCTCCCCAGTCATCTCCCACCCCTCCCCTGTCATTTCCCACCCCTCCCCATTCATCTCCCACCTCTCCCCAGTCATTTCCCACCCCTCCCCATTCATCTCCCACCCCTCCCCAGTCATTTCCCACCCCTCCCCATTCATCTCCCACCCCTCCCCAGTCATCTCCCACCCCTCCCCATTCATCTCCCACCCCTCCCCAGTCATCTCCCACCCCTCCCCATTCATCTCCCACCCCTCCCCAGTCATCTCCCACCCCTCCCCTGTCATTTCCCACCCCTCCCCATTCATCTCCCACCCCTCCCCTGTCATTTCCCACCCCTCCCCAGTCATCCCCCACCCTCCCCAGTCAGCTCCCACCCCTCCCCAGTCATCCCCCACCCTCCGCAGTCGTCTCCCACCCCTCCCCAGTCATCCCCCACCCCTCCCCTGTCATGACCCCTTCCCCAGTCATCTCCCACCCCTCCCCTGTCATCACCCCTTCCCCAGTCTTCTCCCAACCCTCCCCAGTCATCTCCCACCCCTCCCCAGTCATCTCCCACCACTCCCCTGTCATTTCCCACCCCTCCCCAGTCATCTCCCACCCCTCCCCAGTCATCTCCCACCCTCCCCAGTCATCTCCCATCACTCCCCAGTCATCTCCCACCACTCCCCAGTCATCTCCCACCCCTCCCCATTCATCTCCCACCCCTCCCCAGTCATCTCCCACCCTCCCCAGTCATCTCCCATCACTCCCCAGTCATCTCCCACCACTCCCCAGTCATCTCCCACCCCTCCCCTGTCAGCTCACATAGCTCCCCTCTCATTTCCCAACCCTCCCCAGTCATCCCCCACCCTCCCCATTCATCTCCCACCCCTCCCCAGTCATCCTCCCACCCCTCCCCAGTCATCCTCCCACCCTCCCCTGTCATTTCCCACCCCTCCCCATTCATCTCCCACCCCTCCCCAGTCATCCTCCACCCTCCCCAGTCATCTCCCACCCCTCCCCTGTCATTTCCCACCACTCCCCAGTCATCCTCCCACCCCTCCCCAGTCATTTCCCACCCCTCCCCATTCATCTCCCACCCCTCCCCTGTCATTTCCACTCCTCCCCAGTCAGCTCACATAGCTCCCCTTTCATTTCCCACCCCTCTCCAGTCATCCCCTCAACCCTCCCCATTCATCTCCCACCCCTCCCCAGTCATCCTCCACCCTCCCCAGTCATCCTCCCACCCCTTCCCAGTCATCCTCCCACCCCTCCCCAGTCATCCTCCCACCCTCCCCAGTCATCTCCCACCCCTCCCCAGTCAGCTCACATAGCTCCCCTTTCATTTCCCACCCCTCTCCAGTCATCCCCTCAACCCTCCCCATTCATCTCCCACCCCTCCCCAGTCATCCTCCACCCTCCCCAGTCATCCTCCCACCCCTTCCCAGTCATCCTCCCACCCCTCCCCTGTCATTTCCCACCACTCCCCAGTCATCCTCCCACCCCTCCCCAGTCATCCTCCACCCTCCCCAGTCATCCTCCCACCCTCCCCAGTCATCTTCCCACCCCTCCCCAGTCATCCTCCCACCCTCCCCAGTCATCTCCCACCCTCCCCAGTCATCTCCCACCCCTCCCCAGTCATCTCCCACCCATCCCCAGTCATCTCCCACCCCTCCCCAGTCATCTCCCACCCCTCCCCATTCATCTCCCACCCCTCCCCAGTCATCTCCCACCCCTCCCCTGTCATTTCCCACCCCTCCCCATTCATCTCCCACCCCTCCCCAGTCATCTCCCACCCTCCCCATTCATCTCCCACCCCTCCCCAGTCATCTCCCACCCCTCCCCATTCATCTCCCACCCCTCCCCAGTCATCTCCCACCCCTCCCCTGTCATTTCCCACCCCTCCCCATTCATCTCCCACCTCTCCCCAGTCATCTCCCACCCCTCCCCATTCATCTCCCACCCCTCCCCTGTCATTTCCCACCCCTCCCCATTCATCTCCCACCCCTCCCCAGTCATCTCCCACCCCTCCCCATTCATCTCCCACCCCTCCCCAGTCATCTCCCACCCCTCCCCATTCATCTCCCACCCCTCCCCAGTCATCTCCCACCCCTCCCCTGTCATTTCCCACCCCTCCCCATTCATCTCCCACCTCTCCCCAGTCATCTCCCACCCCTCCCCATTCATCTCCCACCCCTCCCCTGTCATTTCCCACCCCTCCCCATTCATCTCCCACCCCTCCCCAGTCATCTCCCACCCCTCCCCTGTCATCTCCCACCCCTCCCCAGTCATCTCCCACCCCTCCCCTGTCATTTCCCACCCCTCCCCAGTCATCCCCCACCCTCCCCAGTCAGCTCCCACCCCTCCCCAGTCATCCCCCACCCTCCGCAGTCGTCTCCCACCCCTCTCCAGTCATCTCCCACCCCTCCCCTGTCATCACCCCTTCCCCAGTCTTCTCCCAACCCTCCCCAGTCATCTCCCACCACTCCCCAGTCATTTCTCACCCCTCCCCTGTCAACTACCACTCCTCCCCAGTCAACTCCCACCCTCCCCAGTCATCTCCCACCCTCCCCAGTCATCTCCCACCCTCCCCATTCCAGCAACTACATCAGAATCCTTTCTCACTCTTCCCTTTCTCTTTGTGCTGGCCATCTCACCTCTCCACATTCAGTCCCGATGCAAGAGTTTGGCTCAAAACGTTGACAATTCCTCCTCTCCTTCCTAACCCTCCTGAAAGGGTTAATATACTTGTTAGCTCTACACCTGCACTCACCGGAGATTTGAAGAACGGGGGGGGGGGGGGGAGAATCTCTTTAAAACCTACTGAACACTGAAAGGGCTAGATAAATGAAATGTGGAGAGGGTGTTTCCAATAGGACCAAAGGACACAGGCTCAAAGTACAACCACGTCCTTTCAGAACAGAGACGAGGAGGAATTTCTTTATCCAGAGGGTGGTGAATCTGTGGAATTCATTGCCACAGATAGCTGAGAAGGCCAAGTTACTGGGTATATTTCAAAGTTCAATTTATTATCAATGTCACCATATACCACCCTGAGATTCATTTTCTTAATAAATGGATTCAATAAATCCATAGTAGAATAATAACCTTAATAGAGTCAATGAAAGACTGCACCAACTTGGTGCTTCAACTCGTCTGCAAACACAAAAAGACAGTAATAATAACAAATAAGTAAGCAATAACCATCGAGAACCTAGATGAAGTGTCCTTGAAAGGAGTCCATAGGTTGTTGGAACATTTCAGTGGTGGGGCAAGTGAAACTGAGTGAAGTTATTCCCTCTGGTCCAAGAGCCTGATGGTTGAGGGGTAATAACTGTTCCTGAACTTGGTGGTGTGGGTCCTGAGGCTCCTGTCCCATCTTCCTGATGGCAGCAGCTAGAATAAAGCACGGCCTGGATGGACGGGGCCCTTGATGATGAATACTACTTTCCTAGGGAGGTCGATGGGTTCTTGATTGGTCGGGATGGCAAAAGGTTGCATGGAGAATGGGGTTGCGAAGGAAATTAAATCAGCCATGATCGAATGGCAGAACAGATTTGATGGGCCAAATGACCCAATTCTGCTTCGACATCTGATGACCTCCCACAGATGCTGCTCGACCTGCTGAGTTCTTCCAGCAAATTGTTTGTTTTCCCAGAGTTCAGCACCAACAGTATCTTCTATTTCTGTAGCTATTAAAGTGTTTTTGGGGGAGCATTAGGTCTCATCTCTGCTGTGTACTCTTTGGCTGATCCTGTTCCTACAGAAAAGTGAGCAGAAAAGTGACTCCTTGCATTCACTCATCCACTGGTTAAGACACAAGAGCTGGAAACCATGATCAACACACACAGAGAAACTCAGAGAAACAAACAGTCGACCCTTTGGTCCGAGACCAAACTTGGTCTCAGCCCAAAATGCCGCCTGTTTATTTTCCTCCATAAGATGCTGCCTGAATTGCTGAGCTCCTCCAGTATTTATGGGTGTTGATCATCTGATTGAGAGATTAAGAACTAGTTTGTCGAATTTTAGGGGAGGTGGAGTTGTGGGTATCAGTGTGGTTTATTTTATTATATTAATACATCATCATCATCATCATCATTATCAACATCATCATCATCATCATCATCATCATTATCATTATCATCATGTACTGTGTCGTATGACGCAGGCGATCGTGGTCTTCCATCTGTGTTTAACCTGAGAAATTCTAATAAGACCCCTTTCAAGCTGTTCTTACTCCTTCCTCTATCCGTGGCCGTGATTGCTCTTGGCAAATTGTTCTACAGAAGTGGTTTGCCATTGCCTTCCTCTGGGCAGCGTCTTTACAAGACAGGTGACCCCCAGCCATGACTCTTCAGACATTGTCTGCCTGGCGTCAGTGGTCGCATAACCAGGACATGCACCTTGTGATATGCTCCAGCTGCTCTTACGGCCATCCACAACCTGCTCCCGTGGCTTCATGTGACCCTGATCGGGGGGGCTAAGCGATTGCTACACCCTACCCAAGGGTGACCTCCACCCCACCAACCTCTACATTAAAACAGAGCTTGGAAAGTCTATGTGTTTCCACAGCACGATGCAATCAACTGCACTTGGAATTAGTGAAGGGAAGTGGCTCAGAAACTGCCAGTCAGTTCACTCGTGCCTTGAATACTCCTACTGGGACTAATTGTGTTTCTGTTAAACAGGAATGAGTACAATGGCTGTGGATGGAAAATTCGTGTATTTGTTTCAGCTCCTGTCGAGCTATCAGGTGTCTCTAGAAGTGGAAGTCGCTGTAGTTTTCATCGCACTGGCTCACAATGGCAGGAAGGTGGAGTTTGAAGGCTAACGAGAGGAGCAGGCTGTGTGGAAATAGCCCACGTCTTCAGCAGGCGGAGGTCTGCACAGGGAGGGCTGCTTCAGTCTGCAATCACACAGACTGGAAAATGTAACTTCTGGATTGAATGGACACTGCTCAACACCCTGGGTCTTTGTACAGATTTATTTCTTGATTGAATAGTTTGCGTTTTCTGAGGCTGGGGTTTGGTTCTGGTCCCCGGGTTTTGTGATTTACAGCCTGCAGTTGGAGACTGCTGTCACAGCAGGCTTGGACTTCTCACCATGGCAAAGTGGTTCAAGGACTTCCAGCTGAGCCTGAAGACCCGACCCAAGCCAGAGGGCACCGGGGCAGATTCTGAGGGGGCAAACCGGAATCGGCGCGCCACCCAGGGCGAGGTGACCCCGCGGGGAGTTGGCAGAGAGATGAAAGGAGCGGCCGAGAGAGGGCACGGAGAGTCGGGGCTGGGCAAACTCGGTAAAGCGGTAAGTGCTGGCATACAGGGAAAATCTGCTGGCCTACAAGGGAAGCCGGTTGGCACCACTCTGTTACGAGGGAAAACCGAGGCAAATAAAGCCCCTGCCCAGGGGAGAAATGCCACAGGACTGATTAAAAAAGAATTAACTATAAAGAAGGATAACGCAAAACCAATCAAAGGATCCGGGGAGAACGGGAAGAGTGTTCCTGGAAAAAACATCAAGAACTCCCCTGTGGATCCTGGGAGCGGTGACGAAGCTGGCAAACCGGTCAAAAATCCCACGTTAAAACGGGGACAGAATGCCAGCAAGCCGGGACAAAGCTTTTCTGGGAAGCTCAGTCTAAACGCAGGGAAAATTACAGGGAAGAGCCCAGCCAAAACTGAAATGAAAACTGATCCTATAACTGGGAAAACAGACCTGAAATCTGTAAAGGCTGACTTAAAAGTGGGGAAAACTGAGGTAAAAGGTGGGAGACCTGACCTGAAACTAAAGAAGACAGATTTGAAAACCGGGAAGCCAGAGACAAAAACTGCAAAGATCCCGGATCTGAAAACTTCAAAACCTGACCCGAAACTGAGCAAAACTACAGGCCAAAATCCTGGGAAAACTGGACTGAATCTTGGAAAAATAACAGGGACCAACCCTGGGAAAAATGGATTGAAACCTGGGAAAACAGGACAAAGCCTAGGGAAGACTGGGCTGAATCTTGGAAAAATAACGGGGACAAAACCCGGAAAATCAGCACAAAACCCTGGGAAGCTCTCGGGATCGAACTACCTGTCATCCAAACACAGACTGATCAAAGTGGAAAACCAGGAGAAAAATGGGAAGAATCTTCTGAACCGGATGCAGAGCGTGAAAAAAGAAGAGGAAAGTGGGAAGTCTGTGCAAGACACGGTAAGCGAATCGGTGCATTCTAATAAAGTACTTTAAATGGAATGGTAAATTACACAGCAGTGGTTTTCTAAACGTCCAGGCTTAGCATCCAGTAGACAACACCTCTGTTTACACTTCTGACCACAGGGATTCACAAAGAACTTTAGTTTTTGCTTGTCAAACCTTCATTTATAGTCAAAGTACCATACACAGTATGGCGAGCATTCACAGTGGGACAAGGAAATACAATAGAATCCGTGTAAAGCTACACACAAGGACTGGCAAACGACCCGTGTGCAAAGGGGGACAAACTGCAAATGCAAAGACAGAAATAACACTGAGAACATGGAGGTTCTTAGGGTCCTTGAAGGTGAGCCTGTAGCTTGTGGAATCAGTTCAGTGTTGAGGTGAGTGAAGTTATCCACACCGGTTCAGGAGCCTGTTAGCTGAGGGGTAATAACTGTTCCTGAAGATGGTGGTGTGGCACCCAAGTCTCCTGTACCACCTTCCCGATGACATGGCCTGGATGGTGGCCGGGGGGTGTCTTCCTGCTTTCTTGTGTTGGGGATGCAGTGGCTGGCTTTTGTGTGGCAGTATGACAATCTCTGCTTTTCCCTAGCGGTTGTATGTTTAATATTTCAGTGGTTTTGTAAATATGTTATTGATTCTGGCAGCATGATAACTCCTGCTTTTCCCTAGTTAAGATGACTGAGTGATAGATATTGTCCCTGTCGTGCATTTAATTCAGTAGTGCTTCAATGATATTGTAAATGTATTGCTGATTAAGCATTCTTTACTTGCTTAAATAATTAATTATGGGTTATATGTAAAAATTTGTGAATTGCACGCATCATGACGCTACTACGGGATATGTGCGCACCTCGCTTAAAGTAAAGAACAAAGTTAGACTCGCTCCCTTGTTTTCCTTTGAAGTAGTTTACCAGCAAACAGTATAAGAGACGTAGTTTTCATGTCAAGGTAGAAAGATCCCTCCAACCTGCTCTTAGATTTTGTGCCCAAGGCTCCAATGATGTGATAGGACAGTTTTTTCACTTGCAGGTGAAAAGAAATTTAGAGTAGTATCAAAAATTTTATATGGAATATTCATCAACTTCATTCCACCAGTAGCTTGTGAACCAAGTGGATTGCTTAGTATCCGACAAAGCCAGATACGAGTCCAGGAATCCCTGTTAGTTACCACACACCTATAACACACGCAAAATGCTGGAGGAACTCAGCAGCTGTGGAAAGGAACAAAGAGTCGAGATTTCGGACTGAGACCCTTCATCAGGACTGGAAAGGAGGTGGGGGCAAGGTGCCACAATAAGAGAAGTTGGGGAGGAGGGGAAGGACTACAAGGCTAGAGGGTGATAGGTGCAGACAGGTGGGTGAGGGAAGGGCGGATGAAGGAAGAAGGTCGGAGTTGACAGGTGGAAAAGGCAAGGGGCTGAAGAAGAAGCAATCTGATAAGAGAGGAGAGGAGAAAGGAAAGGAGGAGGGGTACCACGGGGAGGTGGTAGGCAGGTGAGGAGAAAAGCTAAGAAGGGGGCCAGAGTGGAGAATTGAGAAAGAGGGAAGGGGGAGGGGGAAAAATTACCAGAAGTTAGAGAAATCGATGTTCATGGCGTCAAGTCGGAGACGGAATATGAGGTGCTGTTTCTCCAACCCGAGAGTGACCTCATTGCGGCAGAAAAGGAGCCACGGACCGACATATCAGAATGGGAACGGGGACTGGAATTTAAATGGTTGGCCCCACCATCTCCATTTTGCAGACGGAGCAAAGGTGCTCGACAAAGCAGTCCCCCAATCTACAGTGCGCCAAGCCTCACCGATACAGAAGGAGGTCATATCGACAGCACTGGATATAGTAGACAACCCCCAACAGATTCACGGGTGAAACCTTGCCTCACTTGGAAGGACTGTTCGGGGCCCTGAATGCAGGTCAATGAGCAGGTGTCAGCTCATGTCTGCATCTGACTTTGGTGTTCCGTGAGGGTAGAAGGTGGTGACCAAACTCCAGCTGTTGACTCCGGGTCCAGGAGGGTGCTGGCAAGGATAAGTTGACCTCCATGATTGAATAGCCTGTTAACCCTTCGCCTTCACTTGCATGCCAGGTTGAATGAGATGCTGGAGGGTTATGGGGGCGTGCAGCATCGAAGAAGCACAGCATTCGATGTAAGAGCCAGAGCAGATCATGCAATTGACTGAGCCCCAATCTTCCTCCTCAGCATCACCTCCTTTCCAATCTCTATCTCCAGCCGTATTACTGAACTGGAAAAGCTCAGCCGTCAACGTCACAATAACTAACAGCTCCCTGGGATAGAGACATTCAAAACTCCACGGAATAAAGGAATTCCTTCGAGCTTCGGTCTAGTTTGTGTAGTCGAAGCAAAACCCGCTTTTGAGGTGGGAGGAGGGCTGATGATCGTGTTGCCTTTCTTTTTATTGTGCAGGGGGGGGGTGGGTTTGCTGTTTCTCTCTGAACCGACTTCTATGATTTCCCTTTGTTCTGTGGCCATCTGGAGAAGGAGAATCTCAGAGTTGTGTACTGCATACATACTGTGATAACCTTTGAACCTGCTTCCTGGAGCTTACGTGGTTCATTATTACGTCCCATTTAACAGGCTTGAACCTCAGGCTGTAGCTCACCCCGAATGAGCACGAGCTGAACTCTACCTGGCAACGTGGCTCTGTCCTATACCTTTGTAGGATTCTTCATGCACTTCACGCCAGTGACAGTTGTGTCTTTAACTCCATGGGTTCCATACTCTGAAGTTACTGCATGAGTATGATTCTTAAGTTAGCATTCGGGGCTGGTCTCCCACAGCCTTGCAACCATTTCTCTTTAATGCATTGTAAATATCAGACCAATAATGTTCACAATGCTAGGTTCTTCCTCCACGGGAGACCATAGAACATAAGCCCATTCGACCCATCAAGTCTGCCCTGCCATTCAATCTTGGCTGAATATTTTCCCTCTCAACCCTATTCTCTCCATAACCTTTGACACCCTTACTAATCAAGAACTTATCAACCTCCACTTTAAATATACCAAATGACTTGGCCTCCACAGCCGTCTTTGGCAATGAACGGCACAAATTCACCACCCTCTGGCTAAAGAAATTCCTCCTCATCTCTCTTCTAGAGGGACATCTTTCTATTCTGAGGCCGTGCCCTCCGGTCCTAGTCTCCCCCATGAGAGGAAACATTCGCTCCACTCTATCTAGGATGTTCAATAGGCTCCAACAAGGTCACCCCTCATTCTCCTAAACTCCAGTGAGTACAGGCTCGGAGCCAATGCTCCTCATATGTTAACCCTTTCATTCCCAGGATAACCCTCTCCAATGCAAGCAAACCCTTTCTTAGCTAAAGGACCCAAAACTGCTCACAATACTCCAAGTGCGGTCTGACCAATGCCTCGTAAAGCCTCAGCATCACATCCTTGCATATTTATATTCCAGTCCACTCGAGCTCACACAATTCAATTGAAACCATCCCCTATAGAAATATCATTTTCATTTTTAGAATCTTTTTATTGATGCATAATCTTCCACAGCTATAAAATGATACAAAACTTCAACAAGTTGATATATACACAATTAATAAAGCTGAAGAAAAAGACTTATCAAAAAAGGATAATATATGATTATGAAAAAATTGGAATATCAATGTCGGTATCGGGACTGTAGTGAAAACAAAGTGTACAGCCTCTCGTTGTATTCTCCACCTTTTAGAATGAACCCACCACGGCTTTGTACTTGTGCAATACCAACACAATGCTGAAACTTAGCAATAATTTAGTTTAATAAAGTTTGCAGGTCTTACATTCTATATGTTATTTTACTATTGATGCACATGCAGACGACTCCAAAAATCTCACCCTTCCTCTCAAGGAAAAATGATTTTATACAATTTAAGGTTCCATTCAAAGTGCTTTAACTGTTCCTTTCTTTTTTCTTCCCTGTCACACCTCTATTAGCATTTGTAATGAAACCAGCAAATGTGTGTCAGGTAGAAACGGTAGAGAGGAGAACAGATTTAACAATTAAAGCCAGTGGTCTGTCATCAGATCGAGGACAAGTTAGAAATTTTAAGCTGCGTGGGAGAGGGCTACAGGAATGTCTCTGATTATATGGAAATGCAGACAAACTGAAATCACTGGCTACTACGGGAAGCAAAGGAAGAGACTGCAGGACCTTTGGCGATGTTCTTTGTCTTCTTCACTGGAGTGGAGTCAGAGGGCTAGAGGGTGCCAAATGTTATCCCCATGTTCAAGAAAGCAAAGGGATAATCCTAGGAATTATTGGCCAGTGAGTCAAGGATTTTTTTTAAACTTAGAGATACAGCACAACAACAGGCCCTTCCAGCCCAAGCCCACGCCACCCAATTCCTCACTTATGCTACTAACCCGTACCTCTTTGGAACGTTGGCGGAAACCAGAACGCCCGCAGGAAACGCACACGGTCACGGGGAAATGTATATCCCCCTCACAGACAGCGGTGGGAATTGAACCCCGGCCACTGGCGCTGCAATAGTGCGACGCTACCGTGCTGCCTCAGAGTTGAAGACTGACTGAACGACACAGGTGATGGTGGTGGCGGTGCAGGCTGAGAGAGGGTTGTTGTTTATTACAGCCGGTCTGTCCGACACGGAACAGAGAACAGCACAACTCAGTACTGGCTCTTCATCCTACGATGTTGTGCCGACCTGTTAATCCACTCCCAGATTAACATGGCTCTTCCTTGCCATAGAGGCCGCCATTGTCCTAACATCCATGTGTCCACCTTAGAGTCTCCTTAATGTTCTTAATGTATCTGCCTCTGGCAGTGCATTCGTGCACCCAGCACTCTGTGTAAAAATAGCTTTTCCCCCTTTCATTTCCTCCAATCACTTTAAATTTATGCCCCTTCATATTAGTCATTTCTGCCCTGGGAAAAAGTCTCTGGTTCTCCACTCTGTCTATGCCTCTTATCATCTTTTTATTAATAATAATAATAAGTACTTTATTGATCCCAAGTGGGAAATCAGTTCATTGCAGCAGCAACTTTTTAAAACACACATAGCAAATAATAAATAATGTAATAATATTAAATAACAATAAAGTACAAAGTAATAATATACACAAATATAAAATAATAAAACAGAGATTTCTCCAGTCGCACAGAGATGAACTGGTGTAGATGCGTGTTGCATTTGGTAGGGAAGATTTTCTGTGACGATCCTTGTGCCAGCGGAGCTGAATGAGTCTGTTGGAAAGGGGGCTCCGCTGCTTACTCAGCAGGTCATGGAGAGGATGTGTCTGATTATCTATAACGGATAACAGTTTGTTTAATGACCATCTCTCCACCACTAACTCAAAAGAGTCCACATCCTTTGAGGTGACCAGAACTGTACACAACACACCAAGTCTGGTCTAACCGGGGTTTTGTACAGCTGCAACATTACCTCGTGGTTCTTGAAGTCGAATTCCTGATTAATGAAGGCCAGCACACCATATACCTTCTTAACCAGCCGATCAACCTGCGCAGCAACTTCAGAGGTTCTGTGGGCATGAAGCCTCAGTCCTTCTGTTCCTGCAAACTGATGACAATCCTTCCATTAACCCCGTGTTCTGCCTTCAAAGAGTATGTTGGAATTGGCCATTAGAGTAGATTTCCAAGCCCATCATGACGAGCTGATCTTCCACTTCCTCCATCCCTCTCCTCGTTGCTTTGACTAGGGATCTTTACCCTTGACTGCGGACCCTTCCTTCTGTCTTAAGAATTCCTGATCTATCTGGGGACCCCAGACCACATCTTTTCTGGTCTCTTCCTCTTCCTATCATCAACTGCTAATGTGTCTTTGATCACTGCCTTTGCTCTCACCTTTCCACTTCTGAAATAGGTTTTTAATTGGTATTTGTAACCTTGGGTTCAATACACCTCCATGGCATTCCACCTGCCTGTGTCTGCCATCTCTCCTCTCCCTATAATATTCTGGGATCTTTGTACCCTTTAATTGACTCAACTCTTCAACTCCCTGGCTTATAACTCCTTGATTTATTTTTCTATAAACTTCTATATCCACCTTTTCAAGTCAACTTTATAACCTACCAAGGATTTGGTCTCTAGTCTAATCCCCTTGGGTAGTTTGGTGTAAGTTTGTTTGTCATCCATTGCTCCAGGAGATGCCTTGCCACATCGCATTAAGTTCACTACATAAATACAGGTTGTTGTCTCTGAGACGACCATAACAACAGACAAAAATTGGGATTCTGTCATGCCTTTCCATTTTGGGAATGCTGATAGGAAAGGCTCTGACAGCGTCAGAAAGGATGGCAATGTGTTCCTGATGTGATAAGCATACAATCAATGGACACTTTATGAGTTACTTCCTGTACCTAATAAAGTGGCTACTGAGTGCATGCTTGTGGCCTTCTGCAGCCATAGGTTCGATGTGCTGAGCATTCAGAGATGCTCTTCTGCACACCACTGTCGTAATGTGCAGTTATTTCAGTTACTGTTACATTCCTGTCAGCTTGAACCACTCTGCTCATTCTCCTCGGACCTCTCTCATTAACAAGGTGCTTTCACTCACTGAACTCCCACTCACTGGATGTTCACCATTCCCTGCAAAGTCTAGATACTGTTGTGTGAAAATCCCAGGAGATCAGCAGTTTCTGAGATACTCAAACCACCCCATCTGGCGCCAACAATCACTCATGGTCAAAGTCACTCAGATCACATTTCTTGCCCATTCTGATGTTTGGTCTGAGCAGCAACTGAACCTCTTGACCATGTCTGCATGCTTTTATGCATTGAGTTGCTGCCACACGATTAGCTGATTAGATATTTGCATTAACAAGCAGGTGTATAGGTGTACCTAATAAAGAGTCCATGGGGTGTATAATAATATTTATAAAATAATTCGCTTTTGAAATTCACTTACACTTAAGTTCAGTCACAAGAATAGTCCTGATGAAGGGTCTTGACCTGAAGCGTTGACAGCGCTTCTCCCTATAGATGCTGCCTGGCCTGCTGTGTTCCACCAGCATTTTGTGTGAGTCACAAGAATAGTTTGTTCTCTTTCTCCCGCTTATACAGAGGAACCAATGTTTGGCCGGCTGCTTTCATTAAATCTGTACCTGATCTCCCTGGCGTTTTTCTCAACAACCACCAAGGTTCATACTTGGTGAACAACAACACACACAAAATGCTGGTGGAACACAGCAGGCCAGGCAGCATCTATAGGGAGAAGCGCTGTCGACGTTTTGGGCCGAGACCCTTCGTCAGGACTAACTGAAAGGAAAGATAGTAAGAGATTTGAAAGTAGTGGGGGGAGGGGGAAATGCAAAATGATAGGAGAAGACCAGAGGGGGTGGGATGAAGCTAAGAGCTGGAAAGGTGATTGGCGAAACTGATACAGAGCTGGAGAAGGGAAAGGATCATGGGATGGGAGGCCTAGGGAGAAAGAAAGGGGGAGGGGAGCACCAGAGGGAGATGGAGAACAGGCAAACAACTAAATATGTCAGGGATGGGGTAAGAAGAGGAGGAGTGGCATTAATGGAAGTTAGAGAAGCCAATGTTCATGCCATCAGGTTGGAGGCTACCCAGCTGGTATATAAGATGTTGTTCCTCCAACCTGAGTTTGGATTCATTTTGACAATAGAGGAGGCCATGGATAGACATATCAGAATGGGAATGGGACGTGGAATTAAAATATGTGGCCACTGGGAGATCCTGCTTTCTCTGGCGGACCGAGCATAGGTGTTCAGTGAAACAGTCTCCCAGTCTGCGTCGGGTCTCGCCAATATATAAAAGGCCACACCGGGAGCACCGGACGCAGTATACCACACCAGCCGACTCACAGGTGAAGTGTCGCCTCACCTGGAAGGACTGTCTGGGGCCCTGAATGGTGGAGAGGGAGGAAGTGTAAGGGCAGGTGTAGCACTTGTTCCGTTTACAAGGATAAGTGCCAGGAGGGAGATCGGTGGGAAGGGATGGGGGGTACGAGTGGACAAGGGAGTAGCGTAGGGAGCGATCTCTGCGAAAAGCAGAAAGAGGGGGGGGAGGGAAAGATGTGTTTGGTAGTGGGATCCCATTGGAGGTGGTGGAAGTTACGGAGAATTATATGTTGGACCTGGAGGCTGGTGGGGTGGTAGGTAAGGACAAGGGGAACCCTATCCCGAGTGGGGTGGTGGGTGGATGGGGTGAGGGCAGATGTGCGGGAAATGGGAGAGATGCGTTTGAGAGCAGAGTTGATGGTGGACGAAGGCAAGCCCCTTTGTTTAAAAAAGGAAGACATCTCCTTTGTCCTGGAAAGAAAAGCCTCATCCTGAGAGCAGATGTGGCGGAGATGGAGGAATTGTGAGAAGGGGATAGCATTTTTGCAAGAGACAGGGTGGGAAGAGGAATAGTCCAGGTAGCTGTGAGAGCCTGTAGGCTTATAGTAGATATCAGTACATAGGCCGTCTCCAGAGATGGAGACAGAAAGATCAAGAAAGGGGAGGGAGGTGTCGGAAATGGACCAGGTAAATTTGAGGGCAGGGTGAAAGTTGGAGGCAAAGTTAATGAAGTCGACGAGCTCAGCACGCGTGCAGGAGGCAGCGCCAATGCAGTCGTCGATGTAGCGAAGGAAAAGAGGGGGATGGATACCGGTATAGCCTTGGAACATGGACTGTTCCACAAAGCCAACAAAAAGGCAGGCATAACTGGGACCCATGCGGGTGCCCATGGCTACACCCTTGGAAGTGGGAGGAGCCAAAGGAGAAATTATTGAGAGTAAGAACTAATTCCGCTAGACGGAGGAGAGTGGAGTTATGCCTGTCTTTTTGTCCCATTCCCATTCTGATATATCTGTCCATGGCCTCCTCTATTGTCAAAATGAATCCAAACTCAGGTTGGAGGAACAACACCTTATATACCGGCTGTGTAGCCTCCAACCTGATGGCATGAACATTGGCTTCTCTAACTTCTGTTAATGCCCCTCCTCCTCTTCTTACCCCATCCCTGACATATTTAGTTGTTTGTCTGTTCTCCATCTCCTTAGCTATCTATTTATTTATTTATCCCCCCCACTTTTTCTGCCCCTTTTTTCTCTCTCTCTGCCTAAAACTCTTTGCCTGTTCTCCATCTCCCTCTGGTGCTCCCCTCCCCCTTTCTTTCTCCCGAGGCAATGCTATTTGGGCCCCATATCTCAGAAAGGATTGTTGTCATTGGAGAGAGTCCAGAGGAGGTTCACGAGGATTATTCCGGGATTGAAGGAGTTAAACACATACAAGGAGCGTTTGGTATCTTTGGGCCTGTACCCACTGGAATTTAGAAGAGTGCGGTGGGGGTGGAGAGGATCTCTGAACCCTAATGAATGTTGAAAGGACTAGTTAGGGTGGATATGGAGAGGATGTTTCCTATGGTGGGAGTGTTCAGAATTAGAAGGCACAGCCTCAAAATTGAAGGGCGCCTTTTTATAAGAGAGGTAAGGAGAATTTTTATTTTAGCCAGAGAGCAGTAAATCTGTGGAATGCTCTGCCACAGAACTACAGACTGCAGTGGAGGCCAAGTCCAAGGGTATATTTAAGTTGGAGATTGATAGTTCCCTGATCGGCCAGGGCATCAAAGGATATGGCGAGTAGGCAGGTGTATGGGGTTGGGTGGGATCCAGGATCAGCCATGATGGAATGGTGGAGCAGACTCGATGGGCTGAATGGCCTAATTCTGCTCCTATGTCATATGATCTTAATGGACTAATATCCCAATAACACACATACAGAATGATGGAGGAACTCCTCGGGTCAGACAGCATCTATGGAAAGGAATAAAGAGTCAACATTTCGGGCAAAAACCCTTCATCACTGCAGGAAAGATGGGGAAAAATCCAGGATAAGAAATGGGTGAGGGGAAGGAGTACAAGCTAGACGGTGAGGCCAGGAGAGAGGGAAGGTGGGGTGGGGTAGGGGTGGTAACTGTCTCAATAATTGTTTTTGACATAATTGAATGAGGGCTAAATATTGGTCAGGATAACAGGGAGAACCTGCTTCGCTTTGAAATGCTGTGATGGGCTGATTTGGCAAATGGATCCTCAAATCGAACATCTTGTCAGCAAAGCAGCACAGAGTGGCAGCAAGAGCAGATTAGATGGAGAGGGAAACGTGAGGAAAAGCCGGCGAGCAAGTGTGTTCATTCTAATCTCTCTGTGTTCATTCTACTCCACCACTCTAATCATCTGACTCAACTCCCTCCGCAGATCATCATTGTGGAAGACTACGCAGACCCCTACGACGCCAAGAAACGGGAGACAGGGCAGAACGAGGCGGAGCGGGTGGGGGAAAACGATGGCTACATGGAGCCGTACGACGCACAGCAAATGATCACAGGTAAGGTGCCTGAAACGTAGGACCACGGGGCCCAGCTGCTCTAACTAAGCTCAATGAGCCAAGCTCTGAACTAGTGGCTGGGCTACTTTTCATTGCAAATTCATGGATTCAGTGGCAATGAGATCCCAAAAGACTTTGATGCATATGTAAATGATCTCTTTGGATCACAATGTGACCACCCCCTTGCCATCTTCTTCTTCGTCTTCGGCCCATCGCCGCTGATTGGGCATAGGCCGCTGAGAGCAGGTCACCAGAGTCAGTCCTGGGCGGAAGGTTGGTCAGTCCTGTGGCTTCTACTTTCACCACACAACCTCATATATCTCCTAGGTGAAGCTCCTTCCTCCCCCAGGGATGAGGTCTCTGGGGCTTCTGTTGGTGTTTCTGGGGCTCTAGGATTTTATGGGCTGGGGTTTTAGCCCCCGTGCACATTCCTCCTCCTTTCACAGCCAAGCCTGGTGGAGTCCATGGTGGAGCTCCCCTTGCTATAGTTACAGCAAGGCGTCAATGGGAAGTCATTGCAATAGGGGTCTGAGTCCAGGGGGAGTGCTACAATCAGCATTGCCAAACCTACCGCTATCAGACTGACCCTGCTCTTTTCCTTTCTGAATGATGATAAGGCACAGGAGCCTCATTCACTCCAGCTGACAGCTCCAAGAATATGGTCTACTGACTTATGGCAGACCTGGAACCCACCTGGGATTATACGGTCTTGTAGGGATTTTCCACTGAGTCAAAGGCAGTTTTCCTCACTCCATCACGAGTGTCCTCATTACTGCTGGAAGGTACACTGGGGGAGCCCAGTAGAATATGTGTGTGTTTTTTCCTGGTTTCTGACTCTGGGAAGGATCTAGATTGGGAAGATTAATGTTGCCGTTCTCAGTTCAATGGTTGTGTGTACTTATTAACAAGATTCATCTCAGTAACATTGATTCCTGAACGGGATTCCTAATGTTAATGAGCTAATAACCAGAAGCTTGGAGAAATGAGTTCATATGGCAGCTCAATAATTTATTTTATTTACAGATAAAGCACAAGAGAATGAAGTTATGTCTAATGTAACTGAATATATTTAGAATCAGTTCTGTCATAAAAATTCAAAATGAAAACAAACATTTTTGAAACATGCAGAGGATCAAGCAGCCTCTGTGGACAAAGAAATTCTCACTCCCCCTCTCTTTCTCTTTTTTTCTCATGCGCTCCTTCGCTCTGTATCTTTTTTCCCTCCCTCCTTTTCTCTCTCCCTCTTCTCCCCTCCCTCCCTCCCCGCCCCAGTCCCTCTCCCCTCCTTTGGGGTGGGGGGGGGGCAGATGGGCAATAAACTTCAACTTGGTCGGTGATGTAGAGACAGAAACAGAGAGACAGAGAGAGCAAGAGTGCATGAGAGAGGGAAAGGGAGAGAGAGAGAGAGAGAGAGAGGGAGGGAGCATGTAAAATAGAGAGAGAGAAAGGGAAGGGGAGTAGGAATTTCTTTCTCCACAGAGGCTGTTTGACTCTCCATGTTTGCACTTGTGACCTGCTCCACCGTCGGAGTGCTGGAGTCAAATCTCAGTATGCTGCTGTGAAATGGACCCATCGGAGGGGTTGAGCCCAGTGAACCGGGAAGGTTTCCCCTCTGATCTCGGGACTTGTTAGATAGATAGATAGATAGATAGATAGATAGATAGATACTTTATTCATCCCCATGGGGAAATTCAACATTTTTTCCAATGTCCCATACACTTGTTTTAGCAAAACTAATTACATAAATTACTCAGTAAAAATATGATATGCATCTAAATCACTCTCTCAAAAAGCATTAATAATAGCTTTTAAAAAGTTCTTAAGTAGTTTACTTAGATACATTAAATACAATCAACCCCGGCACTTTAACATATCTTACTCCTGGCAGTAGAATTGTAAAGCCGAATGGCATTGGGGAGTATTGATCTCTTCATCCTGTCTGAGGAGCATTGCATCGATAGTAACCTGTCGCTGAAACTGCTTCTCTGTCTCTGGATGGTGCTATGTAGAGGATGTTCAGAGTTATCCATAATTGACCGTAGCCTACTCAGCGCCCTTCGCTCAGCTACCGATGTTAAACTCTCCAGTACTTTGCCCACGACAGAGCCCGCCTTCCTTACCAGCTTATTAAGACGTGAGGCGTCTTTGTCTTTGCTCAGTGCACCAGAGCAGGGCTGAGGAAGAGCAGTCTTCGCAGTAATGTGCAAATGTGGGTGAAAGGTGAAGACAGAGATATGCTGACACTTGCGCTGAAAGTTGTACTAAATGGCCGGCGGGCGACTGCTCAGCACAGTGAAAGAAAACAGGACTTCTGATGGGCTTTAGATCAGAGTCTTTTTGGGGGCTTCGCTACTCCTTGCATGACAGGTGGTTGGGAAGGGACTGGTGCTTTTTGGGGGCTTCGCTACTCCTTGCATGACAGGTGGTTGGGAAGGGACTGGTGCTTTTTGGGGGCTTCGCTATTTCTTGTATGATGGATGGTGGGGGGGTGCTGATGCTTTTTTGCTGACGCAGGTGGGGGAGTTGA
This sequence comes from Hemitrygon akajei, assembly GCF_048418815.1. Taxonomy (NCBI): domain Eukaryota; kingdom Metazoa; phylum Chordata; class Chondrichthyes; order Myliobatiformes; family Dasyatidae; genus Hemitrygon; species Hemitrygon akajei. The sequence continues at coordinate 82,667,217 of NC_133134.1, forward strand.
TGATTTTGACGATACTTGCACGTGGGAGGGCGGGGAGGCTTTGGGGTTCTAATGTTCTTAATGTTCTCCTGTTGGGGGGGGGGGTTCTGTTTTGTGGATGTCTGTGAAGAGGAAGAATCTCAGGCTGTACCCTCTGTACATTCTCTGATATTAAATGGAACCATTGAATCGAGAGATCCCTTTCTCGGATCTAGGGTCCACGGTAAGAGAAGGCTGTAATTTGCCATGTAATCTCACCCACCACGGGAGACTGTGCCGGTGAGACGTAACACAGAAAGCTGGCACTGGTACAAGCTTTAAAGCAGTCCCTTCCTTTGTAGCCCAGTTCCTGTGACCGGGTCAGGAGTGGTTTTCAGAAAGTGACGCCTCGCTGGCGGAAGGCGGTGAGCTTTTTTTCCTGCTCTCATGTGAGGGTGAGATAAGGGACGCCAGGGGAGGTGGAAGTGACCGAGTCGCTGATGACCTTTCGGGTCGCAACCTTTGAACCTAGCTCTACTGAGTCAGAGGCTTGAGAAGAGCTGAAGTGCATAACAGCTAATGTGAACAGTTAATTGTTCACACCCGCCAAAATCCACTTCCATTTCCACCCCACTGTACTCACAGTAAAATAAGCTGAAAAGGAAAGCGCTTCACATGGTTCTGAGAAAATAAAGAGCGATTCTTGTGTAACTGCCATCATCCATTTTTTTTCCAGACTAATTTGGAGACATACAGATTTGTTGATAATCATCTTTATTTTAATGCAGACTTGCATGCTTAAAAAAAATACTTGTTTATTGTCCTGCAAAGTCTTTTGAGTCCTCATCAGTAGCTGAGATAGCCCGGCAGATTTACACGGCTGGTTCCTGAAATGAGAGGGTTGTCTGATGGGTTAATAGGATGGGCTTTCTCTCCTAGCTTGGAAGAATAAGGGAATATCATTGAAACTTAGAGGCTTAAGAAAAGGGTTGATAATATGTTCAGAATGCTCAGAGATTGCATCTCCTAGTTAGGGAGTCTGGATTCAGGGAATGGAGTCTCATGTTGTGGTACAGGTGTCCCCCCCCCCCCTTTACAAAGGTAGAGCGTTCCTATGAAACCTTTCTTAAGCCGAAATGGCGTAAAGTAAAGAACCATTAATTTATATGGGAAAAATTTTCGTAAAAGTGAGAATCCTCTTTGTAATGCGAAAACAGGTTACTAATGTAGGTCTTTTGTAAAAGCGAAGTGACGTAAAGCGAGCATTCGTAAAGCGGGGGACACCTGAATTGGATCACAACAGACCGCGATGAAAAATTCCTTTTCCTTACCCCCCAGAAGCTAAGTTAAGTTTGTTACTGACTGTATTTAAGGCAGACACGGGTGGTGTAGTGGTTAGCACAATGCTTTATACTACCAGTGACCTGGATTCAGTTCCTGCCGCTGTCTGTAAGGAGTTCATACATTCTCCTCGTGGCTGTGTGTAGACTCACTTTTGGAGACTCTGCAGTTCTCAGTGTCACTTGTTTGCTTTTTTTAATTATTTGCACGACTTGCACTTTTTTGCACATGGATGTTTTCCAGCCTTTGAGTTTTCGTGCACTCTGTTGTATTTGTTTGTTTGCCTGCAAGAAGATGAACCCAAGGTTGTAAATGGTCTACACAGCGCAGTGGCTAGCACAGCGCTTTACAGTACCAGCGACCCGGGTTCAGTTCCCGCCTCCGCCTGTAAGGAGCTTGGTGATCTCGCCATGAGCGCGTGTGTTTCCTCCCACAGTCCAAAGACAGACCAGTTAGTAGGTCATTGTAAATTGTCCCGTGATTAGGCTAGGGTTAAGTCGGGGTTACTGGGCGGTGCGGTGTGGCTGGCAGGTCCTACTCCATGCTGTATCTCAATAAAATAAAATAAAAGGTTTTAATACCTGAAGACAAAACAAGGAGAAATGGAGGGTGGGGAGAATTATGGTTGAGGTAGAGGATCAAACGATGGTATTAGACAGGAGCTGACTCAAGAGTCCAAATGGTCTACGGCTTCTATTTACCTTCCAGTCATGTTGCTAAGTCTGAAGGATCTCATTGAAACCTATTAAATTCTGAAAGGCCTAGGTAGAGTGGATGTGGGGAGGATGTTTCCTATAGTGGAAGGGTTTAGGACCAGAGGACACAGCCTCAGAATAGAAGAACGTCCCTTTAAAACAGAAATGACCAGGGAATTTTTCTGCCAGAGGATGGTGAATCTGTGGAATTCATTGCCACCAATGCCAGTGGAAGACAAGTCATTGAGAATATTTAAAGCAGAGATTGATAGGTTCTTGATTAGTAAGGATGTCAAAAGCCACTGCCAGAAGGCAGGAAATGGGGTTGAGTGGGATAATATAATGGAGCCATGATGGATTTGCAGAGCAGACTCGATGGGCTGAATGGCCTAATTCTGCTCCTATGTCTTATGGTCTTATGGATAAAAACAGATGTTCGTTATTTTTTGTTGTTCTATGTATGTTACGATTACCGTAGGACCTGTATGTCTCCAAACCAAAGAAGTGAGCAGGGAAAATCATTGACGACACTACCCACTCTGCAAACTGCCTTTTCAAAAGTTCCCTTCTGGAAAGTGCTTTCGGGCTTTTAAAACAAAAATACTTCACGCCATCTTAAAAGTTTCTTCCCCCCCCCCCCCAGACCAACTATTCTAGTTAGCTCCCCCCCCCACCCCTCTCTATCTGTTACCTCAATCTCTGCACTGCACTGTAAACACATTAAATCACTTTTTATAATGCTGTTTAATGCTGGTGTTTCAAAGTCAAAGTAAATTTATTAGCAAAGTACATACTGTAGTTGTCACCATATACAACCCTGAGATTCATTTTATTGAGGGCAAACTCAATAAATCTATAATAGAATAATAACTATAATAGAATTAATGAAAGGATGCACCAACTTGGGCGTTCAACCAGTGTGCAAAAGAGACCAAACTGCGCAGATACAAAAAGAAAGAAATAATAATAAATAACTAATAAATATTGAGAACATGAGATGAAGAGTCATTGAAAGTGAAACTATAGGTTGTGGGAACGGTTCTGTGATGGAGCAAGGTATGAACGTTTTATTCCATATCTGTACTATAACCTCCAAGTTTACACATTCTATATAATTCCCTATTCTTTATAATTGTTGAATGCCGTTCTTTTTTCTGCACATTGCGCCCTGCCCAAAGCACCCCGGTAAACTCCTGATCCGTGTACAGTAAATGCACATGGCGAATAAGTTGATCCTTGATCCGTTAGAAAATACTGACATTGTAGGTGCAACATAAAACCAAGCTTACTTCTTCTAACCCTAGAATTTCAAAGTTCAATGCACATTTTTTATCAAAGTATGTATAAAATTACACAACCTTGCGATTCGTCTGCTTACAGGCAGCCACAAAACAAAAAACCTGTAATAACCCATTTTTTAAAATGACCAAAAAGCCCCCAATGCACAGAGAGAGAGGGAAAAAAAAGAGAAATGGTGCAAACAATAAAAGCAAGCCTCATCATTCAGAACGAAAGTGAGTCCAGAGACACGAAGCCCGGAGTAGCCGGAGCAGGCCCACAGCCTCGGTCTCATGGCCACGGAGAGTGGAACAAACGTCTCACAGCAGCGAGCAGAACCGGCTTTGAATATTAAAGATACTGCTGCGCTATTTTCGGATCAGGGTTCTTTCCTGGGGTCCAGACAGAATTGTGCCTCATCCAAAAAATAACTTAGTCACTCACTCACCTCAGTACCTTTGGAATTTGGCAAAATGCAAACAAAGGAATGTATAGCCTGAAGAATTATGTTATCTTACAACACACGCAGACGATTTGTTGCGTTGTGCACACGGCCACTGTCCAGTTAGTCCTACTTTCCCACCCTTTTCCCTTTAACTGACATAACACTACAATGTAATGTAATTAATGGCATGGGAAGCTCTTTGTACTCTTTCCATGGGAAATGTTACAACACTGTCAATTAAACAGCCATCCCTCAGCCACTCCTTGGAGTGAATCAGTCTTCAGTCCATCCTCTCTAGCACTTGCTGCTGATGATAGATGTGCTTTTGCAGATGCTGGAAATCCAAAGAAACACACTCATACTGTAAAATGCTGGAGGAACTCAGCATCTATGGAGTGGAATAAATATTTGACATGAAAGTAACTAATAAAGAGAGGGGAGGCTCCACCAAAAACACAATTAACCATCTTCCCATTTAAGAACAAAATGCCTGACCATGGAGAACAGATGCAAAATAGCCAACCATGGAGAACAGACACAAAATGGCTGACCATGGAGAACAGACACTAAATGCCTGACCATGGAGAACAGACATAAAATGGCTTACCAAGGAAGACAGACACAAAATGCCTGACCATGGAGAACAGATACAAAATCCTGGAAGACCTTAGCATAATTTATGGAGGGAAATAAACAGTCAACATTTCAGGTCAAGACCCTAGACCCTTCATCAGGACTGGGAAGGAAGGGCGCAGAAGCCAGAATAAGAAGGTGGGGGTTGGGGAGGGGTACAAGCTGACAGGTGATAGGTGAGGGAGAAGGGGGATGGGTGAGTTGGGGGAGGGAATGAAGTAAGAAGCTAGGAGAGCATGAGTGGAAGTGGTAAGGGATGGAAGGGGAAAGAAAAGGAGATAGGAGATGAGAGTGAACCATGGGAGAAAGGGAAGGAGGAGGGGCACCAGAGGGAGGTGATGGGCAGGTGAGGAGAGGAGAGTCAGAATGGGGAATGGAAAAGAAAGAAGGGAGAGAGGGAGGAATTAGGGTAATCGGTGTTTATGCTGTCAGGTTGGATGCTACCCAGAAGGAATAAGAGGTGTTGCTCCTCCACCCTGAGAGTTGCCTCATCATGGCAGTAGAGGAGGCCATGGGCAGACATGTTGGATTGGGAATGGGAAGTGGAGTGGGGTTCTTGTTCTATAAACCTCACAACTTAACATAATTGAAAAAAAACACTTCAGGGTTTTTCATGTTTTCAGGCCAGCCCATATTGCTTTGCAGTCAGCTATGTACATTTTAAAGTAAGTTACCGGTGCAGTGCAGAAAATCGAAAAGCCGCGCCCATAATCAACGTTCTATATTTTAAGATTTCTTTTAATGTATAAGGAACCTCCATCATCAAGGACCCCAACATCCAGGCTGTGGTGTCATCTTGCTAATACCATCAGGCAGGAAGGATAGGGGCCTTAGGTCCCACACCACCAGGCTCAGGAAGAGTTATCACCCCTCAACCATCTGGCTCCCGAACCAGCGTGGATAACAGACAGACAGACAGACATACTTTATTGATCCCAAGGGAAATTGGGTTTCATTACAGCCGCACCAAGAATAATGTAGAAATATAGCAATGTAAAACCATAAATAATTAAATAATAATAAGTTAATCATGCCAAGTGGAAATAAGTCCAGGACCAGCCTATTGGCTCAGGGTGTCTGACACTCCGAGGGAGGAGTTGTAAAGTTTGATGGCCACAGGCAGGAATGACTTCCTATGACGCTCAGTGTTGCATCTCGGTGGAATGAGTCTCTGGCTGAATGTACTCCTGTGTCTAACCAGTACATTATGGAGTGGATGAGAGACATTGTCCAAGATGGCATGCAACTTAGACAGCATCCTCTTTTCAGACACCACCGTCAGAGAGTCCAGTTCCACCCCCACAACATCACTGGCCTTACAAATGAGTTTGTTGATTCTGTTGGTGTCTGCTACCCTCAACCTGCTGCCCCAGCACACAACAGCAAACTTGATAGCACTGGCCACCACAGACTCGTAGAACATCCTCAGCATCGTCCGGCAGATGTTAAAGGACCTCAGTCTCCTCAGGAAATAGAGATAGCTTCACTCACCTCAACACTGAACTGGTTCCACTCGCTTTCAGAGACTCTGCAATTCATATTCACAGTTTTATTTATCTATTTATTTACTATTTGTACATTTTATCTTCTTTTGCGCATTGATTGTTAGTCGGTCTTTGTGTAAAATATAGTTTTCATAAACTCTGTCGTATTTCTTTATTTTCCTGTAAATGCCTGCAAGAAAGCAAGCCTCAAAGTGGGGCATTGTGACATTCATGTACTTTGATCATACATGTACCTTGACTTTGAAGTCTGTGACATTCTTAACCCCGTTGACAGCTTTATTGGCTAAGAACTGTTAAAGCAGTTTTACTGCAGAGCACCGTCTCTGTCGGGGATGACGCACTGCTTAATCACGGCAAGAACAACAGCCACGCAACTCAGAGCTTGTTACACTGTGCTGCCAAAGTAGCTTGCGTTCAACATATCTTTTAAGTTTAATATCTGTTAGTGACATCCTGTGGACACCCATGACAACAATAGAACCCACTGCATGCAACGAGAGATGTACTTCAGTGAATACAACTGTGCGTTTTTTTCATCTGTTATGTTTGCATTTCCAGCTCCCTCCCATTTCTCTGACTGAATCTGATCCTGCCTTTTTAATTTAAGCTCTCTCCTCCTATGCCACTTCCCAGCTGTTTCCCCATATTGTTCTGTACTCATTACAAATAGTTATCCAAATTCCAAGAAACTGAAATGACCGTCGGCCCAGACCGCACGGACACATGTGGTTAAGCAGGCTCGAGCTGGTGCTCTGGGCCAGTCTTACTGTTTGAACACAAGTCAGATTCTTTATCGCTTCAGATCAGAGAAGGAATTCTAGTTGTGGCTCTTGCTGATCCCAAAAAAACTCATTACTGATCTAACTCAGCTTGATGTTCTGACACAATCTCCATATCTTCTGATGTTGGCCTCCAAAACAGAGATCCCAGGGTCTTCAGATGTTGCAGGGATTTGCCCAGATGTAGTTTTAATCTCCCTATCAAAGCGTACATAAAAGGTGTTGTGCTCATCTGGGAGTGGGCCATCGCTGCCATGTTAGGTTTGGCTTTTGTAGGAAGTTATGGCCTGTAAACTCCAGCAGAGCTAACAGGCATCTGATTCCATCTCTACCCTGAATCAGGTAGATTAAGCTGATTAAGGCTTCTTCACCCATAAGATAGCCTTACATATTTTGTACCTGGACTTGCATAGTTCAAGAGTACAGGGTTATAGGGGAAGCCAGGCGGATGGGGGAGGAGATGAGTAAGAAGCTCGGAGATGATAGGCGAAAAAGGTAAAGGGTGAAGAAGAAGGAGTCTGATAGGAGGAGAGATGGACCGTGAGAGAAAGGGAAGGAGGGGGCATCAGAGGGAGATGATAGGCAGGTAAGGAGAAGAGAAGAGGATTTTGCAAGTGTTACTCTGGATTCCCAGCATGTGCAGAATCTCTTGTGCTTGTAATTTCACTGATGGGGTAATTTTAGTAAGACATCTTTACTCATGTATTGTGCATGCCATTTGCCTTCTCCAATTATAGTGGATTTCGGTTAATTGGGTCATTGTTTAATCGGGCAGCTGTTTACTTGGGACGGCTCTTAAAGAACAAAACCAAATCGAGAAAATGGCTGGATTCCTGTTGTCTATTTAGGATTTAATTGGGGCAGGACAGTGTTGCCAGACCTTTTCTAACTAGCGTCAGTGGTGTGCACGCGTTGGCGCTTAGAGGGAATAGCTTTTAAAGAGCATCACTCAGCGTGTTTATGCTCAAAAAGCAGTGAGTTTTGCCAGTATTAAGCAGTGAGACAATTCAGAACTGATTTTCTCCCTGTAGTTCCAAGCACCCAGCCTTGGAGATGCCAGCAATGCTGGGAGAAAAAATGAAATTATTTCACTACTTCAACACCATGAGGAATTTGAAGGTATCGGCAATTATTTTGAATGTTACAAGGAAATTGAAGATTTGAAGGATGCAGTCTTTGAAAATACCAGGCAGTCCACTGTCTACACAAGCTGTCTGCTCTGATTTTGTTAATTTTCAGTCAATTATAAGAACACATCAGTGTACACTGGATGAATTCCTCCGTTGATAACTATCAGGAACTAATACACAGTTTTACAGTACTGTAGTAGTATTGGTAGTCATAGTTAGAGAGTCATAGAGAAGTACAGCACAGAAACAGGCCCTTTGGCCCATCTAGTCCATGCTGAAACCCCTTAAACTGCCTACTCCCACCGACCTATACTGGGACCATATCCCTCCATACCCCTTCTGTCCATGTACCTATCCAAACTTCTCTTAAATTTTGAAATTGAGCTCGCATGCACCACTTGGCAGCTCGTACCACCCTCTCACCACCCTCTGAATGGAGTTTCTGCTCATGTTCCCCTTAAACATTTCACCTTTCACCCTTAACATGTGACCTCTAATTGTAGTCCCACCCAACCTCAGTGAAAAAAGCCTGCTGGCATTTACCCTATCTATACCCCTCATAGTTTTGTATACCTCTACATTCTCAATCTTCAATCTTCTACATTCTAAGGAATAAAGTCCTAACCTATTCAATCTTTCCTGATAACTCAGGTCCTCCAGACCGAGCAAGATCATTGTAAATTTTCTCTGTAATTTTTCAACCTTATTTGCCTCTTTCCTGTAAGGTAGGTGACCAAAGGTAGGTAGACGCTGTCCAAGTTGCATGCCATCTTGGACAATGTCTCCCATCCACTCCATAATGTACTGGTTAGGCACAGGAGTCCATTCAGCCAGAGACTCATTCCACCGAGATGTAACACTGAGCGTCATAGGAAGTCATTCCTGCCTGTGGCCATCAAACTTTACAACTCCTCCCTCAGAGTGTCAGACACCCTGAGCCAATAGGCTGGTCCTGGACTTATTTCCACTTGGCATTATTAACTTATTATTATTATTTAATTATTTATGGTTTTATATTGCTATATTTCTACACTATTCTCGGTTGGTGCAACTGTAACAAAACCCAATTTCCCTCGGGATCAATAAAGTATGTCTGTCTGAATGTCTGTCTGTCAAAACCTGCACACAATACTCCAAATTAGGCCTCACCAACATTCTATACAACTTCAACATAACATCCCATCTCCTGTACTCAATACATCGATTTATGAAGGCTTTCGTCACCTGTCTACCCGTGATGCTACTTCCAATAAATTCTGGACCTGTAATCCCAGATCCCTTTGTTCTACCACACTCCTCAGTGCTCGACGTTCACAGTGTAAGACCTGCCCGATTGGTCCTCCCAAAGTACAAAACCTTGCACTTGTCTGCAAATTAGTGTTCTAATTTATTCTGTATTTCATTTAAATGCATAGTTCGTTATGCAGTTGAATGGTAGTTTGTCTTTTTTTAATACCTTTTTAAGTATTTCCATGAAAATTCGGTTGATTGGAGCAGCTGCTTAATTGAGCCAAAATGTACTGGTCCCAGTGTGTCCCAATTAATCAGAATCTTGCTAGACCTGCATGTTAGTTATCAGTGACATAAATACATCAAAATTTCCCAATGTCATTTTTAAATATATTCTGCTTTGTGCACCATGTGGGTGACCATGTTACGTTCCAGCTGCTTTGTTTCCAGCCACACATCTCACTTGCCTACAATCAAATTGATGCCTTTTTACTCTCTCCTTTATCTTCAAAATTTGATTCCCTCAGCCAGACGTTGCACAGTTAAAACCCAAGCACTACCTATTCCCATTCTATTTAAGTTTGCTAACCTAAACCATTTGTTCTAGCTTTTTTGACCATCTTCCTATGTGAGACCTTATTGAAAGCCCTCACATCCATTGGTTCAACCGTATTGATTTTACTAATTATATTCTCAAAGAAATCCGATTGTGATGAATAGATGCCTATAGGACTAACATCGTCATCATTATGTGCCGTGTGGTATGACATGGGCGATCATGATCCAAGACCATGATTGTTCTTGGCAAATTTTTTGACAGAAGTTGTTTGCCATTGCCTTCTTCTGGACAGTGACCCCAGCCAGTATCAATACACTTCAGAGATTATCTGCCTGGCGTCAGGGGTCGCATAACCAGGACTTGTGATCTGCACCGGCTGCTCATACGACCATCGACCACCTGCTCCCATGGCTTCACATGACCCTGATCGGGGTCGGGGAGGGGGAAGGCTAAGCAGGTGCTACACCTTGCCCAAGGGAAGGAGCACCTTACGCCTCCTTTGGTAGAGACAACTCTTAGGATTATGTGAGGCTCAAGAACAGAGAACAGCCAGCATCTTTTCCCCAGGATCAAAATGTTTAATACTAGAGGGCATACGTTTAAGGTGAGAGGGTCAAAGTTGAAAGGAAATGTGTGGCACAATCTACTTTTTTAAAAACACAGCATGGTGGGTGCCTGGAATGGGCTGCCAGAAGCAATATTGGGGCCAGATAGAGGCATTTAAGGGGCTCTTAAATGTGCAGAGACAAGAGGGATTTGCATATTCTGTAGGCAGAAGGGATTAGTTTATTTAGGCATTTCATTACTAGCGTTGTTGGTGAGTTGTGGGTGTGCTATGCTGGTGCCAGAAGCATAGCAACGTTTCGCCCCCAGCACAATCCTTACTGATTTGATGCAAACGACACACTTCACTCTATGTTTCATTGTCCATGTGACAAGTAAAGCTAACTTATCAAATCTCATTAATTTGGCACATCATCACGGGCCAAAGGGCCTGCTCCTGTTCTGTTTTGTTCCATGATTGATGTTTAAGAGGTAAGTTTTAAGATCAATGTATATCTCAATTTGATTATTTGTTGCCTCCCCCATCTCTACAATCTCCTCCAACCCTCTGAAAAAATTTACTGTATACTTCATTCTTAGCCTGAAAATTATTCCATATAAATATGATCCATCACTGTCAGCTATACCTTCAGCTGTTTAAGCTAAAATGGTTAAACTCCTTCTATAAGTCATTTCGGTCTTGCTTTAGCTACCGTGTCCTCCAAGAGGACCACAACCTTGTCGTAGGGTTTGGAGGCTTGCGTGCCTCAATGATCCGGAGAGCTACATTGGCTGGAGTCAGAGCTTTATGCTTTGGCTCTTGGTAGGCAAAGGTTAAAGGCCAGACTAAGAGTGGTCAACCGGTCCTCCAGGTTCAGGGGTTCAGCTCGGGGCTAACAACCTTGACTGATCAAACAAAACTGTTTTGGAAACAGCAATGAAGAATCCTTCCACGTCTGAGTGTGACGGTATCCCTGAGTCTCCACCAGACGCTTGCACGACTGACAGTAGTGAAAGCTGAGCCACTGACACGATGATGGAAGCCCTGAACACAGACAGAGATGGAGGACCTTCATTGCTGCCCTAAACGCCAGCTCCACAATCGGCAGTACGTTAGCTTTCCTGCATGGCTTGTATCAAATGATTGCCTGATTAAGTTTTTTTTTACTTTACTAATTTTTCAGGGTCAGAACATTTGCAGCATTTGTCACTCTTCTGTAAGTGCCTTTGAGAATGTGGGATGAAGTGTCTGCTGAAGGTGATATGGGAGGCGTTCCAGGGCTTCGACATTTGCGCTCGTCTCCATTGTCAAAAGAGTCAGGAGTCAGAGCTGTTGATAAGGTCAGCACTCTCGGAGTTCAATCCTGGATCTAAGGGTCCCGTTCTCTGCTAGTTCGGGGCTCAACACCTAGGACCAAGGGCCGAAGGACGACTGGAAGTCTGGAATTTGTCACCCAATGGTCAAAATCTGTAGATTAGAGGCCTGGGGATTATTTATTTATTTATTTATTGAATAGCGCCTTCCAGCCACTTGAGCTGCAGCACCCATCAGCCCCCGATTTAACCCTAGCCTAATCACGGGATAAATTACAATGGCCAATTAAGCTACTAACTTTGGGCTGTGGGAGGAAACCGGAGCACTTGGGGAAAACCCATGCATTCCGCGTACAAACTCCTCACAGATGATGTCGGAACTGAACCCTGAACTTCGAGCTGTAGTAGCATCACAACGCTTTCGTCCACCTAGTCCACGTCACGTTGTCCAGGTCTGGTTATGTGCAGGTGTGTTCTTATTGGCTGTTTTCTGACGTGTTGCCAAACGGAATTGAACATTGTGCGATGCCCAACCTCAAATAACCACAACCATCTTCCTTTGCACAAGATATGGCTCGAGTTGCTGCCCATTGGCCAGTTTTACCAAAGCTCCTTGATGCCACATTAAGTTAAATGCTGCCTTGGTTTCACCCTGCCAAGGAGAATTCTGCTGTTTGTTCAATGATTGGATTGAGACCATGATGAGTTCAGAACCAGAGTGATCTCCTGTTGGAACCCAAAGTAGCTACTTGGGAGCATTGTCAATGAAACCTACCATCACGGGCGATTGACGATGGGTTGAGTAGTAATTCATTGGATTGAATCTACACTGCATTTTGCAAACAGAAAGTTCAAACCTGCCAGCAAGAAGTTTGCACATCCTCAGGGTACTCTGGTTTCCTCCGACAGTCCAAGGATGTACCATTTGGTGGGTTAGTTGGTCATTGTAAATTGTCCTGTGATTAAATTGCTGGTTTGCGAGGTGGCACAGCTCAAAGAGATGGAAGGGCCTATTCCACACTGTATCTCAATAACTGGCTGCTACGGTAGCGTAGAAATACTACAGAATTTGTGGAAAAACTATACGTAACAACCAAGAGCAAAAGAAGACAAATCATGCAAATGATTTATAAAGTAAGTAAATAATTCTACGAATGAGTTGTAGAGTCTTTGAAAGTGAGTCTGCAGGTTATGCGCTGAGGTGAGTGAAGTTATTTGATCAGGAGTCTAATGGTTGTAGGGTAATAACTGTTCCTGAACTTGGTGGTGTGGTGCCCAAGGCTCCTGTAGCTTAGCAATTTTCTACATTGTCATGGAGGACGGGCAGATAACTACAGAGCCCTGGTGAAGGACTTTGTCAAACAGTGCAAGCTGAATCATCTGCAGCTCGGCATCAGTAAGACAAAGGAGATGGTGATGGACTTTAGGAAGACTAAAGCCTACACTGCTCCCTGTCACTATTGATGGTGAGGACCTACAGTATCTGGGGTGCACCTGAATGACAGACGTGAGTGGAGCACCAACAGAGAGGCTGTGTACAAGAAGGGCCAGAGTTGCCTCTACTTCCTGAGGAGATTGAGGTCCTCTGGAGTATGCAGGCCTCTCTTTCACATGTTCTACCAGTCTATTGTCTATGCGGTGGTGCGCTGGGGCAATGGCATCAACACGGGTGATGCCAACAGGCTCAATAAATTGATTAGAAAGGCTGGCTCTGTTATAGGAGTCAAACTGGACACACTGGAGGCTGTGGTAGAACAAAGGACCCTCCAGAAAATCCTGACAATTCTGGACAATATTTCTCACCTTCCGCACTTTCAGTAATCGACTAAGACAACTGCACTGCTCCAAAGAGAACTATATGAGGTCATACTTACCCTGGCCATTAGGTTCTGTAATGAGGCAACCTATAGCCGAGGAATTTATGTATTTATTGACATACAGTACCCTTCTGGCCTTTTGAGACATGCTGCCCAGCAATCCCCTGATTTAATTCTAGCCTAATGACGGGACAATTTACCATGACCAATTAGCCTACCGACCTGTGCATCTTTGGACTGTGAGAAGGAACTGGAGCACGCGGAGGAAACCCACACAGTCAAGTGGAAAATGTACAGACTCCTTACAGGTAGTGGCGGTATTGAGCCCGGGACACCTGTACTAACCTCTACACTAAGTGATGACTCCTCCTGTTAGACAGCTTGTGGAAACTAATTTTTTAATTCTTTCTGCTTCTCTTCTATCATTTGTATCTGTGCACTTGTAATGCTACTGTGACACCGCAATTTCCTTTGGGACCAGTGAAGGATCTACCTGTCTGTAGATCTAGTCTTTAAATAGACTGGAACTTCTTGTTAAGAGTCTCCACTAGAAGCACAGCCGGGATGTTTTCTGATCCCATAGACTTTGCTATATCCATCTTACTCTGCTACTTCTTGAGGTGATGTGGAGTTAATAAAATTGTTTGAAGACTTGCTGGAGGAAGTCAAGAGGAATTATATACTTGGAATTTATGACCATAAGAGCACAAGACATAGGAGCAGAATTAGGCCATCTGGCCCATCGAGTCTGCTCCGCCATTCAATCATGGCTGATCCTTTTTTTTTCTCCCCCTCAACCCCAGTTCCCAGCCTTCTCCCCATAACCTTTGATGCCATGTCCAATCAAGAACCTATCAATCTCTGCCTTAAATACACCCAACGACCCGGCCTCCACAGCTGCCTGTGGCAACACACTCCACCGTCCTCTGGCGAAAGAAATTTCTCCACACCTCTGTTTTAAATAGAGGCCCCTCTATCCTGAGGCTGTGCCCTCTTGTCCTAGACGCTGGATGAACATGGGGTGAACGCTTCAGTTACATTAACAGTCACGTTCTGGGCCCTGTCAGAATGTTGCTGCACCTCCTTCCCTTAGCTGTTCATTTATTCATGATGAGATGTGATAGGTCTTTGCAAAGTGCCTTGGGATATTTCCCAATGCTTGTTCCTGCATCATTGTTGTCATGGACCACAACTCCTGTTGGAAAGTGGGTTTAGGGTTAAGGCTAGAAGGGGACTTCTCACCTCAGTGAGAGCTGTACTGTTACCTGCGGCTCAGAGTCTGCTGTGAAGGTAAGGAAGGAGTTTTTGGGTTATGGTTTGAGCACTTCCTCAAGGATCATCACCTTGTCGTGGTGGGAAGGCTTGTGTGTTCCTGAGACCCCAGACAGCGATGTTGTCTGGCACTTGGCTCTTGGTAGGGTTACTCATGGTGGTAAGGTCAAGGGAGAGGTTTCAGACAAAGAGCGATCCAACTAAGTCCTCAACAGTGGAAATGATGACACATCACGACGGCAGTGAAGCTGGAGGAAGGCCGCGGCACTGAAAGGCCCCCCCGCCGGTTTGTGTTCCACGTCACTGGCTCTGACCCCATTCTGCCTCCCCATGGGCGGGCATTAAGGGAATCCACCCTACCAGAATATGTGGATCCCGGATCAGCTTCTCCAGCCGTCAGAGGACCCACCAATAGGCAACTGTACTTGACTCAAGGGATGGCACTTCTAACCCCAGCAAGATCCAACGGCGTGTGTCCGGTGCCGGGCAGGGGATGAAACTCAGTGAGACAGGCAGTGTTCTCGGCAGACCTGGAAAAGGTTAACAACTCTCCAGCTGCAGAGAATGTCAGGAAGCAAGCGGGCAGGCAACGGAAGGCCAGAATAAAAGAATTTGTTCCCTTTATTAATATAATTTATGCCTGTTGTTTGTGCTGAGTTCCTGATCTCTGATATTTATGGAACATTATTTCTTAAATTTGCACTTAATCATTTTTAACCCCCTGTGAACTGCAACAAATGGCCTTGCGCTGACACCTGTATCAAGCCAGAGAAGGCAAGGTTTGTGTTTGCATAGCTCTTCTCGTGACTCCTCGGAGGATTGACACCTCGTTGTGCTGGAGGGGGTTGTGAATTCCTGAGGCCCCCAGAGCAAAGCCGTCTGGAGTTTAGCTCCCAGTAGGGTCACCCGCCCAGGAAGGTTCCAACCTGGACCTCAGTGGTGGAGCTGCTGGAGATGACGATGCATCACAATGCGGAAGAGGTCATCTTGCTTTCCTCTCTGCTGGACTCTGATTCCCATCCGTCAGGGACCGTGTGGTGGCTGCCCGTGTGTCAGCCTCCCCACGTTAAACAAAGTCACAGACAGGCGTCCTCCATTAGGGAATTCACCCTAACCCTAAAGTCCTGGATTAAGCCCCGTGGCAAAGGGGGCAGGATTGTGAGGTAAACCCAGAGTGGACCTCTACAGACACCTGACCCACCAATAGACAACCCGGAGAAGAACATCGTACTCGATTCAAGTGATCGAACTGACTGACTTCTCATGACCAGATTTGTTAATAATAATACAGAGTGGCTGAGGCTCCCAATACCGTACTGGCACACCAGCTTCATCCAGACTCAGATTCATTTATTTATCACATGTACATTGAAACACACTAAAATGATTTAACAGCCCAAGAGCGTGCTGGGGGGAGGGGCAGCCCACAAGTGTTGCCACATAGTCTGGAGCCCTCACAGCTCACAGTGCTCCGCAGAACAACACAGAACACAACAAGAAGCAAGAAGACTACAGTAAAACTGACCCAATTCCTCCCTCCCACCCACATTCCTACATAAGCAGTCCTCCAAACCCAGGACAGGCCTCCAGCGGACTCGTGAACAACGGGACTCCAATTCCGCACTCACAGATCCAGGACTTCGGTCGTTGGGCTTGGACTTCCAGACTGATTAATTAACAAGGTTGAGCCTGTGGAGAGGGTCTAGGACACCATTTCGGACTTCAGGGGAGAATTCTGCTCACTGAGCCCCAAGCACGACTTGCTCACATTGGGGTTCTGATGAGGTTATGTACATGGGCATTTCTGTCACTTCAAACTTCCAGCAATGTTGGCTTCAACATGAAGACAGGGACATCAGCCAAGGCTGCCTGCTTTTCATGGGAGAAATACAGTTTTTCTTTTCCCTTGGTTACCAGCTAATGAAGTTACAGAAGACTTGAGAGTTGTCGCATATAATTCTTGGAACCAAACGTGGATGCAAGATTGATGTTTGTCACGTGTACATGAAAAGGTACAATGAAATGAGCCATTTGCTTGGAAAACCAACACACATCCCGAAGAGCAAGAAGTATTTTAAAGGCAGGATGACACAAAAAGGCAGGCGGAGAAGGAAAGCCAGAGCCAACATCAAAACCAAAGAGAGGGCGTATAATAGAGCACAGGTCAGTGGGAGGTTGGAGAATTTTCAGAAGGCCTTTGACAATGTGCCACACAGGAGGCTGCTTTACAAGTTAAGAGACCATGGAATTACTGGAAAGATAACTAGCATGGATAGGGCCAGGAGGCAAACAGTGGAAATAAAGGGAACCTTTTCTGGCTGGCTGCCGGTGACTAGCAATGTTCCAAAGGGTCCTGTGTTGGGACCGATTCTTTTTACGTTATATGTCAAGGATTTGGATGGCAGAATTGATGGCTCTGTGGCCAAGTTTGACGATGGCATGAAGGTAGGTGGAGGGGCAGGTAGCTTTCAGAAAGTAAAGGAGCTACAGAAGGACTTAGACAGATTAGGAGAATGGGCGAAGAAGTGGCAGATGGAATACAGTGTCAGGAAATGTATGGTCATGCACTTTGGTAGAAGAAATAAAAGTGTAGACTATTTTCTTAATGGAGAAAAAAATTCAAAAATCTGAAGTGCAAATTGACATGGGAGTCCTTGTGCAGGATTCCCTAGAGGATAATGTGCAGGTTGTGTCTGTGGTGAGGAAGGCGAATGAGATGTTAGCATTCAATTCAAGAGGACTGGGATATAAAAGCAAGGATGTCATGTTGAGACTTTGTAAAGCACTGGTGGGGCCTCACTTAGAGGATTGTGAGCAGGTTTGGACCCCTTATCTTAAAGAGGATGTGATGAAACTGGAGAGGGTTCAAAAGAGGACCTCGGAAATAATTCCAGGATTGAAAAGCTTATCACATGAGGAACGTTTGATGGCTCTGGGCCTCTACTCACTAGAATGAGGGGTGACCTCATTGAAGCCTATCAAATAGTAAAAGGCCTCATTGGAGTGGATGCGGAAAGAATGTTTCCTGTGGTGGAGGAGTCTAAGACCAGAGGCACAGCCTCAGAATAGAGGGGCATCCTTTTAGAATGGAGAGGAGGAGGAAATTCTTTAGCTAGAGAGTGGTGAATCTGAATAATTCATTGCTACAGACAGCTGTGAAGGCCAAGTCTTTTGGAATAGTTAAGGCAGAGGTTGATTGATCCTTGATTGGTCAGGGCATGACGGGACATGGGGAGAAGACAGGAGATTGGGGAGAGAGGTAAAATGGATTGGCCACGATTAAATAGCAGAGCAGACTCGATGGGCCAAATGGCTCCTATGGGTTATGCTAAGGATGTGCTGGGAGTGTTGCCACACATTCCAGTACCAACTTAGCATGCCCACGATGCTTGGCAGAATAATACAGACTCCAACAACACAGCCCGTTCCTCCCTCCCATCCTTTAAAATGGCCCACAAGTTTGGACTGCAAAGGAGACGGGTACGGAGGCAGTTGATTCTCATCTTACATCCTACTGTGTTCTGGAATGTTCTCTGCAGATTCAAAACACTAACTTTCACATGGATTTCAAAGAAGAGAGCAGAAACAAAAATGAAGAAGTACAGGCCGTTGTTCAGGGGGATGCTGGAATCCATTATTAACAGCACTTTTTTTCAAAAAAGCATGTTTGATTAAGCAGAACCAACATGGTTTTTCAGATATATTTTTACTAATGTAGGATGGCACAGTAGCTTCACAACACCAGCAGTCACCGATCAGGCTTTGATTGCCGCCTCTGTCTGTGTGGAGCTAGTACATTCTCCCCGTGACTGTGTGCGTTTCAGCCCGCAGTACACAGATGTAGGGGTTAACGTTGGTGAGTTGTGGGCATCGTGTTACGTTGGGGTCAGAAGCATGTCGAGACTTGCAGGCTGCCCCCAGCACATCCTCGGAACGCGCTCGGCATTGACGCAAAATGATGCATTTCACTGTAGGCTTTCATGTACATATGAAAAACAACTAATGTTTTCTTTATCTTCGATTTCTTGAAGGACCACAGCAGTAGTAGGTTAATAAAAAACATTATAGTCAGAGTGCGAGGAGTTCAATTCTTACTGCTGCCTGTAGGGATCATTTCTGTTCTACCTGTGACCGCGTAGGTTATTTGGCAACTTGCGTATGCATGGCAAGAGTGGGCTCGTTGGGTGGGGGGGGGTCTGTTCCTGTGTTGTATCTGTAAAGGGTGTAATTGGACAGGGTGGGTGGGCTCGTTGGGTGGGGGGGGGGGGTCTGTTACTGTGTTGTATCTATAAAGTGTGAAATTGGACAGGGTGGGTGGACTTGTTGGGTGGGGGGGTCTGTTACTGTGTTGTATCTGTAAAGGGTGTAATTGGACAGGGTGGGTGGACCCGTTGGGTGGGGGGGTCTGTTAATGTGTTGTATCTGTAAAGGGTGTAATTGGACAGGGAGGGTGGGCTAGTTCGGTGGGGGGGTCTGTTACTGTGTTGTATCTGCAAAGGGTGTAATTGGACAGGGTGGGTGGGCTCGTTGGGTGGGTGGGGGGGTCTGTTACTGTGTTGTATCTGTAAAGGGTGTAATTGGACAGGGTGAGTGGGATCGTTGGGTTGGGGGGTCTGTTACTGTGTTGTATCTGTAAAGGGTGTAATTGGACAGGGTGGGTGGGCTGGTTGGGTGGGAGTGTCTGTTACTGTGTTGTATCTGTAAAGGGTGTAATTGGACAGGGTGCGTGGGCTCGTTGGGTGGGGGGGTCTGTTACTGTGTTGTATCTGTAAAGGGTGTAATTGGACAGGGTGGGCTCGTTGGGTGGGGCGGTCTGTTACTGTGTTGTATCTGTAATGGGTGTAATTGGACAGGGTGGGAGGACTTGTTGGGTGGGGGGAGGGTCTGTTACTGTGTTGTATCTGTAAAGGGTGTAATTGGACAGGGTGGGTGGGCTCATTGGGTGGGGGGGTCTGTTACTGTGTTGTATCTATAAAGTGTGAAATTGGACAGGGTGGGTGGACTTGTTGGGTGGGGGGGTCTGTTACTGTGTTGTATCTGTAAAGGGTGTAATTGGACAGGGTGGGTGGACCCGTTGGGTGGGGGGGTCTGTTAATGTGTTGTATCTGTAAAGGGTGTAACTGGACAGGGAGGGTGGGCTAGTTCGGTGGGGGGGTCTGTTACTGTGTTGTATCTGCAAAGGGTGTAATTGGACAGGGTGGGTGGGCTCGTTGGGTGGGTGGGGGGGTCTGTTACTGTGTTGTATCTGTAAAGGGTGTAATTGGACAGGGTGAGTGGGATCGTTGGGTTGGGGGGTCTGTTACTGTGTTGTATCTGTAAAGGGTGTAATTGGACAGGGTGGGTGGGCTGGTTGGGTGGGAGTGTCTGTTACTGTGTTGTATCTGTAAAGGGTGTAATTGGACAGGGTGCGTGGGCTCGTTGGGTGGGGGGGTCTGTTACTGTGTTGTATCTGTAAAGGGTGTAATTGGACAGGGTGGGCTCGTTGGGTGGGGCGGTCTGTTACTGTGTTGTATCTGTAATGGGTGTAATTGGACAGGGTGGGAGGACTTGTTGGGTGGGGGGAGGGTCTGTTACTGTGTTGTATCTGTAAAGGGTGTAATTGGACAGGGTGGGTGGGCTCATTGGGTGGGGGGGTCTGTTACTGTGTTGTATCTGTAAAGGGTGTAATTGGACAGGGTGGGTGGGCTCGTTGGGTGGGGGGGTCTGTTACTGTGTTGTATCTGTAAAGGGTGTAATTGGACAGGGTGGGCTCGTTGGGTGGGGCGGTCTGTTACTGTGTTGTATCTGTAATGGGTGTAATTGGACAGGGTGGGAGGACGTTGGGTGGGGGGAGGGTCTGTTACGGTGTTGTATCTGTAAAGGGTGTAATTGGACAGGGTGGGTGGGCTCGTTGGGTGGGAGGGTCTGTTACTGTGTTGTATCTGTAAAGGGTGTAATTGGACAGGGTGGGAGGACTTGTTGGGTGGGGGGAGGGTCTGTTACTGTGTTGTATCTGTAAAGGGTGTAATTGGACAGGGTGGGTGGGCTCATTGGGTGGGGGGGTCTGTCACTGTGTTGTATCTGTAAAGGGTGTAATTGGACAGGGTGGGTGGGCTCATTGGGTAGGGGGGTCTGTTACTGTGTTGTATCTGTAAAGGGTGTAATTGGACAGGGTGGGAGGACTTGTTGGGTGGGGGGAGGGTCTGTTACTGTGTTGTATCTGTAAAGGGTGTAATTGGACAGGGTGGGTGGGCTCATTGGGTGGGGGGGTCTGTCACTGTGTTGTATCTGTAAAGGGTGTAATTGGACAGGGTGGGTGGGCTCATTGGGTAGGGGGGTCTGTTACTGTGTTGTATCTGTAAAGGGTGTAATTGGACAGGGTGGGTGGGCTCGTTGGGTGGGGGGGTCTGTTACTGTGTTGTATCTGTAAAGGGTGTATTTGGACAGGGTGGGTGGGCACATTGGGTGGGGAGGGTCTGTTACTGTGTTGTATCTATAAAGTGTGAAATTGGACAGGGTGGGTGGGCTCATTGGGTAGGGGGGTCTGTTACTGTGTTGTATCTGTAAAGGGTGTAATTGGACAGGGTGGGTGGGCTCGTTGGGTGGGGGGGTCTGTTACTGTGTTGTATCTGTAAAGGGTGTATTTGGACAGGGTGGGTGGGCACATTGGGTGGGGAGGGTCTGTTACTGTGTTGTATCTATAAAGTGTGAAATTGGACAGGGTGGGTGGACTTGTTGGGTGGGGGGGTCTGTTACTGTGTTGTATCTGTAAAGGGTGTAATTGGACAGGGTGGGTGGGCTCATTGGGTGGGGGGGTCTGTTACTGTGTTGTATCTGTAAAGGGTGTAATTGGACAGGGTGGGTGGGCTCGTTGGGTGGGGGGGTCTGTTACTGTGTTGTATCTGTAAAGGGTGTAATTGGACAGGGTGGGCTCGTTGGGTGGGGCGGTCTGTTACTGTGTTGTATCTGTAATGGGTGTAATTGGACAGGGTGGGAGGACGTTGGGTGGGGGGAGGGTCTGTTACGGTGTTGTATCTGTAAAGGGTGTAATTGGACAGGGTGGGTGGGCTCATTGGGTAGGGGGGTCTGTTACTGTGTTGTATCTGTAAAGGGTGTAATTGGACAGGGTGGGTGGGCTCGTTGGGTGGGGGGGTCTGTTACTGTGTTGTATCTGTAAAGGGTGTATTTGGACAGGGTGGGTGGGCACATTGGGTGGGGAGGGTCTGTTACTGTGTTGTATCTATAAAGTGTGAAATTGGACAGGGTGGGTGGGCTCATTGGGTAGGGGGGTCTGTTACTGTGTTGTATCTGTAAAGGGTGTAATTGGACAGGGTGGGTGGGCTCGTTGGGTGGGGGGGTCTGTTACTGTGTTGTATCTGTAAAGGGTGTATTTGGACAGGGTGGGTGGGCACATTGGGTGGGGAGGGTCTGTTACTGTGTTGTATCTATAAAGTGTGAAATTGGACAGGGTGGGTGGGCTCATTGGGTAGGGGGGTCTGTTACTGTGTTGTATCTGTAAAGGGTGTAATTGGACAGGGTGGGTGGGCTCGTTGGGTGGGGGGGTCTGTTACTGTGTTGTATCTGTAAAGGGTGTATTTGGACAGGGTGGGTGGGCACATTGGGTGGGGAGGGTCTGTTACTGTGTTGTATCTATAAAGTGTGAAATTGGACAGGGTGGGTGGACTTGTTGGGTGGGGGGGTCTGTTACTGTGTTGTATCTGTAAAGGGTGTAATTGGACAGGGTGGGTGGGCTCATTGGGTGGGGGGGTCTGTTACTGTGTTGTATCTGTAAAGGGTGTAATTGGACAGGGTGGGTGGGCTCGTTGGGTGGGGGGGTCTGTTACTGTGTTGTATCTGTAAAGGGTGTAATTGGACAGGGTGGGCTCGTTGGGTGGGGCGGTCTGTTACTGTGTTGTATCTGTAATGGGTGTAATTGGACAGGGTGGGAGGACGTTGGGTGGGGGGAGGGTCTGTTACGGTGTTGTATCTGTAAAGGGTGTAATTGGACAGGGTGGGTGGGCTCGTTGGGTGGGAGGGTCTGTTACTGTGTTGTATCTGTAAAGGGTGTAATTGGACAGGGTGGGAGGACTTGTTGGGTGGGGGGAGGGTCTGTTACTGTGTTGTATCTGTAAAGGGTGTAATTGGACAGGGTGGGTGGGCTCATTGGGTGGGGGGGTCTGTCACTGTGTTGTATCTGTAAAGGGTGTAATTGGACAGGGTGGGTGGGCTCATTGGGTAGGGGGGTCTGTTACTGTGTTGTATCTGTAAAGGGTGTAATTGGACAGGGTGGGTGGGCTCGTTGGGTGGGGGGGTCTGTTACTGTGTTGTATCTGTAAAGGGTGTATTTGGACAGGGTGGGTGGGCACATTGGGTGGGGAGGGTCTGTTACTGTGTTGTATCTATAAAGTGTGAAATTGGACAGGGTGGGTGGGCTCATTGGGTAGGGGGGTCTGTTACTGTGTTGTATCTGTAAAGGGTGTAATTGGACAGGGTGGGTGGGCTCGTTGGGTGGGGGGGGTCTGTTACTGTGTTGTATCTGTAAAGGGTGTATTTGGACAGGGTGGGTGGGCACATTGGGTGGGGAGGGTCTGTTACTGTGTTGTATCTATAAAGTGTGAAATTGGACAGGGTGGGTGGACTTGTTGGGTGGGGGGGTCTGTTACTGTGTTGTATCTGTAAAGGGTGTAATTGGACAGGGTGGGTGGACCCGTTGGGTGGGGGGGGGTCTGTTAATGTGTTGTATCTGTAAAGGGTGTAATTGGACAGGGAGGGTGGGCTAGTTCGGTGGGGGGGTCTGTTACTGTGTTGTATCTGCAAAGGGTGTAATTGGACAGGGTGGGTGGGCTCGTTGGGTGGGTGGGGGGGTCTGTTACTGTGTTGTATCTGTAAAGGGTGTAATTGGACAGGGTGAGTGGGATCGTTGGGTTGGGGGGTCTGTTACTGTGTTGTATCTGTAAAGGGTGTAATTGGACAGGGTGGGTGGACTCATTGGTCGGGGGGGTCTGTTACTGTGTTGTATCTGTAAAGGGTGTAATTGGACAGGGTGGGTGGGCTCGTTTGGTGGGGGGAGGGTCTGTTGCTGTGTTGTATCTATAAAGGGTGTAATTGGACAGGGTGGGTGGGGGGGTCTGTTACTGTGTTGTATCTGTAAAGGGTGTAATTAGACGGGGGGGTGGACTCGTTGGCTGGGGGGGTCTGTAACTGTATTGTATCTGTAAAGGGTGTAATTGGACAGGGTGGGAGGGCTCATTGGGTGGGGAGGTCTGTTACTGTGTTGTATCTGTAAAGGGTGTAATTGGACAGGGTGGGTGGGCTCGTTGGGATGGGGGGTCTGTTACTGTGTTGTATCTGTAAAGGGTGTAATTGGACAGGGTGTGTGGGCTCGATGGGATGGGGGGTCTGTTACTGTGTTGTATCTGTAAAGGGTGTAATTGGACAGGGTGGGTGGGCTCGTTGGGTGGGTGGGGGGGTCTGTTACTGTGTTGTATCTGTAAAGGGTCTAATTGGACAGGGTGTGTGGGCTCGATGGGTGGGGGGGGTCTGTTACTGTGTTGTATCTGTAAAGGGTGTAATTGGACAGGTTGAGTTGACTCGTTGGGTGGGGGGGTCTGTTACTATGTTGTATCTGTAAAGGGTGTAATTGGACAGGGTGGGTGGGCTCGTTGGGTGGGGGGAGGGTCTGTTACTGTGTTGTATCTGTAAAGGGTGTAATTGGACAGGGTGGGTGGGCTCGTTGGGTGGGGGGTCTGTTACTGTGTTGTATCTGTAAAGGGTGTAATTGGACGGGGGGGTGGACTCGTTGGGTGGGGGGGGTCTGTCACTGTGTTGTATCTGTAAAGGGTGTAATTGGACAGGGTGGGTGGACTCATTGGTCGGGGGGGGTCTGTTACTGTGTTGTATCTGTAAAGGGTGTAATTGGACGGGGGGGTGGACTCGTTGGCTGGGGGGGTCTGTAACTGTATTGTATCTGTAAAGGGTGTAATTGGACAGGGTGGGCTCGTTGGGTGGGGGGGGTCTGTCACTGTGTTGTATCTGTAAAGGGTGTAATTGGACAGGGTGGGTGGACTCATTGGTCGGGGGGGTCTGTTACTGTGTTGTATCTGTAAAGGGTGTAATTGGACAGGGTGGGTGGGCTCGTTGGGTGGGTGGGGGGGTCTGTTACTGTGTTGTATCTGTAAAGGGTCTAATTGGACAGGGTGGGTGGGCTCATTGGGTGGGTAGGGGGGTCTGTTACTGTGTTGTATCTGTAAAGGGTCTAATTGGACAGGGTGTGTGGGCTCGATGGGTGGGGGGGGTCTCTTACTGTGTTGTATCTGTAAAGGGTGTAATTGGACAGGGTGGGGAGTTCTTTGGGCTGGGAGGGCCTATTACTATGTTGTATCTGTAAAGGGTGTAATTGGACAGGGTGGGTGGACTCGTTGGGTGGGGGGGTCTGTTACTCTGTTGTATCTGCAAATGGTGTAATTGGACAGGGTGGGTGGGCTCGTTGTGTGGGGGGAGGGTCTGTTACTGTGTTGTATCTGGAAAGGGTATAATTGGACAGGGTGGGTGGGCTCGTCGGGTGGGGAGGTGTGTTACTGTGTTGTATCTGTAAAGGGTGTAATTGGACAGGGTGGGTGGGCTCGTTGGGTGGGGGGGGTCTGTCACTGTGTTGTATCTGTAAAGGGTGTAATTGGACGGGGGGGTGGACTCGTTGGCATGGGGGTCTGTAACTGTGTTGTATCTGTAAAGGGTGTAATTGGACAGGGTGGGGGAGTTCTTTGGGCTGGGAGGGCCTATTACTATGTTGTATCTGTAAAGGGTGTAATTGGACAGGGTGGGGGAGTTCTTTGGGCTGGGAGGGCCTATTACTATGTTGTATCTGTAAAGGGTGTAATTGGACAGGGTGGGTGGACTCGTTGGGTGGGAGGGTCTGTTACTGTGTTGTATCTGTAATGGGTGTAATTGGTCAGGGTGGGTGAGCTCGTTGGGTGGGGTGTCTGTAACTGTATTGTATCTGTAAAGGGTGTAATTGGACAGGGTGGGTGGGCTCGTTGCGTGGGGGGGTCTGTTACTGTGTTGTATCTGTAAAGGGTGTAATTGGACAGGGTGGGTGGGCTCGTTGGGCTGGGAGGGTCTGTCACTGTGTTGTATCTGTAAAGGGTGTAATTGGACAGGGTGGGTGGACTCATTGGTCAGGGGGGTCTGTTACTGTGTTGTATCTGTAAAGGGTGTAATTGGACAGGGTGGGGGAGCTCGTTGGGCTGGGAGGGTCTGTTACTGTGTTGTATCTGTAAAGGGTGTAATTGGACAGGGTGGGGGAGTTCTTTGGGCTGGTTGGGCCTATTACTATGTTGTATCTGTAAAGGGTGTAATTGGACAGGGTGTGGGAGTTCTTTGGGCTGGGAGGGCCTATTACTATGTTGTATCTGTAAAGCGTGTAATTGGACAGGGTGGGTGGGCTCGTTGGGTGGGGTGGTCTGTTACTGTGTTGTATCTGTAAGGGGTGTAATTGGACAGGGTGGGTGGACTCGTTGGGTGGGGGGGTCTGTTACTCTGTTGTATCGGCAAATGGTGTAATTGGACAGGGTGGGTGGGCTCGTTGGGTGGGGTGGTCTGTTACTGTGTTGTATCTGTAAAGGGTGTAATTGGACAGGGTGGGTGGGCTCGTTGTGTGGGGGGAGGGTCTGTTACTGTGTTGTATCTGGAAAGGGTCTAATTGGACAGGGTGGGTGGGCTCGTTGGGTGGGGGGGTTCTGTTACTGTGTTGTATCTGTAAAGGGTGTAATTGGACAGGGTCGGTGGACTCATTGGTCGGGGGGGTCTGTTACTGTGTTGTATCTGTAATGGGTGTAATTGGACAGGGTGGGTGGGCTCGTCGGGTGGGGAGGTCTGTTACTGTGTTGTATCTGTAAAGGTTGTAATTGGACAGGGTGGGTGGGCTCGTTGGGTGGGGGGGGGTCTGTTACTGTGTTGTATCTGTAAAGGGTGTAATTGGACAGGGTGGGTGGGCTCGTTGGTCGGGGGGGTCTGTTACTGTGTTGTATCTGTAAAGGGTGTAATTGGACAGGGTGGGTGGGCTCGTTGGGTGGGGGGAGGGTCTGTTACTGTGTTGTATCTGTAAAGGGTGTAATTGGACAGGGCGGGTGGACTCGTTGGGTAGGGGGGTCTGTTACTATGTTGTATATGTAAAGGGTGTAATTGGACAGGGTGGGTGGGCTCGTTGGGTGGGGGGGTCTGTTACTGTGTTGTATCTGTAAAGGGTGTAATTGGACAGGATGAGTGGACTCGTTGAGCCGGGGGGGTCTGTTACAGTGTTGTATCTGTAAAGGGTGCAATTGGACAGGGTGGGTGGACTCATCGGGTGGGGGGGGGGTCTGTTACTGTGTTGTATCTGTAAAGGGTGTAATTGGACAGGGTGGGTGATCCCGTTGGGCTGGGGTGGACTGTTACTATGTTGTATCTGTAAAGGGTGTAATTGCACAGGGTGGGTGTGCTCATTGGGTGGGGGGGTCTTTTACTTTGTTGTATCTGTAAAGGGTGTAATTGGACAGTTTGGGTGGACTCATTGGGTCGGGGGGTCTGTTGCTGTGTTGTATCTGTAAAGGGTGTAATTGGACAGGGTGGGTGGGCTCGTTGGGCGGGAGGGTCTGTTACTGTGTTGTATCTGTAAAGGGTGTAATTGGACAGGGTGGGTTGGCTCGCTGGGTGGGAGGGTCTGTTACTGTGTTGTATCTGTAGAAGGTGTAATTGGACAGGGCGGGTGGACTCATTGGGAGGAGGGGGAGTCTGTTACTGTATTGTAACTTTAAAGGGTGTAATTGGACGGGGTGGGTGGGCTTGTTGGGCTGGGGTGGACTGTTACTGTGTTGTATCTGTAAACGGTGTAACTGGACGGGGAGGGTGGGCTCATTGGGCTGGGAGGGTCTGTTACAGTGTTGTATCTGCAAAGGGTGTAATTGGACAGGGTGTGTGGGCTCGTTGGGTGGGGGGGTCTGTTACTGTGTTGTATCTGTAAGGGGTGTAATTAGACAGGGTTGGTGGACTCGTTGGGCTGGGAGGGTCTGTTACTGTGTTGTATCTGTAAAGGGTGTAATAGGACAGGGTGGGTGGACTCGTTGGGTGGGGTGGTCTGTTACTGTGTTGTATCTGTAAAGGGTGTAATTGGACAGGGTGGGTGCACTCGTTGTGTGGGGTGGTCTGTTACTGTGTTGTATCTGTAAAGGGTGTAATTGGACAGGGTGGGTGGACTCATCGGGTGGGGGGGGTCTGTTACTGTGTTGTATCTGTAAAGGGTGTAATTGGACTGGGTGGGAGGGCTCGTTGGGTGGGGGGGTCTTTTACTTTGTTGTATCTGTAAAGGGTGTAATTGGACAGTTTGGGTGGACTCATTGGGTCGGGGGGTCTTTTGCTGTGTTGTATCTGTAAAGGGTGTAATTGGACAGGGTGGGTGGGCTCGTTGGGTGGGAGGGTCTGTTACTGTGTTGTATCTGTAAAGGGTGTAATTGGACAGGTTGGGTTGACTCGTTGGGTGGGGGTGTCTGTTGCTGTGTTGTATCTGTAAAGGGTGTTATTGGACAGGGTGGGTTGGCTCGCTGGGTGGGAGGTTCTGTTACTGTGTTGTATCTGTAGAAGGTGTAATTTGACAGGGCGGGTGGACTCATTGGGAGGAGGGGGAGTCTGTTACTGTATTGTATCTTTAAAGGGTGTAATTGGACGGGGTGGGTGGGCTTGTTGGGCTGGGGTGGACTGTTACTGTGTTGTATCTGTAAACGGTGTAACTGGACGGGGAGGGTGGGCTCATTGGGCTGGGAGGGTCTGTTACAGTGTTGTATCTGCAAAGGGTGTAATTGGACAGGGTGGGTGAGTTCATTGGGCTGGGAGGGTCTGTTACTGTGTTGTATCTGTAAAGGGTGTAATTGGACAGGGTGGGTGGTCTCGTTGGGCTGGGAGGGTCTGTTACTGTATTGTATCGGCAAAGGGTGTAATTGGACAGGGTGTGTGGGCTCGTTGGGCGGGGTGGTCTGTTACTGTATTGTATCTGTAAAGGGTGTAATTGGACAGGGTGGGTTGACTCGTTGGGTGGGGAGGGTCTGTTGCTGTGTTGTATCTGTAAAGGGTGTAATTGGACAGGGTGGGTGGGCTCGTTGGGTGGGGGGGGTCTGTCACTGTGTTGTATCTGTAAAGGGTGTAATTGGACGGGGGGGTGGACTCGTTGGCATGGGGGTCTGTAACTGTGTTGTATCTGTAAAGGGTGTAATTGGACAGGGTGGGGGAGTTCTTTGGGCTGGGAGGGCCTATTACTATGTTGTATCTGTAAAGGGTGTAATTGGACAGGGTGGGGGAGTTCTTTGGGCTGGGAGGGCCTATTACTATGTTGTATCTGTAAAGGGTGTAATTGGACAGGGTGGGTGGACTCGTTGGGTGGGAGGGTCTGTTACTGTGTTGTATCTGTAATGGGTGTAATTGGTCAGGGTGGGTGAGCTCGTTGGGTGGGGTGTCTGTAACTGTATTGTATCTGTAAAGGGTGTAATTGGACAGGGTGGGTGGGCTCGTTGCGTGGGGGGGTCTGTTACTGTGTTGTATCTGTAAAGGGTGTAATTGGACAGGGTGGGTGGGCTCGTTGGGCTGGGAGGGTCTGTCACTGTGTTGTATCTGTAAAGGGTGTAATTGGACAGGGTGGGTGGACTCATTGGTCAGGGGGGTCTGTTACTGTGTTGTATCTGTAAAGGGTGTAATTGGACAGGGTGGGGGAGCTCGTTGGGCTGGGAGGGTCTGTTACTGTGTTGTATCTGTAAAGGGTGTAATTGGACAGGGTGGGGGAGTTCTTTGGGCTGGTTGGGCCTATTACTATGTTGTATCTGTAAAGGGTGTAATTGGACAGGGTGTGGGAGTTCTTTGGGCTGGGAGGGCCTATTACTATGTTGTATCTGTAAAGCGTGTAATTGGACAGGGTGGGTGGGCTCGTTGGGTGGGGTGGTCTGTTACTGTGTTGTATCTGTAAGGGGTGTAATTGGACAGGGTGGGTGGACTCGTTGGGTGGGGGGGTCTGTTACTCTGTTGTATCGGCAAATGGTGTAATTGGACAGGGTGGGTGGGCTCGTTGGGTGGGGTGGTCTGTTACTGTGTTGTATCTGTAAAGGGTGTAATTGGACAGGGTGGGTGGGCTCGTTGTGTGGGGGGAGGGTCTGTTACTGTGTTGTATCTGGAAAGGGTCTAATTGGACAGGGTGGGTGGGCTCGTTGGGTGGGGGGGGTTCTGTTACTGTGTTGTATCTGTAAAGGGTGTAATTGGACAGGGTCGGTGGACTCATTGGTCGGGGGGGTCTGTTACTGTGTTGTATCTGTAATGGGTGTAATTGGACAGGGTGGGTGGGCTCGTCGGGTGGGGAGGTCTGTTACTGTGTTGTATCTGTAAAGGTTGTAATTGGACAGGG
The DNA here is from genome assembly GCF_048418815.1 of Hemitrygon akajei. Taxonomy (NCBI): domain Eukaryota; kingdom Metazoa; phylum Chordata; class Chondrichthyes; order Myliobatiformes; family Dasyatidae; genus Hemitrygon; species Hemitrygon akajei. The sequence continues at coordinate 82,697,110 of NC_133134.1, forward strand.
TGGGTGGGCTCGTTGGGTGGGGGGGGTCTGTTACTGTGTTGTATCTGTAAAGGGTGTAATTGGACAGGGTGGGTGGGCTCGTTGGTCGGGGGGGTCTGTTACTGTGTTGTATCTGTAAAGGGTGTAATTGGACAGGGTGGGTGGGCTCGTTGGGTGGGGGGAGGGTCTGTTACTGTGTTGTATCTGTAAAGGGTGTAATTGGACGGGGGGGTGGACTCATTGGCTGGGGGGGTCTGTAACTGTATTGTATCTGTAAAGGGTGTAATTGGACAGGGTGGGTGGGCTCGTTGTGTGGGGTGGGTCTGTCACTGTGTTGTATCTGTAAAGGGTGTAATTGGACAGGGCGGGTGGACTCGTTGGGTAGGGGGGTCTGTTACTATGTTGTATATGTAAAGGGTGTAATTGGACAGGGTGGGTGGGCTCGTTGGGTGGGGGGGTCTGTTACTGTGTTGTATCTGTAAAGGGTGTAATTGGACAGGATGAGTGGACTCGTTGAGCCGGGGGGGTCTGTTACAGTGTTGTATCTGTAAAGGGTGCAATTGGACAGGGTGGGTGGACTCATCGGGTGGGGGGGGGTCTGTTACTGTGTTGTATCTGTAAAGGGTGTAATTGGACAGGGTGGGTGATCCCGTTGGGCTGGGGTGGACTGTTACTATGTTGTATCTGTAAAGGGTGTAATTGCACAGGGTGGGTGTGCTCATTGGGTGGGGGGGTCTTTTACTTTGTTGTATCTGTAAAGGGTGTAATTGGACAGTTTGGGTGGACTCATTGGGTCGGGGGGTCTGTTGCTGTGTTGTATCTGTAAAGGGTGTAATTGGACAGGGTGGGTGGGCTCGTTGGGCGGGAGGGTCTGTTACTGTGTTGTATCTGTAAAGGGTGTAATTGGACAGGGTGGGTTGGCTCGCTGGGTGGGAGGGTCTGTTACTGTGTTGTATCTGTAGAAGGTGTAATTGGACAGGGCGGGTGGACTCATTGGGAGGAGGGGGAGTCTGTTACTGTATTGTAACTTTAAAGGGTGTAATTGGACGGGGTGGGTGGGCTTGTTGGGCTGGGGTGGACTGTTACTGTGTTGTATCTGTAAACGGTGTAACTGGACGGGGAGGGTGGGCTCATTGGGCTGGGAGGGTCTGTTACAGTGTTGTATCTGCAAAGGGTGTAATTGGACAGGGTGTGTGGGCTCGTTGGGTGGGGGGGTCTGTTACTGTGTTGTATCTGTAAGGGGTGTAATTAGACAGGGTTGGTGGACTCGTTGGGCTGGGAGGGTCTGTTACTGTGTTGTATCTGTAAAGGGTGTAATAGGACAGGGTGGGTGGACTCGTTGGGTGGGGTGGTCTGTTACTGTGTTGTATCTGTAAAGGGTGTAATTGGACAGGGTGGGTGCACTCGTTGTGTGGGGTGGTCTGTTACTGTGTTGTATCTGTAAAGGGTGTAATTGGACAGGGTGGGTGGACTCATCGGGTGGGGGGGGTCTGTTACTGTGTTGTATCTGTAAAGGGTGTAATTGGACTGGGTGGGAGGGCTCGTTGGGTGGGGGGGTCTTTTACTTTGTTGTATCTGTAAAGGGTGTAATTGGACAGTTTGGGTGGACTCATTGGGTCGGGGGGTCTTTTGCTGTGTTGTATCTGTAAAGGGTGTAATTGGACAGGGTGGGTGGGCTCGTTGGGTGGGAGGGTCTGTTACTGTGTTGTATCTGTAAAGGGTGTAATTGGACAGGTTGGGTTGACTCGTTGGGTGGGGGTGTCTGTTGCTGTGTTGTATCTGTAAAGGGTGTTATTGGACAGGGTGGGTTGGCTCGCTGGGTGGGAGGTTCTGTTACTGTGTTGTATCTGTAGAAGGTGTAATTTGACAGGGCGGGTGGACTCATTGGGAGGAGGGGGAGTCTGTTACTGTATTGTATCTTTAAAGGGTGTAATTGGACGGGGTGGGTGGGCTTGTTGGGCTGGGGTGGACTGTTACTGTGTTGTATCTGTAAACGGTGTAACTGGACGGGGAGGGTGGGCTCATTGGGCTGGGAGGGTCTGTTACAGTGTTGTATCTGCAAAGGGTGTAATTGGACAGGGTGGGTGAGTTCATTGGGCTGGGAGGGTCTGTTACTGTGTTGTATCTGTAAAGGGTGTAATTGGACAGGGTGGGTGGTCTCGTTGGGCTGGGAGGGTCTGTTACTGTATTGTATCGGCAAAGGGTGTAATTGGACAGGGTGTGTGGGCTCGTTGGGCGGGGTGGTCTGTTACTGTATTGTATCTGTAAAGGGTGTAATTGGACAGGGTGGGTTGACTCGTTGGGTGGGGAGGGTCTGTTGCTGTGTTGTATCTGTAAAGGGTGTAATTGGACAGGGTGGGTGGGCTCGTACGGTGGGGAGGTCTGTTACTGTGTTGTATCTGTAAAGGGTGTAATTGGACAGGTTGGGTGGGGGGGTTCTGTTACTGTGTTGTATCTGTAAAGGGTGTAATTGGACAGGTTGGGTGGGGGGTTTCTGTTACTGTGTTGTATCTGTAAAGGGTATAATTGGACAGGGTTGGTGGACTCGTTGGGCTGGGAGGGTCTGTTGCTGTGTTGTATCTGTAAAGTGTGTCATTGGACACGGTGGGTGGACTCGTTGGGTGGGGGGGTCTGTTACTATGTTGTTTCTGTACAGGGTGTAATTGGACAGGGATGGTGGACTCGTTGGGCTGGGAGGGTCTGTTGCTGTGTTGTATCTGTAAAGTGTGTCATTGGACACGGTGGGTGGACTCGTTGGGTGGGGGGGTCTGTTACTGTGTTGTATCTGTAAAGGGTGTAATTGGACAGGGTGGGTGGACTCGTTTGGTGGGAGTGTCTGCTACTGTGTTGTATCAGTAAAGGGTGTAATTGGACATGGTGGGTGGGCTCGTTGGGTGGGAGGGTCTGTTAATTTGTTGTATCTGTAAAGTTTGTAATTGGACAGGGTGGGTGGAGTCGTTGGGTTGGGAGGGTCTGATAATGTGTTGTATATGTAAAGTTTGTAATTGGACAGGTTGGGTGGACTCATTGGATGGGGGGGTCTGTTGCTGTGTTGTATCTGTAAAGGGTGTAATTGGACAGGGTGGGTGGACACTTTGGGAGGGAGGGTCTGTTACTGTGTTGTATCTGTACAGGGTGTAATTGTACAAGGGGTGTGGGCTCGTTGGGTGGGGGAGGGTCTGCTACTGTGTTGTAACTGTAAAGGGTGTAATTGGACAGGGTGGGTGGGCTCGGTGGGGGGGGAATTCTTTTACTGTGTTGTATCTGTAAAGGGTGTAATTGCACAGGGTGGCTGGGCTCGATGGGTGGGGGGAGGGTCTGTTACTCTGTTGTATCTGTAAACGGTGTAATTGGACAGGGTGAGTGGACTCGTTGAGCCGGGGGGGTCTGTTACAGTGTTGTATCTGTAAAGGGTGCAATTGGACAGGGTGGGTGGACTCATTGGGTGGGGGGGGGTCTGTTACTATGTTGTATCTGTAAAGGGTGTAATTGGACAGGGTGGGTGGGCTCGTTGGGTGGGAGGGTCTGTTACTGTGTTGTATCTGTAAAGGGTGTAATTGGACAGGTTGAGTTGACTCGTTGGGTGGGGGTGTCTGTTACTATGTTGTATCTGTAAAGGGTGTAATTGGACAGGGTGGGTGGGCTCGTTGTGCTGGGAGGGTCTGTGTACTGTGTTGTATCTGTAAAGTGTGTAATTGGACAGGGTGGGAGGACTCGTTGGGTGGGAGGGTCTGTTACTGTGTTGTATCTGTAAAGGGTGTAATTCGACAGGGTGGGTGGACTCGTTCTGTGGAGGGGGCGTCTGTTACTGTATTGTATCTTTAAAAGGTGTAATTGGACAGGGTGTGTGGGCTCGTTGGGTGGGGGGGTCTGTTACGGTGTTGTAACTGTAAAGGGTGTAATTGGACAGGGTTGGTGGACTCGTTGGTCTAGGAGGGTCTGTTACTGTGTTCTATCTGTAAAGTGTGTAATTGGACAGGGTGGGTGGACTCGTTGGGTGGGGGGAGGGTCTGTTACTGTGTTGTATCTGTAAAGGGTGTAATTGGTCAGGGTGGGTGGGCTCGATGGGTGGGGGGGTCTGTTACTGTGTTGTATCTGTAAAAGTTGTAATTGGACAGGGAGGGTGGGCTCATTGGGTGGGGGGAGGGTCTGTTACTGTGTTGTATCTGTAAAGGGTGTAATTGGACAGGGTGGGTGGGCTCGATGGGTGGGGGGGTCTGTTACTGTGTTGTATCTGTAAAGGGTATAATTGGACAGGGTGGGTGAGCTCGTTGGGTGGGGGGGTCTGTTACTGTGTTGTATCTGTAAAGGGTGTAATTGGACAGAGTGGGTGAGCTCGTCGGGTAGGGGGTGTCTGTTATTGTGTTCTATCTGTAAAGGGTGTAATTCAACAGGGTGGGTGGGCTCGTTGGGTGGGGGGGTCTGTTACAGTGTTGTATCCGCAAAGGGTGTAATTGGACAAGGTGGGTGAGCTCTTTGGGTGGGGGGGTCTGTTACTGTGTTGTATCTGTAAACGGTATAATTGGACAGGGTGGGTGGGCTCGGTGGGTGGGGAATTCTGTTACTGTGTTGTATCTGTAAAGGGTGTAATTGGACAGGGTGGGTGGGCTCGTTGGGTGGGGGGAGGGTCTGTTACTGTGTTGTATCTGTAAACGGTGTAATTGGACAGGGTGGGTGGGCTCCGTGGGTGGGGAATTCTGTTACTCTGTTGTATCTGTAAACGGTGTAATTGGACAGGGTGGGTGGGCTCATTGGGTAGGGGGGTCTGTTACTATGTTGTATCTGGAAAGGGTGTAATTGGACAGGGAGGGTGGGCTCGTTGGGTGGGGGGGTCTGTTACTCTGTTGTATCTGTAAAGGGTGCAATTGGACAGGGTGGGTGGACTCATTGGGTGGGGGATGTCTGTTACTGTGTTGTATCTGTAAAGGGTGTAATTGGACAGGGTGGGTGATCCCGTTGGTCTGGGGTGGACTGTTACTATGTTGTATTTGTAAAGGGTGTAATTGGATAGGGTGGGTGGGCTCGTTGGGTGGGAGGGTCGGTTACTGTGTTGTATTTGTAAAGGGTGTAATTGGACAGGTTGGGTTGACTCGTTGGGTGGGGGTGTCTGTTGCTGTGTTGTATCTGTAAAGGGTGTAATTGGACAGGGTGGCTAGGCTAGTTGGGTGGGAGGGTCTGTTAATGTGTTGTATCTGTTAAGGGTGTAATTGGACAGGGTGGGTGAGCTCGTTGGGTGGGAGGGTCTGTTACTGTGTTGTATCTGTAAAGGGTGTAATTGGACAGGGTGGGTGAGCTCGTTGGGTGGGGGGGTCTGTTACTATGTTGTATCTGTAAAGGGTGTAATTGGACAGAGTGGGTGGGCTCGTTGGGTGGGAGGGTCTGTTACTGTGTTGTATCTGTAGAGGGTGTAATTGGACAGGGTGGGTGGACTCGTTGGGAGGGGTGGGTCTGTGTACTGTGTTGTATCTGTAAAGGGTGTAATTGGACATGGTGGGTGGACTCGTTGGGGGGGAGTGTCTGTTACTGTGTTGTATCTGTAAAGGGTGTAATTGGACAGGGTGGGTGAGCTCGTTGGGTGGGAGGGTCTGTTACTGTGTTGTATCTGTAAAGGGTGTAATTGGACAGGGTGGGTGGGGGGGTCTGTTACTGTGTTGTATCTGTAAAGGGTGTAATTGGACAGGGTGGGTGGACTCGTTGGATGGGAGTGCTGTTACTGTGTTGTATCTGTAAAGGGTGTAATTGGACAGGGTGGGTGAGCTCGTTGGGTGGGAGGGTCTGTTACTGTGTTGTATCTGTAAAGGGTGTAATTGGACAGGGTGGGTGAGCTCGTTGGGTGGGAGGGTCTGTTACAGTGTTGTATCTGCAAAGGGTGTAATTGGACAGGGTGTGTGGGCTCGTTGGGTCGGGGGGTCTGTTACTGTGTTGTATCTGTAAGGGGTGTAATTAGACAGGGTTGGTGGACTCGTTGGGCTGGGAGGGTCTGTTACTGTGTTGTATCTGTAAAGGGTGTAATTGGACAGGGTGGGTGATCCCGTTGGTCTGGGGTGGACTGTTACTATGTTGTATTTGTAAAGGGTGTAATTGGATAGGGTGGGTGGGCTCGTTGGGTGGGAGGGTCGGTTACTGTGTTGTATTTGTAAAGGGTGTAATTGGACAGGTTGGGTTGACTCGTTGGGTGGGGGTGTCTGTTGCTGTGTTGTATCTGTAAAGGGTGTAATTGGACAGGGTGGCTAGGCTAGTTGGGTGGGAGGGTCTGTTAATGTGTTGTATCTGTTAAGGGTGTAATTGGACAGGGTGGGTGAGCTCGTTGGGTGGGAGGGTCTGTTACTGTGTTGTATCTGTAAAGGGTGTAATTGGACAGGGTGGGTGAGCTCGTTGGGTGGGGGGGTCTGTTACTATGTTGTATCTGTAAAGGGTGTAATTGGACAGAGTGGGTGGGCTCGTTGGGTGGGAGGGTCTGTTACTGTGTTGTATCTGTAGAGGGTGTAATTGGACAGGGTGGGTGGACTCGTTGGGAGGGGTGGGTCTGTGTACTGTGTTGTATCTGTAAAGGGTGTAATTGGACATGGTGGGTGGACTCGTTGGGGGGGAGTGTCTGTTACTGTGTTGTATCTGTAAAGGGTGTAATTGGACAGGGTGGGTGAGCTCGTTGGGTGGGAGGGTCTGTTACTGTGTTGTATCTGTAAAGGGTGTAATTGGACAGGGTGGGTGGGGGGGTCTGTTACTGTGTTGTATCTGTAAAGGGTGTAATTGGACAGGGTGGGTGGACTCGTTGGATGGGAGTGTCTGTTACTGTGTTGTATCTGTAAAGGGTGTAATTGGACAGGGTGGGTGAGCTCGTTGGGTGGGAGGGTCTGTTACTGTGTTGTATCTGTAAAGGGTGTAATTGGACAGGGTGGGTGAGCTCGTTGGGTGGGAGGGTCTGTTACTATGTTGTATCTGTAAAGGGTGTAATTGGACAGGGTGGGAGAGCTCGTTGGGTGGGAGGGTCTGTTACTATGTTGTATCTGTAAAGGGTGTAATTGGACAGGGTGGGTGGGCTCGTTGGGTGGGAGGGTCTGTTACTGTGTTGTATCTGTAAAGGGTGTAATTAGACAGGGTGGGTAAGCTCGTTGGGTGGGAGGGTCTGTTACTATGTTGTATCTGTAAAGGGTGTAATTGGACAGGGTGGGAGAGCTCGTTGGGTGGGAGGGTCTGTTACTATGTTGTATCTGTAAAGGGTGTAATTGGACAGGGTGGGTGGGCTCGTTGGGTGGGTGGGGGGGTCTGTTACTATGTTGTATCTGTAAAGGGTGTAATTGGACAGGGTGGGTGGGCTCATTGGGTGGGGGAGGGTCTGTTACTGTGTTGTATCTGTAATGGGTGTAATTGGACAGGGTGGGTGGGCTCGTTGGGTGGGAGGGTCTGTTACTGTGTTGTATCTGTAAAGGGTGTAATTGGACAGGGTGGGTGGACTCGTTGGGCCGGGGGGGTCTGTTACTGTGTTGTATCTGTAAAGGGTGTAATTGGACAGGGTGGGTGAGCTCGTTGGGTGGGAGGGTCTGTTACTGTGTTGTATCTGTAAACGGTGTAATTTGACAGGGTGGGTGGACTCGTTGGGCCGGGGGGGTCTGTTACTGTGTTGTATCTGTAAAGGGTGTAATTGGACAGGGTGGGTGAGCTCGTTGGGTGGGAGTGTCTGTTACTGTGTTGTATCTGTAAAGGGTGTAACTGGACAGGGTGGGTGGGCTCATTGGGTGGGGGGGTCTGTTACTGTGTTGTATCTGTAATGGGTGTAATTGGACAGGGTGGGTGGGCTCGTTGGGTGGGAGGGTCTGTTACTGTGTTGTATCTGTAAAGGGTGTAATTGGACAGGGTGGGTGGACTCGTTGGGCCGGGGGGGTCTGTTACTGTGTTGTATCTTTAAAAGGTGTAATTGGACAGGGTGGGTGGGCTCGTTATGCTGGGAGGGTCTGTGTACTGTGTTGTATCTGTAAAGGGTGTAATTGGACAGGGTGGGTGAGCTCTTTGGGTGGGGGGGTCTGTTACTGTGTTGTATCTGTAAACGGTATAATTGGACAGGGTGGGTGTGCTCGGTGGGTGGGGAATTCTGTCACTGTGTTGTATCTGTAAAGGGTGTAATTGGACAGGGTGGGTGGGCTCGTTGGGTGGGGGGAGGGTCTGTTACTGTGTTGTATCTGTAAACGGTGTAATTGGACAGGGTGGGTGGGCTCGGTGGGTGGGGAATTCTGTTACTCTGTTGTATCTGTAATGGGTGTAATTGGACAGGGTGGGTGGGCTCGTTGGGTGGGAGGGTCTGTTACTGTGTTGTATCTGTAAAGGGTGTAATTGGACAGGTTGAGTTGACTCGTTGGGTGGGGGTGTCTGTTACTGTGTTGTATCTGTAAAGGGTGTAATTGGACAGGGTGGGTGGGCTCGTTGTGTGGAGGGGGCGTCTGTTACTGTATTGTATCTTTAAAAGGTGTAATTGGACAGGGTGGGTGGGCTCGTTGGGTGGGGTGGTCTGTTACTGTGTTGTATCTGTAAAGGGTGTAATTGGACAGGGTGGGTGAGCTCTTTGGGTGGGGGGGTCTGTTACTGTGTTGTATCTGTAAAGGGTGTAATTGGACAGGGTGGGTGGGCTCGTTGGGTGGGGGGAGGGTCTGTTACTGTGTTGTATCTGTAAAGGGTGTAATTGGACAGGGTGGGTGGGCTCGTTGGGTGGGGGGAGGGTCTGTTACTGTGTTGTATCTGTAAACGGTGTAATTGGACAGGGTGGGTGGGCTCGGTGGGTGGGGAATTCTGTTACTCTGTTGTATCTGTAAACGGTGTAATTGGACAGGGTGGGTGGGCTCATTGGGTAGGGGGGTCTGTTACTATGTTGTATCTGTAAATGGTGTAATTGGACAGGGAGGGTGGGCTCGTTGGGTGGGGGGGGTCTGTTACTCTGTTGTATCTGTAAAGGGTGCAATTGGACAGGGTGGGTGGACTCATTGGGTGGGGGGGTGTCTGTTACTGTGTTGTATCTGTAAAGGGTGTAATTGGACAGGGTGGGGGGACTCATTGGTCGGGGGGGTCTGTTACTGTGTTGTATCTGTAAAGGGTGTAATTGGACAGGGGGGGTGGGCTGATTGGGTGGGGGAGGGACTGTTACAGTGTTGTATCTGTAAAGGGTGTAATTGGACAGGGTGGGTGGGCTCATTGGGTGGGGGGAGGGTCTGTTACTGTGTTGTATCTGTACAGGGTGTAATTGGACAGGGGGGGTGGGCTGATTGGGTGGGGGAGGGACTGTTACAGTGTTGTATCTGTAAAGGGTGTAATTGGACAGGGTGGGTGGGCTCATTGGGTGGGGGGTGTGTCTGTTACTGTGTTGTATCTGTAAAGGGTGTAATTGGACAGGGTGGTTGGGCTTGTTGGGTGGGGGGGGTCTGTTATTGTGTTGTATCTGTAAAGGGTGTAATTGGACAGGGTGGGTGAGTTCATTGGGCTGGGAGGGCCTGTTACTATGTTGTATCTGTAAAGGGTGTAATTAGACAGGGTGGGTGGGCTCGTTGGGTGGGGGGAGGGTCTGGTACTGTGTTGTATCGGTAAAGGGTGTAATTGGACAGTGCGGGTGGACTCGTTGGGTAGGGGGGTCTGTTACTATGTTGTATATGTAAAGGGTGTAATTGGACAGGGTGGGTGGGCTCGTTGGGTGGGGGGGTCTGTTACTGTGTTGTATCTGTAAAGGGTGTAATTGGACAGGATGAGTGGACTCGTTGAGCCGGGGGGGTCTGTTACAGTGTTGTATCTGTAAAGGGTGCAATTGGACAGGGTGGGTGGACTCATCGGGTGGGGGGGGGGGTCTGTTACTGTGTTGTATCTGTAAAGGGTGTAATTGGACAGGGTGGGTGATCCCGTTGGGCTGGGGTGGACTGTTACTATGTTGTATCTGTAAAGGGTGTAATTGGACAGGGTGGGTGTGCTCATTGGGTGGGGGGGTCTTTTACGTTGTTGTATCTGTAAAGGGTGTAATTGGACAGTTTGGGTGGACTCATTGGGTCGGGGGGTCTGTTGCTGTGTTGTATCTGTAAAGGGTGTAATTGGACAGGGTGGGTTGACTCGTTGGGTGGGGGGAGGGTCTGTTGCTGTGTTGTATCTGTAAAGGGTGTAATTGGACAGGGTGGGTTGGCTCGCTGGGTGGGAGGGTCTGTTACTGTGTTGTATCTGTAGAAGGTGTAATTGGACAGGGCGGGTGGACTCATTGGGAGGAGGGGGAGTCTTTTACTGTATTGTAACTTTAAAGGGTGTAATTGGACGGGGTGATTGGGCTTGTTGGGCTGGGGTGGACTGTTACTGTGTTGTATCTGTAAACGGTGTAACTGGACGGGGAGGGTGGGCTCATTGGGCTGGGAGGGTCTGTTACAGTGTTGTATCTGCAAAGGGTGTAATTGGACAGGGTGTGTGGGCTCGTTGGGTCGGGGGGTCTGTTACTGTGTTGTATCTGTAAGGGGTGTAATTAGACAGGGTTGGTGGACTCGTTGGGCTGGGAGGGTCTGTTACTGTGTGGTATCTGTAAAGGGTGTAATAGGACAGGGTGGGTGGACTCGTTGGGTGGGGTGGTCTGTGACTGTGTTGTATCTGTAAAGGGTGTAATTGGACAGGGTGGGTGCACTCGTTGTGTGGGGTGGTCTGTTACTGTGTTGTATCTGTAAAGGGTGTAATTGGACAGGGTGGGTGGACTCATCGGGTGGGGGGGGTCTGTTACTGTGTTGTATCTGTAAAAGGTGTAATTGGACAGGGTGGGTGATCCCGTTGGGCTTGGGTGGACTGTTACTATGTTGTATCTGTAAAGGGTGTAATTGGACAGGGTGGGTGGGCTCGTTGGGTGGGGGGGTCTTTTACTTTGTTGTATCTGTAAAGGGTGTAATTGGACAGTTTGGGTGGACTCATTGGGTCGGGGGGTCTTTTGCTGTGTTGTATCTGTAAAGGGTGTAATTGGACAGGGTGGGAGGGCTCGTTGGGTGGGGGGGTCTTTTACTTTGTTGTATCTGTAAAGGGTGTAATTGGACAGTTTGGGTGGACTCATTGGGTCGGGGGGTCTTTTGCTGTGTTGTATCTGTAAAGGGTGTAATTGGACAGGGTGGGTGGGCTCATTGGGTGGGAGGGTCTGTTACTGTGTTGTATCTGTAAAGGGTGTAATTGGACAGGTTGGGTTGACTCGTTGGGTGGGGGTGTCTGTTGCTGTGTTGTATCTGTAAAGGGTGTAATTGGACAGGGTGGGTTGGCTCGCTGGGTGGGAGGGTCTGTTACTGTGTTGTATCTGTAAAGGGTGTAATTAGACAGGGTGGGTGGGCTCGTTGGGTGGGGGGAGGGTCTGTTACTGTGTTGTATCTGTACAGGGTGTAATTGGACAGGGGGGGTGGGCTGATTGGGTGGGGGAGGGACTGTTACAGTGTTGTATCTGTAAAGGGTGTAATTGGACAGGGTGGGTGGGCTCATTGGGTGGGGGTGTGTCTGTTACTGTGTTGTATCTGTAAAGGGTGTAATTGGACAGGGTGGTTGGGCTTGTTGGGTGGGGGGGGTCTGTTATTGTGTTGTATCTGTAAAGGGTGTAATTGGACAGTGTGGGTGAGTTCATTGGGCTGGGAGGGCCTGTTACTATGTTGTATCTGTAAAGGGTGTAATTAGACAGGGTGGGTGGGCTCGTTGGGTGGGGGGGGTCTGTTACTGTGTTGTATCTGTAAAGGGTGTAATTGGACAGGATGAGTGGACTCGTTGAGCCGGGGGGGTCTGTTACAGTGTTGTATCTGTAAAGGGTGCAATTGGACAGGGTGGGTGGACTCATCGGGTGGGGGGGGGTCTGTTACTGTGTTGTATCTGTAAAGGGTGTAATTGGACAGGGTGGGTGATCCCGTTGGGCTGGGGTGGACTGTTACTATGTTGTATCTGTAAAGGGTGTAATTGGACAGGGTGGGTGTGCTCATTGGGTGGGGGGGTCTTTTACTTTGTTGTATCTGTAAAGGGTGTAATTGGACAGTTTGGGTGGACTCATTGGGTCGGGGGGTCTGTTGCTGTGTTGTATCTGTAAAGGGTGTAATTGGACAGGGTGGGTGAGCTCGTTGGGTGGGAGGGTCTGTTACTATGTTGTATCTGTAAAGGGTGTAATTGGACAGGGTGGGAGAGCTCGTTGGGTGGGAGGGTCTGTTACTATGTTGTATCTGTAAAGGGTGTAATTGGACAGGGTGGGTGGGCTCATTGGGTGGGGGAGGGTCTGTTACTGTGTTGTATCTGTAAAGGGTGTAATTGGACAGGTTGAGTTGACTCGTTGGGTGGAGGGGGCGTCTGTTACTGTATTGTATCTTTAAAAGGTGTAATTGGACAGGGTGGGTGGGCTCGTTGGGTGGGGGGAGGGTCTGTTACTGTGTTGTATCTGTAAAGGGTGTAATTCGACAGGGTGGGTGGGCTCGTTGGGTGGGGGGAGGGTCTGTTACTGTGTTGTATCTGTAAACGGTGTAATTGGACAGGGTGGGTGGGCTCGGTGGGTGGGGAATTCTGTTACTCTGTTGTATCTGTAAACGGTGTAATTGGACAGGGTGGGTGGGCTCATTGGGTGGGGGGGTGTTTGTTACTGTGTTGTATCTGTAAAGGGTGTAATTGGACAGGGTGGGGGGACTCATTGGTCGGGGGGGTCTGTTACTGTGTTGTATCTGTACAGGGTGTAATTGGACAGGGGGGGTGGGCTGATTGGGTGGGGGAGGGACTGTTACAGTGTTGTATCTGTAAAGGGTGTAATTGGACAGGGTGGGTGGGCTCATTGGGTGGGGGTGTGTCTGTTACTGGGTTGTATCTGTAAAGGGTGTAATTGGACAGGGTGGTTGGGCTTGTTGGGTGGTGGGGGTCTGTTATTGTGTTGTATCTGTAAAGGGTGTAATTGGACAGGGTGGGTGAGTTCATTGGGCTGGGAGGGCCTGTTACTATGTTGTATCTGTAAAGGGTGTAATTAGACAGGGTGGGTGGGCTCGTTGGGTGGGGGGGAGGGTCTGTTACTGTGTTGTATCTGTAAAGGGTGTAATTGGACAGGGCGGGTGGACTCGTTGGGTAGGGGGGTCTGTTACTATGTTGTATATGTAAAGGGTGTAATTGGACAGGGTGGGTGGGCTCATTGGGTGGGGGGGTCTGTTACTGTGTTGTATCTGTAAAGGGTGTAATTGGACAGGATGAGTGGACACGTTGAGCCGGGGGGGTCTGTTACAGTGTTGTATCTGTAAAGGGTGCAATTGGACAGGGTGGGTGGACTCATCGGGTCGGGGGGGGTCTGTTACTGTGTTGTATCTGTAAAGGGTGTAATTGGACAGGGTGGGTGATCCCGTTGGGCTGGGGTGGACTGTTACTATGTTGTATCTGTAAAGGGTGTAATTGGACAGGGTGGGTGTGCTCATTGGGTGGGGGGGTCTTTTACTTTGTTGTATCTGTAAAGGGTGTAATTGGACAGTTTGGGTGGACTCATTGGGTCGGGGGGTCTGTTGCTGTGTTGTATCTGTAAAGAGTGTAATTGGACAGGGTGGGTGGGCTCGTTGGGTGGGAGGGTCTGTTACTGTGTTGTATCTGTAAAGGGTGTAATTGGACAGGTTGGGTTGACTCGTTGGGTGGGGGGAGAGTCTGTTGCTGTGTTGTATCTGTAAAGGGTGTAATTGGACAGGGTGGGTTGGCTCGCTGGGTGGGAGGGTCTGTTACTGTGTTGTATCTGTAGAAGGTGTAATTGGACAGGGCGGGTGGACTCATTGGGAGGAGGGGGAGTCTGTTACTGTATTGTAACTTTAAAGGGTGTAATTGGACGGGGTGGGTGGGCTTGTTGGGCTGGGGTGGACTGTTACTGTGTTGTATCTGTAAACGGTGTAACTGGACGGGGAGGGTGGGCTCATTGGGCTGGGAGGGTCTGTTACAGTGTTGTATCTGCAAAGGGTGTAATTGGACAGGGTGTGTGGGCTCGTTGGGTGGGGGGGTCTGTTACTGTGTTGTATCTGTAAGGGGTGTAATTAGACAGGGTTGGTGGACTCGTTGGGCTGGGAGGGTCTGTTACTGTGTTGTATCTGTAAAGGGCGTAATAGGACAGGGTGGGTGGACTCGTTGGGTGGGGGGGTCTGTTACTGTGTTGTATCTGTAAAGTGTGTAATTGGACAGGGTGGGTGGACTCGTTGGGTGGGGTGGTCTGTGACTGTGTTGTATCTGTAAAGGGTGTAATTGGACAGGGTGGGTGCACTCGTTGTGTGGGGTGGTCTGTTACTGTGTTTTATCTGTAAAGGGTGTAATTGGACAGGGTGGGTGGACTCATCGGGTGGGGGGGGGGTCTGTTACTGTGTTGTATCTGTAAAGGGTGTAATTGGACAGGGTGGGTGATCCCGTTGGGCTTGGGTGGACTGTTACTATGTTGTATCTGTAAAGGGTGTAATTGGACAGGGTGGGTGGGCTCGTTGGGTGGGGGGATCTTTTACTTTGTTGTATCTGTAAAGGGTGTAATTGGACAGTTTGGGTGGACTCATTGGGTCGGGGGGTCTTTTGCTGTGTTGTATCTGTAAAGGGTGTAATTGGACAGGGTGGGAGGGCTCGTTGGGTGGGGGGGTCTTTTACTTTGTTGGATCTGTAAAGGGTGTAATTGGACAGTTTGGGTGGACTCATTGGGTCGGGGGGTCTTTTGCTGTGTTGTATCTGTAAAGGGTGTAATTGGACAGGGTGGGTGGGCTCGTTGGGTGGGAGGGTCTGTTACTGTGTTGTATCTGTAAAGGGTGTAATTGGACAGGTTGGGTTGACTCGTTGGGTGGGGGTGTCTGTTGCTGTGTTGTATCTGTAAAGGGTGTAATTGGACAGGGTGGGTTGGCTCGCTGGGTGGGAGGGTCTGTTACTGTGTTGTATCTGTAGAAGGTGTAATTGGACAGGGCGGGTGGACTCATTGGGAGGAGGGGGAGTCTGTTACTGTATTGTATCTTTAAAGGGTGTAATTGGACGGGGTGGGTGGGCTTGTTGGGCTGGGGTGGACTGTTACTGTGTTGTATCTGTAAACGGTGTAACTGACGGGGAGGGTGGGCTCATTGGGCTGGGAGGGTCTGTTACAGTGTTGTATCTGCAAAGGGTGTAATTGGACAGTGTGGGTGAGTTCATTGGGCTGGGAGGGTCTGTTACTGTGTTGTATCTGTAAAGGGTGTAATTGGACAGGGTGGGTGGTCTCGTTGGGCTGGGAGGGTCTGTTACTGTATTGTATCTGCAAAGGGTGTAATTGGACAGTGTGTGTGGGCTCGTTGGGCGGGGTGGTCTGTTACTGTATTGTATCTGTAAAGGGTGTAATTGGACAGGGTTGGTGGACTCGTTGGGCTGGGAGGGTCTGTTGCTGTGTTGTATCTGTAAAGGGTGTAATTGGACAGGGTGGGTGGGCTCGTACGGTGGGGAGGTCTGTTACTGTGTTGTATCTGTAAAGGGTGTAATTGGACAGGTTGGGTGGGGGGGTTCTGTTACTGTGTTGTATCTGTAAAGTGTGAAATTGGACAGGGTTGGTGGACTGGTTGGGCTGGGAGGGTCTGTTGCTGTGTTGTATCTGTAAAGGGTGTAATTGGACAGGGTGGGTGGGCTCGTACGGTGGGGAGGTCTGTTACTGTGTTGTATCTGTAAAGGGTGTAATTGGACAGGTTGGGTGGGGAGGGTCTGTTACTGTGTTGTATCTGTAAACGGTGTAATTGGACAGGGTGGGTGGACTCGTTTGGTGGGAGTGTCTGTTACTGTGTTGTATCTGTAAAGGGTGTAATTGGACATGGTGGGTGGGCTCGTTGAGTGGGAGGGTCTGTTAATTTGTTGTATCTGTAAAGTTTGTAATTGGACAGGGTGGGTGGAGTCGTTGGGTTGGGAGGGTCTGTTAATGTGTTGTATATGTAAAGTTTGTAATTGGACAGGTTGGGTGGACTCATTGGATGGGGGGGTCTGTTGCTGTGTTGTATCTGTAAAGGGTGTAATTGGACAGGGTGGGTGGACTCGTTTGGTGGGAGTGTCTGTTACTGTGTTGTATCAGTAAAGGGTGTAATTGGATATGGTGGGTGGGCTCGTTGAGTGGGAGGGTCTGTTAATTTGTTGTATCTGTAAAGTTTGTAATTGGACAGGGTGGGTGGAGTCGTTGGGTTGGGAGGGTCTGATAATGTGTTGTATATGTAAAGTTTGTAATTGGACAGGTTGGGTGGACTCATTGGATGGGGGGGTCTGTTGCTGTGTTGTATCTGTAAAGGGTGTAATTGGACAGGGTGGGTGGACACTTTGGGAGGGAGGGTCTGTTACTGTGTTGTATCTGTACAGGGTGTAATTGTACAAGGCGTGTGGGCTCGTTGGGTGGGGGAGGGTCTGCTACTGTGTTGTATCTGTAAAGGGTGTAATTGGACAGGGTGGGTGGGCTCGGTGGGGGGGGAATTCTTTTACTGTGTTGTATCTGTAAAGGGTGTAATTGGACAGGGTGGGTGGGCTCGTTGGGTGGGGGGAGGGTCTGTTACTGTGTTGTATCTGTAAACGGTGTAATTGGACAGGGTGGGTGGGCTCGGTGGGTGGGGAATTCTGTTACTGTGTTGTATCTGTAAAGGGTGTAATTGCACAGGGTGGCTGGGCTCGTTGGGTGGGGGGAGGGTCTGTTACTCTGTTGTATCTGTAAACGGTGTAATTGGACAGGGTGGGTGGGCTCATTGGGTAGGGGGGTCTGTTACTATGTTGTATCTGTAAAGGGAGTAATTGGACAGGGAGGGTGGGCTCGTTGGGTGGGGGGGTCTGTTACTGTGTTGTATCTGTAAAGGGTGTAATTGGACAGGTTGAGTTGACTCGTTGGGTGGGGGTGTCTTTTACTGTGTTGTATTTGTAAAGGGTGTAATTGGACAGGGTGGGTGGGCTCGTTGTGCTGGGAGGGTCTGTGTACTGTGTTGTATCTGTAAAGGGTGTAATTGGACAGGGTGGGTGGACTCGTTGGGCCGGGGGGGTCTGTTACTGTGTTGTATCTGTAAAGGGTGTAATTCGACAGGGTGGGTGGACTCGTTGTGTGGAGGGCGCGTCTGTTACTGTATTGTATCTTTAAAAGGTGTAATTGGACAGGGTGTGTGGGCTCGTTGGGTGGGGGGGTCTGTTACGGTGTTGTAACTGTAAAGGGTGTAATTGGACAGGGTTGGTGGACTCGTTGGTCTAGGAGGGTCTGTTACTGTGTTGTATCTGTAAAGTGTGTAATTGGACAGGGTGGGTGGACTCGTTGGGTGGGGTGGTCTGTTAATGTGTTGTATCTGTAAAAGTTGTAATTGGACAGGGAGGGTGGGCTCATTGGGTGGGGGGAGGGTCTGTTACTGTGTTGTATCTGTAAAGGGTGTAATTGGACAGGGTGGGTGGGCTCGATGCGTGGGGGGGTCTGTTACTGTGTTGTATCTGTAAAGGGTGTAATTGGACAGGGTGGGTGAGCTCGTTGGGTGGGGGGGTCTGTTACTGTGTTGTATCTGTAAAGGGTGTAATTGGACAGAGTGGGTGAGCTCGTCGGGTAGGGGGTGTCTGTTATTGTGTTCTATCTGTAAAGGGTGTAATTGGACAGGGTGGGTGGGCTCGTTGGGTGGGGGGGTCTGTTACAGTGTTGTATCCGCAAAGGGTGTAATTGGACAGGGTGGGTGAGCTCTTTGGGTGGGGGGGTCTGTTACTGTGTTGTATCTGTAAACGGTATAATTGGACAGGGTGGGTGGGCTCGGTGGGTGGGGAATTCTGTTACTGTCTTGTATCTGTAAAGGGTGTAATTGGACAGGGTGGGTGGGCTCGTTGGGTGGGGGGAGGGTCTGTTACTGTGTTGTATCTGTAAACGGTGTAATTGGACAGGGTGGGTGGGCTCGTTGGGTGGGTAATTCTGTTACTCTGTTGTATCTGTAAACGGTGTAATTGGACAGGGTGGGTGGGCTCATTGGGTAGGGGGGTCTGTTACTATGTTGTATCTGGAAAGGGTGTAATTGGACAGGGAGGGTGGGCTCGTTGGGTGGGGGGGTCTGTTACTCTGTTGTATCTGTAAAGGGGGCAATTGGACAGGGTGGGTGGACTCATTGGGTGGGGGTTGTCTGTTACTGTGTTGTATCTGTAAAGGGTGTAATTGGACAGGGTGGGTGATCCCGTTGGTCTGGGGTGGACTGTTACTATGTTGTATCCGTATAGGGTGTAATTGGATAGGGTGGGTGGGCTCGTTGGGTGGGAGGGTCTGTTACTGTGTTGTATTTGTAAAGGGTGTAATTGGACAGGTTGGGTTGACTCGTTGGGTGGGGGTGTCTGTTGCTGTGTTGTATCTGTAAAGGGTGTAATTGGACAGGGTGGCTGGGCTCGTTGGGTGGGAGGGTCTGTTACTGTGTTGTATCTGTTAAGGGTGTAATTGGACAGGGTGGGTGAGCTCGTTGGGTGGGAGGGTCTGTTACTGTGTTGTATCTGTAAAGGGTGTAATTGGACAGGGTGGGTGAGCTCGTTGGGTGGGGTGGTCTGTTACTATGTTGTATCTGTAAAGGGTGTAATTGGACAGGGTGGGTGGGCTCGTTGGGTGGGGGGAGGGTCTGTTACTGTGTTGTATCTGTACAGGGTGTAATTGGACAGGGGGGGTGTGCTGATTGGGTGGGGGAGGGACTGTTACAGTGTTGTATCTGTAAAGGGTGTAATTGGACAGGGTGGGTGGGCTCATTGGGTGGGGGTGTGTCTGTTACTGTGTTGTATCTGTAAAGGGTGTAATTGGACAGGGTGGTTGGGCTTGTTGGGTGGGGGGGGTCTGTTATTGTGTTGTATCTGTAAAGGGTGTAATTGGACAGGGTGGGTGAGTTCATTGGGCTGGGAGGGCCTGTTACTATGTTGTATCTGTAAAGGGTGTAATTGGACAGGGTGGGTGAGTTCATTGGGCTGGGAGGGTCTGTTACTGTGTTGTATCGGTAAAGGGTGTAATTGGACAGGGCGGGTAGACTCGTTGGGTAGGGGGGTCTGTTACTATGTTGTATATGTAAAGGGTGTAATTGGACAGGGAGGGTGGGCTCGTTGGGTGGGGGGGTCTGTTACTCTGTTGTATCTGTAAAGGGTGCAATTGGACAGGGTGGGTGGACTCATTGGGTGGGGGTTGTCTGTTACTGTGTTGTATCTGTAAAGGGTGTAATTGGACAGGGTGGGTGATCCCGTTGGTCTGGGGTGGACTGTTACTATGTTGTATCCGTATAGGGTGTAATTGGATAGGGTGGGTGGGCTCGTTGGGTGGGAGGGTCTGTTACTGTGTTGTATTTGTAAAGGGTGTAATTGGACAGGTTGGGTTGACTCGTTGGGTGGGGGGTGTCTGTTGCTGTGTTGTATCTGTAAAGGGTGTAATTGGACAGGGTGGCTGGGCTCGTTGGGTGGGAGGGTCTGTTACTGTGTTGTATCTGTTAAGGGTGTAATTGGACAGGGTGGGTGAGCTCGTTGGGTGGGAGGGTCTGTTACTGTGTTGTATCTGTAAAGGGTGTAATTGGACAGGGTGGGTGAACTCGTTGGGTGGGGTGGTCTGTTACTATGTTGTATCTGTAAAGGGTGTAATTGGACAGGGTGGGTGGGCTCGTTGGGTGGGGGGAGGGTCTGTTACTGTGTTGTATCTGTACAGGGTGTAATTGGACAGGGGGGGTGTGCTGATTGGGTGGGGGAGGGACTGTTACAGTGTTGTATCTGTAAAGGGTGTAATTGGACAGGGTGGGTGGGCTCATTGGGTGGGGGTGTGTCTGTTACTGTGTTGTATCTGTAAAGGGTGTAATTGGACAGGGTGGTTGGGCTTGTTGGGTGGGGGGGGTCTGTTATTGTGTTGTATCTGTAAAGGGTGTAATTGGACAGGGTGGGTGAGTTCATTGGGCTGGGAGGGCCTGTTACTATGTTGTATCTGTAAAGGGTGTAATTGGACAGGGTGGGTGAGTTCATTGGGCTGGGAGGGTCTGTTACTGTGTTGTATCGGTAAAGGGTGTAATTGGACAGGGCGGGTAGACTCGTTGGGTAGGGGGGTCTGTTACTATGTTGTATATGTAAAGGGTGTAATTGGACAGGGTGGGTGGGCTCGTTGGGTGGGGGGGTCTGTTACTGTGTTGTATCTGTAAAGGGTGTAATTGGACAGGATGAGTGGACTCGTTGAGCCGGGGGGGGTCTGTTACAGTGTTGTATCTGTAAAGGGTGCAATTGGACAGGGTGGGTGGACTCATCGGGTGGGGCGGGGTCTGTTACTGTGTTGTATCTGTAAAGGGTGTAATTGGACAGGGTGGGTGATCCCGTTGGGCTGGGGTGGACTGTTACTATGTTGTATCTGTAAAGGGTGTAATTGGACAGGGTGGGTGTGCTCATTGGGTGGTGGGGTCTTTTACTTTGTTGTATCTGTAAAGGGTGTAATTGGACAGTTTGGGTGGACTCATTGAGTCGGGGGGTCTGTTGCTGTGTTGTATCTGTAAAGGGTGTAATTGGACAGGGTGGGTGGGCTCGTTGGGTGGGAGGGTCTGTTACTGTGTTGTATCTGTAAAGGGTGTAATTGGACAGGTTGGGTTGACTCGTTGTGTGTGGGTGTCTGTTGCTGTGTTGTATCTGTAAACTGTGTAATTGGACAGGGTGGGTTGGCTCGCTGGGTGGGAGTGTCTGTTACTGTGTTGTATCTGTAGAAGGTGTAATTGGACAGGGCGGGTGGACTCATTGGGAGGAGGGGGAGTCTGTTACTGTATTGTAACTTTAAAGGGTGTAATTGGACGGGGTGGGTGGGCTTGTTGGGCTGGGGTGGACTGTTACTGTGTTGTATCTGTAAACGGTGTAACTGGACGGGGAGGGTGGGCTCATTGGGCTGGGAGGGTCTGTTACAGTGTTGTATCTGCAAAGGGTGTAATTGGACAGGGTGTGTGGGCTCGTTGGGTGGGTGGGGGGGTCTGTTACTGTGTTGTATCTGTAAGGGGTGTAATTAGACAGGGTTGGTGGACTCGTTGGGCTGGGAGGGTCTGTTACTGTGTTGTATCTGTAAAGGGTGTAATAGGACAGGGTGGGTGGACTCGTTGGGTGGGGGGGTCTGTTACTCTGTTGTATCTGTAAAGGGTGTAATTGGACAGGGTGGGTGGACTCGTTGGGTGGGGTGGTCTGTTACTGTGTTGTATCTGTAAAGGGTGTAATTGGACAGGGTGGGTGCACTCGTTGTGTGGGGTGGTCTGTTACTGTGTTGTATCTGTAAAGGGTGTAATTGGACAGGGTGGGTGGACTCATCGGGTGGGGGGGGGTCTGTTACTGTGTTGTATCTGTAAAGGGTGTAATTGGACAGGGTGGGTGGGCTCGTTGGGTGGGGGGAGGGTCTGTTACTGTGTTGTATCTGTACAGGGTGTAATTGGACAGGGGGGGTGTGCTGATTGGGTGGGGGAGGGACTGTTACAGTGTTGTATCTGTAAAGGGTGTAATTGGACAGGGTGGGTGGGCTCATTGGGTGGGGGTGTGTCTGTTACTGTGTTGTATCTGTAAAGGGTGTAATTGGACAGGGTGGTTGGGCTTGTTGGGTGGGGGGGGTCTGTTATTGTGTTGTATCTGTAAAGGGTGTAATTGGACAGGGTGGGTGAGTTAATTGGGCTGGGAGGGCCTGTTACTATGTTGTATCTGTAAAGGGTGTAATTGGACAGGGTGGGTGAGTTCATTGGGCTGGGAGGGTCTGTTACTGTGTTGTATCTGTTAAGGGTGTAATTGGACAGGGTGGGTGAGCTCGTTGGGTGGGAGGGTCTGTTACTGTGTTGTATCTGTAAAGGGTGTAATTGGACAGGGTGGGTGAACTCGTTGGGTGGGGTGGTCTGTTACTATGTTGTATCTGTAAAGGGTGTAATTGGACAGGGTGGGTGGGCTCGTTGGGTGGGGGGAGGGTCTGTTACTGTGTTGTATCTGTACAGGGTGTAATTGGACAGGGGGGGTGTGCTGATTGGGTGGGGGAGGGACTGTTACAGTGTTGTATCTGTAAAGGGTGTAATTGGACAGGGTGGGTGGGCTCGTTGGGTGGGGGTGTGTCTGTTACTGTGTTGTATCTGTAAAGGGTGTAATTGGACAGGGTGGTTGGGCTTGTTGGGTGGGGGGGGGGGTCTGTTATTGTGTTGTATCTGTAAAGGGTGTAATTGGACAGGGTGGGTGAGTTCATTGGGCTGGGAGGGCCTGTTACTATGTTGTATCTGTAAAGGGTGTAATTGGACAGGGTGGGTGAGTTCATTGGGCTGGGAGGGTCTGTTACTGTGTTGTATCGGTAAAGGGTGTAATTGGACAGGGCGGGTAGACTCGTTGGGTAGGGGGGTCTGTTACTATGTTGTATATGTAAAGGGTGTAATTGGACAGGGTGGGTGGGCTCGTTGGGTGGGGGGGTCTGTTACTGTGTTGTATCTGTAAAGGGTGTAATTGGACAGGATGAGTGGACTCGTTGAGCCGGGGGGGGTCTGTTACAGTGTTGTATCTGTAAAGGGTGCAATTGGACAGGGTGGGTGGACTCATCGGGTGGGGCGGGGTCTGTTACTGTATTGTATCTGTAAAGGGTGTAATTGGACAGGGTGGGTGATCCCGTTGGGCTGGGGTGGACTGTTACTATGTTGTATCTGTAAAGGGTGTAATTGGACAGGGTGGGTGTGCTCATTGGGTGGTGGGGTCTTTTACTTTGTTGTATCTGTAAAGGGTGTAATTGGACAGTTTGGGTGGACTCATTGAGTCGGGGGGTCTGTTGCTGTGTTGTATCTGTAAAGGGTGTAATTGGACAGGGTGGGTGGGCTCGTTGGGTGGGAGGGTCTGTTACTGTGTTGTATCTGTAAAGGGTGTAATTGGACAGGTTGGGTTGACTCGTTGTGTGTGGGTGTCTGTTGCTGTGTTGTATCTGTAAACTGTGTAATTGGACAGGGTGGGTTGGCTCGCTGGGTGGGAGTGTCTGTTACTGTGTTGTATCTGTAGAAGGTGTAATTGGACAGGGCGGGTGGACTCATTGGGAGGAGGGGGAGTCTGTTACTGTATTGTAACTTTAAAGGGTGTAATTGGACGGGGTGGGTGGGCTTGTTGGGCTGGGGTGGACTGTTACTGTGTTGTATCTGTAAACGGTGTAACTGGACGGGGAGGGTGGGCTCATTGGGCTGGGAGGGTCTGTTACAGTGTTGTATCTGCAAAGGGTGTAATTGGACAGGGTGTGTGGGCTCGTTGGGTGGGTGGGGGGGTCTGTTACTGTGTTGTATCTGTAAGGGGTGTAATTAGACAGGGTTGGTGCACTCATTGGGCTGGGAGGGTCTGTTACTGTGTTGTATCTGTAAAGGGTGTAATAGGACAGGGTGGGTGGACTCGTTGGGTGGGGGGGTCTGTTACTCTGTTGTATCTGTAAAGGGTGTAATTGGACAGGGTGGGTGGACTCGTTGGGTGGGGTGGTCTGTTACTGTGTTGTATCTGTAAAGGGTGTAATTGGACAGGGTGGGTGCACTCGTTGTGTGGGGTGGTCTGTTACTGTGTTGTATCTGTAAAGGGTGTAATTGGACAGGGTGGGTGGACTCATCGGGTGGGGGGGGTCTGTTACTGTGTTGTATCTGTAAAGGGTGTAATTGGACAGGGTGGGTGGGCTCGTTGGGTGGGGGGAGGGTCTGTTACTGTGTTGTATCTGTACAGGGTGTAATTGGACAGGGGGGGTGTGCTGATTGGGTGGGGGAGGGACTGTTACAGTGTTGTATCTGTAAAGGGTGTAATTGGACAGGGTGGGTGGGCTCATTGGGTGGGGGTGTGTCTGTTACTGTGTTGTATCTGTAAAGGGTGTAATTGGACAGGGTGGTTGGGCTTGTTGGGTGGGGGGGGTCTGTTATTGTGTTGTATCTGTAAAGGGTGTAATTGGACAGGGTGGGTGAGTTAATTGGGCTGGGAGGGCCTGTTACTATGTTGTATCTGTAAAGGGTGTAATTGGACAGGGTGGGTGAGTTCATTGGGCTGGGAGGGTCTGTTACTGTGTTGTATCGGTAAAGGGTGTAATTGGACAGGGCGGGTAGACTCGTTGGGTAGGGGGGTCTGTTACTATGTTGTATATGTAAAGGGTGTAATTGGACAGGGTGGGTGGGCTCGTTGGGTGGGGGGGTCTGTTACTGTGTTGTATCTGTAAAGGGTGTAATTGGACAGGATGAGTGGACTCGTTGAGCCGGGGGGGGTCTGTTACAGTGTTGTATCTGTAAAGGGTGCAATTGGACAGGGTGGGTGGACTCATCGGGTGGGGCGGGGTTTGTTACTGTGTTGTATCTGTAAAGGGTGTAATTGGACAGGGAGGGTGGGCTCATTGGGTGGGGGGAGGGTCTGTTACTGTGTTGTATCTGTAAAGGGTGTAATTGGACAGGGAGGGTGGGCTCATTGGGTGGGGGGAGGGTCTGTTACTGTGTTCTATCTGTAAAGTGTGTAATTGGACAGGGTGGGTGGACTCGTTGGGTGGGGTGGTCTGTTACTGTGTTGTATCTGTAAAAGTTGTAATTGGACAGGGAGGGTGGGCTCATTGGGTGGGGGGAGGGTCTGTTACTGTGTTGTATCTGTAAAGGGTGTAATTGGACAGGGTGGGTGATCCCGTTGGGCTGGGGTGGACTGTTACTATGTTGTATCTGTAAAGGGTGTAATTGGACAGGGTGGGTGTGCTCATTGGGTGGTGGGGTCTTTTACTTTGTTGTATCTGTAAAGGGTGTAATTGGACAGTTTGGGTGGACTCATTGAGTCGGGGGGTCTGTTGCTGTGTTGTATCTGTAAAGGGTGTAATTGGACAGGGTGGGTGGGCTCGTTGGGTGGGAGGGTCTGTTACTGTGTTGTATCTGTAAAGGGTGTAATTGGACAGGTTGGGTTGACTCGTTGTGTGTGGGTGTCTGTTGCTGTGTTGTATCTGTAAACTGTGTAATTGGACAGGGTGGGTTGGCTCGCTGGGTGGGAGTGTCTGTTACTGTGTTGTATCTGTAGAAGGTGTAATTGGACAGGGCGGGTGGACTCATTGGGAGGAGGGGGAGTCTGTTACTGTATTGTAACTTTAAAGGGTGTAATTGGACGGGGTGGGTGGGCTTGTTGGGCTGGGGTGGACTGTTACTGTGTTGTATCTGTAAACGGTGTAACTGGACGGGGAGGGTGGGCTCATTGGGCTGGGAGGGTCTGTTACAGTGTTGTATCTGCAAAGGGTGTAATTGGACAGGGTGTGTGGGCTCGTTGGGTGGGTGGGGGGGTCTGTTGCTGTGTTGTATCTGTAAGGGGTGTAATTAGACAGGGTTGGTGGACTCGTTGGGCTGGGAGGGTCTGTTACTGTGTTGTATCTGTAAAGGGTGTAATAGGACAGGGTGGGTGGACTCGTTGGGTGGGGGGGTCTGTTACTCTGTTGTATCTGTAAAGGGTGTAATTGGACAGGGTGGGTGGACTCGTTGGGTGGGGTGGTCTGTTACTGTGTTGTATCTGTAAAGGGTGTAATTGGACAGGGTGGGTGCACTCGTTGTGTGGGGTGGTCTGTTACTGTGTTGTATCTGTAAAGGGTGTAATTGGACAGGGTGGGTGGACTCATCGGGTGGGGGGGGTCTGTTACTGTGTTGTATCTGTAAAGGGTGTAATTGGACAGGGTGGGTGGGCTCGTTGGGTGGGGGGAGGGTCTGTTACTGTGTTGTATCTGTACAGGGTGTAATTGGACAGGGGGGGTGTGCTGATTGGGTGGGGGAGGGACTGTTACAGTGTTGTATCTGTAAAGGGTGTAATTGGACAGGGTGGGTGGGCTCATTGTGTGGGGATGTGTCTGTTACTGTGTTGTATCTGTAAAGGGTGTAATTGGACAGGGTGGTTGGGCTTGTTGGGTGGGGGGGGTCTGTTATTGTGTTGTATCTGTAAAGGGTGTAATTGGACAGGGTGGGTGAGTTAATTGGGCTGGGAGGGCCTGTTACTATGTTGTATCTGTAAAGGGTGTAATTGGACAGGGTGGGTGAGTTCATTGGGCTGGGAGGGTCTGTTACTGTGTTGTATCGGTAAAGGGTGTAATTGGACAGGGCGGGTAGACTCGTTGGGTAGGGGGGTCTGTTACTATGTTGTATATGTAAAGGGTGTAATTGGACAGGGTGGGTGGGCTCGTTGGGTGGGGGGGTCTGTTACTGTGTTGTATCTGTAAAGGGTGTAATTGGACAGGATGAGTGGACTCGTTGAGCCGGGGGGGGGTCTGTTACAGTGTTGTATCTGTAAAGGGTGCAATTGGACAGGGTGGGTGGACTCATCGGGTGGGGCGGGGTCTGTTACTGTGTTGTATCTGTAAAGGGTGTAATTGGACAGGGTGGGTGATCCCGTTGGGCTGGGGTGGACTGTTACTATGTTGTATCTGTAAAGGGTGTAATTGGACAGGGTGGGTGTGCTCATTGGGTGGTGGGGTCTTTTACTTTGTTGTATCTGTAAAGGGTGTAATTGGACAGTTTGGGTGGACTCATTGAGTCGGGGGGTCTGTTGCTGTGTTGTATCTGTAAAGGGTGTAATTGGACAGGGTGGGTGGGCTCGTTGGGTGGGAGGGTCTGTTACTGTGTTGTATCTGTAAAGGGTGTAATTGGACAGGTTGGGTTGACTCGTTGTGTGTGGGTGTCTGTTGCTGTGTTGTATCTGTAAACTGTGTAATTGGACAGGGTGGGTTGGCTCGCTGGGTGGGAGTGTCTGTTACTGTGTTGTATCTGTAGAAGGCGTAATTGGACAGGGCGGGTGGACTCATTGGGAGGAGGGGGAGTCTGTTACTGTATTGTAACTTTAAAGGGTGTAATTGGACGGGGTGGGTGGGCTTGTTGGGCTGGGGTGGACTGTTACTGTGTTGTATCTGTAAACGGTGTAACTGGACGGGGAGGGTGGGCTCATTGGGCTGGGAGGGTCTGTTACAGTGTTGTATCTGCAAAGGGTGTAATTGGACAGGGTGTGTGGGCTCGTTGGGTGGGTGGGGGGGTCTGTTACAGTGTTGTAACTGTAAAGGGTGTAATTGGACATGGTTGGTGGACTCGTTGGTCTAGGAGGGTCTGTTACTGTGTTCTATCTGTAAAGTGTGTAATTGGACAGGGTGGGTGGACTCGTTGGGTGGGGTGGTCTGTTACTGTGTTGTATCTGTAAAAGTTGTAATTGGACAGGGAGGGTGGGCTCATTGGGTGGGGGGAGGGTCTGTTACTGTGTTGTATCTGTAAAGGGTGTAATTGGACAGGGTGGGTGATCCCGTTGGGCTGGGGTGGACTGTTACTATGTTGTATCTGTAAAGGGTGTAATTGGACAGGGTGGGTGTGCTCATTGGGTGGTGGGGTCTTTTACTTTGTTGTATCTGTAAAGGGTGTAATTGGACAGTTTGGGTGGACTCATTGAGTCGGGGGGTCTGTTGCTGTGTTGTATCTGTAAAGGGTGTAATTGGACAGGGTGGGTGGGCTCGTTGGGTGGGAGGGTCTGTTACTGTGTTGTATCTGTAAAGGGTGTAATTGGACAGGTTGGGTTGACTCGTTGTGTGTGGGTGTCTGTTGCTGTGTTGTATCTGTAAACTGTGTAATTGGACAGGGTGGGTTGGCTCGCTGGGTGGGAGTGTCTGTTACTGTGTTGTATCTGTAGAAGGTGTAATTGGACAGGGCGGGTGGACTCATTGGGAGGAGGGGGAGTCTGTTACTGTATTGTAACTTTAA
Source organism: Hemitrygon akajei (assembly GCF_048418815.1). Taxonomy (NCBI): domain Eukaryota; kingdom Metazoa; phylum Chordata; class Chondrichthyes; order Myliobatiformes; family Dasyatidae; genus Hemitrygon; species Hemitrygon akajei. The sequence continues at coordinate 82,724,703 of NC_133134.1, forward strand.
AGGGTGTAATTGGACGGGGTGGGTGGGCTTGTTGGGCTGGGGTGGACTGTTACTGTGTTGTATCTGTAAACGGTGTAACTGGACGGGGAGGGTGGGCTCATTGGGCTGGGAGGGTCTGTTACAGTGTTGTATCTGCAAAGGGTGTAATTGGACAGGGTGTGTGGGCTCGTTGGGTGGGTGGGGGGGTCTGTTACTGTGTTGTATCTGTAAGGGGTGTAATTAGACAGGGTTGGTGGACTCGTTGGGCTGGGAGGGTCTGTTACTGTGTTGTATCTGTAAAGGGTGTAATAGGACAGGGTGGGTGGACTCGTTGGGTGGGGGGGTCTGTTACTCTGTTGTATCTGTAAAGGGTGTAATTGGACAGGGTGGGTGGACTCGTTGGGTGGGGTGGTCTGTTACTGTGTTGTATCTGTAAAGGGTGTAATTGGACAGGGTGGGTGCACTCGTTGTGTGGGGTGGTCTGTTACTGTGTTGTATCTGTAAAGGGTGTAATTGGACAGGGTGGGTGGACTCATCGGGTGGGGGGGGTCTGTTACTGTGTTGTATCTGTAAAGGGTGTAATTGGACAGGGTGGGTGATCCCGTTGGGCTTGGGTGGACTGTTACTATGTTGTATCTGTAAAGGGTGTAATTGGACAGGGTGGGAGGGCTCGTTGGGTGGGGGGGTCTTTTACTTTGTTGTATCTGTAAAGGGTGTAATTGGACAGGGTGGGTGGGCTCGTTGGGTGGGAGGGTCTGTTACTGTGTTGTATCTGTAAAGGGTGTAATTGGACAGGTTGGGTTGACTCGTTGGGTGGGGGTGTCTGTTGCTGTGTTGTATCTGTAAAGGGTGTAATTGGACAGGGTGGGTTGGCTCGCTGGGTGGGAGGGTCTGTTACTGTGTTGTATCTGTAGAAGGTGTAATTGGACAGGGCGGGTGGACTCATTGGGAGGAGGGGGAGTCCGTTACTGTATTGTATCTTTAAAGGGTGTAATTGGACGGGGTGGGTGGGCTTGTTGGGCTGGGGTGGACTGTTACTGTGTTGTATCTGTAAACGGTGTAACTGGACGGGGAGGGTGGGCTCATTGGGCTGGGAGGGTCTGTTACAGTGTTGTATCTGCAAAGGGTGTAATTGGACAGGGTGGGTGAGTTCATTGGGCTGGGAGGGTCTGTTACTGTGTTGTATCTGTAAAGGGTGTAATTGGACAGGGTGGGTGGTCTCGTTGGGCTGGGAGGGTCTGTTACTGTATTGTATCTGCAAAGGGTGTAATTGGACAGGGTGTGTGGGCTCGTTGGGCGGGGTGGTCTGTTACTGTATTGTATCTGTAAAGGGTGTAATTGGACAGGGTTGGTGGACTCGTTGGGCTGGGAGGGTCTGTTGCTGTGTTGTATCTGTAAAGGGTGTAATTGGACAGGGTGGGTGGGCTCGTACGGTGGGGAGGTCTGTTACTGTGTTGTATCTGTAAAGGGTGTAATTGGACAGGTTGGGTGGGGGGGTTCTGTTACTGTGTTGTATCTGTAAAGTGTGAAATTGGACAGGGTGGGTGGACTCGTTGGGTGGGGGGGTCTGTTACTGTGTTGTATCAGTAAAGGGTGTAATTGGACATGGTGGGTGGGCTCGTTGGGTGGGAGGGTCTGTTAATTTGTTGTATCTGTAAAGTTTGTAATTGGACAGGGTGGGTGGAGTCGTTGGGTTGGGAGGGTCTGATAATGTGTTGTATATGTAAAGTTTGTAATTGGACAGGTTGGGTGGACTCATTGGATGGGGGGGTCTGTTGCTGTGTTGTATCTGTAAAGGGTGTAATTGGACAGGGTGGGTGGACACTTTGGGAGGGAGGGTCTGTTACTGTGTTGTATCTGTACAGGGTGTAATTGTACAAGGCGTGTGGGCTCGTTGGGTGGGGGAGGGTCTGCTACTGTGTTGTATCTGTAAAGGGTGTAATTGGACAGGGTGGGTGGGCTCGTACGGTGGGGAGGTCTGTTACTGTGTTGTATCTGTAAAGGGTGTAATTGGACAGGTTGGGTGGGGGGGTTCTGTTACTGTGTTGTATCTGTAAAGTGTGAAATTGGACAGGGTGGGTGGACTCGTTGGGTGGGGGGGTCTGTTACTGTGTTGTATCAGTAAAGGGTGTAATTGGACATGGTGGGTGGGCTCGTTGGGTGGGAGGGTCTGTTAATTTGTTGTATCTGTAAAGTTTGTAATTGGACAGGGTGGGTGGAGTCGTTGGGTTGGGAGGGTCTGATAATGTGTTGTATATGTAAAGTTTGTAATTGGACAGGTTGGGTGGACTCATTGGATGGGGGGGTCTGTTGCTGTGTTGTATCTGTAAAGGGTGTAATTGGACAGGGTGGGTGGACACTTTGGGAGGGAGGGTCTGTTACTGTGTTGTATCTGTACAGGGTGTAATTGTACAAGGCGTGTGGGCTCGTTGGGTGGGGGAGGGTCTGCTACTGTGTTGTATCTGTAAAGGGTGTAATTGGACAGGGTGGGTGGGCTCGTTGGGTGGGGGGAGGGTCTGTTACTGTGTTGTATCTGTAAACGGTGTAATTGGACAGGGTGGGTGGGCTCGGTGGGTGGGGAATTCTGTTACTGTGTTGTATCTGTAAAGGGTGTAATTGCACAGGGTGGCTGGGCTCGTTGGGTGGGTGGAGGGTCTGTTACTCTGTTGTATCTGTAAACGGTGTAATTGGACAGGGTGGGTGGGCTCATTGGGTAGGGGGGTCTGTTACTATGTTGTATCTGTAAAGGGAGTAATTGGACAGGGAGGGTGGGCTCGTTGGGTGGGGGGGTCTGTTACTGTGTTGTATCTGTAAAGGGTGTAATTGGACAGGTTGAGTTGACTCGTTGGGTGGGGGTGTCTTTTACTATGTTGTATCTGTAAAGGGTGTAATTGGACAGGGTGGGTGGGCTCGTTGTGCTGGGAGGGTCTGTGTACTGTGTTGTATCTGTAAAGGGTGTAATTGGACAGGGTGGGAGGACTCGTTGGGCCGGGGGGGTCTGTTACTGTGTTGTATCTGTAAAGGGTGTAATTCGACAGGGTGGGTGGACTCGTTGGGTGGGGGGGTCTGTTACGGTGTTGTAACTGTAAAGGGTGTAATTGGACATGGTTGGTGGACTCGTTGGTCTAGGAGGGTCTGTTACTGTGTTCTATCTGTAAAGTGTGTAATTGGACAGGGTGGGTGGACTCGTTGGGTGGGGTGGTCTGTTACTGTGTTGTATCTGTAAAAGTTGTAATTGGACAGGGAGGGTGGGCTCATTGGGTGGGGGGAGGGTCTGTTACTGTGTTGTATCTGTAAAGGGTGTAATTGGACAGGGTGGGTGGGCTCGATGGGTGGGGGGGGTCTGTTACTGTGTTGTATCTGTAAAGGGTGTAATTGGACAGGGTGGGTGAGCTCGTTGGGTGGGGGGGTCTGTTACTGTGTTGTATCTGTAAAGGGTGTAATTGGACAGGGAGGGTGGGCTCGTTGGGTGGGGGGGTCTGTTACTCTGTTGTATCTGTAAAGGGTGCAATTGGACAGGGTGGGTGGGGGGGTTCTGTTACTGTGTTGTATCTGTAAAGTGTGAAATTGGACAGGGTGGGTGGACTCGTTGGGTGGGGGGGTCTGTTACTGTGTTGTATCAGTAAAGGGTGTAATTGGACATGGTGGGTGGGCTCGTTGGGTGGGAGGGTCTGTTAATTTGTTGTATCTGTAAAGTTTGTAATTGGACAGGGTGGGTGGAGTCGTTGGGTTGGGAGGGTCTGATAATGTGTTGTATATGTAAAGTTTGTAATTGGACAGGTTGGGTGGACTCATTGGATGGGGGGGTCTGTTGCTGTGTTGTATCTGTAAAGGGTGTAATTGGACAGGGTGGGTGGACACTTTGGGAGGGAGGGTCTGTTACTGTGTTGTATCTGTACAGGGTGTAATTGTACAAGGCGTGTGGGCTCGTTGGGTGGGGGAGGGTCTGCTACTGTGTTGTATCTGTAAAGGGTGTAATTGGACAGGGTGGGTGGGCTCGTACGGTGGGGAGGTCTGTTACTGTGTTGTATCTGTAAAGGGTGTAATTGGACAGGTTGGGTGGGGGGGTTCTGTTACTGTGTTGTATCTGTAAAGTGTGAAATTGGACAGGGTGGGTGGACTCGTTGGGTGGGGGGGTCTGTTACTGTGTTGTATCAGTAAAGGGTGTAATTGGACATGGTGGGTGGGCTCGTTGGGTGGGAGGGTCTGTTAATTTGTTGTATCTGTAAAGTTTGTAATTGGACAGGGTGGGTGGAGTCGTTGGGTTGGGAGGGTCTGATAATGTGTTGTATATGTAAAGTTTGTAATTGGACAGGTTGGGTGGACTCATTGGATGGGGGGGTCTGTTGCTGTGTTGTATCTGTAAAGGGTGTAATTGGACAGGGTGGGTGGACACTTTGGGAGGGAGGGTCTGTTACTGTGTTGTATCTGTACAGGGTGTAATTGTACAAGGCGTGTGGGCTCGTTGGGTGGGGGAGGGTCTGCTACTGTGTTGTATCTGTAAAGGGTGTAATTGGACAGGGTGGGTGGGCTCGTTGGGTGGGGGGAGGGTCTGTTACTGTGTTGTATCTGTAAACGGTGTAATTGGACAGGGTGGGTGGGCTCGGTGGGTGGGGAATTCTGTTACTGTGTTGTATCTGTAAAGGGTGTAATTGCACAGGGTGGCTGGGCTCGTTGGGTGGGTGGAGGGTCTGTTACTCTGTTGTATCTGTAAACGGTGTAATTGGACAGGGTGGGTGGGCTCATTGGGTAGGGGGGTCTGTTACTATGTTGTATCTGTAAAGGGAGTAATTGGACAGGGAGGGTGGGCTCGTTGGGTGGGGGGGTCTGTTACTGTGTTGTATCTGTAAAGGGTGTAATTGGACAGGTTGAGTTGACTCGTTGGGTGGGGGTGTCTTTTACTATGTTGTATCTGTAAAGGGTGTAATTGGACAGGGTGGGTGGGCTCGTTGTGCTGGGAGGGTCTGTGTACTGTGTTGTATCTGTAAAGGGTGTAATTGGACAGGGTGGGAGGACTCGTTGGGCCGGGGGGGTCTGTTACTGTGTTGTATCTGTAAAGGGTGTAATTCGACAGGGTGGGTGGACTCGTTGGGTGGGGGGGTCTGTTACGGTGTTGTAACTGTAAAGGGTGTAATTGGACATGGTTGGTGGACTCGTTGGTCTAGGAGGGTCTGTTACTGTGTTCTATCTGTAAAGTGTGTAATTGGACAGGGTGGGTGGACTCGTTGGGTGGGGTGGTCTGTTACTGTGTTGTATCTGTAAAAGTTGTAATTGGACAGGGAGGGTGGGCTCATTGGGTGGGGGGAGGGTCTGTTACTGTGTTGTATCTGTAAAGGGTGTAATTGGACAGGGTGGGTGGGCTCGATGGGTGGGGGGGTCTGTTACTGTGTTGTATCTGTAAAGGGTGTAATTGGACAGGGTGGGTGAGCTCGTTGGGTGGGGGGGTCTGTTACTGTGTTGTATCTGTAAAGGGTGTAATTGGACAGGGAGGGTGGGCTCGTTGGGTGGGGGGGTCTGTTACTCTGTTGTATCTGTAAAGGGTGCAATTGGACAGGGTGGGTGGACTCATTGGGTGGGGGTTGTCTGTTACTGTGTTGTATCTGTAAAGGGTGTAATTGGACAGGGTGGGTGATCCCGTTGGTCTGGGGTGGACTGTTACTATGTTGTATCCGTAAAGGGTGTAATTGGATAGGGTGGGTGGGCTCGTTGGGTGGGAGGGTCTGTTACTGTGTTGTATTTGTAAAGGGTGTAATTGGACAGGTTGGGTTGACTCGTTGGGTGGGGGTGTCTGTTGCTGTGTTGTATCTGTAAAGGGTGTAATTGGACAGGGTGGCTGGGCTCGTTGGGTGGGAGGGTCTGTTACTGTGTTGTATCTGTTAAGGGTGTAATTGGACAGGGTGGGTGAGCTCGTTGGGTGGGAGGGTCTGTTACTGTGTTGTATCTGTAAAGGGTGTAATTGGACAGGGTGGGTGAGCTCGTTGGGTGGGGGGGTCTGTTACTGTGTTGTATCTGTAGAGGGTGTAATTGGACAGGGTGGGTGGACTCGTTGGGAGGGGTGGGTCTGTGTACTGTGTTGTATCTGTAAAGGGTGTAATTGGACATGGTGGGTGGGCTCGTTGGGTGGGAGGGTCTGTTACTGTGTTGTATCTGTAAAGGGTGTAATTGGTCAGGGTGGGTGAGCTCGTTGGGTGGGGGGGTCTGTTACTGTGTTGTATCTGTAAAGGGTGTAATTGGACAGGGTGGGTGAGCTCGTTGGGTGGGAGGGTCTGTTACTATGTTGTATCTGTAAAGGGTGTAATTGGACAGGGTGGGAGAGCTCGTTGGGTGGGAGGGTATGTTACTATGTTGTATCTGTAAAGGGTGTAATTGGACAGGGTGGGTGGGCTCGTTGGGTGGGTGGGGGGGTCTGTTACTATGTTGTATCTGTAAAGGGTGTAATTGGACCAGGTGGGTGGGCTCGTTGGGTGGGGGAGGGTCTGTTACTGTGTTGTATCTGTAAAGGGTGTAATTGGACAGGTTGAGTTGACTCGTTGGGTGGGGGTGTCTGTTACTGTGTTGTATCTGTAAAGGGTGTAATTTGACAGGGTGGGTGGGCTCGGTTGGTGGGGAATTCTGTTACTCTGTTGTATCTGTAAACGGTGTAATTGGACAGGGTGGGTGGGCTCATTGGGTAGGGGGGTCTGTTACTATGTTGTATCTGTAAAGGGTGTAATTGGACAGGGAGGGTGGGCTCGTTGGGTGGGGGGGTCTGTTACTGTGTTGTATCTGTAAAGAGTGTAATTGGACAGGGTGAGTGGACTCGTTGAGCCGGGGGGGTCTGTTACAGTGTTGTATCTGTAAAGGGTGCAATTGGACAGGGTGGGTGGACGCATTGGGTTGGGGGGGGGTCTGTTACTGTGTTGTATCTGTAAAGGGTGTAATTGGACAGGGTGGGTGATCCCGTTTGTCTGGGGTGGACTGTTACTATGTTGTATCTGTAAAGGATGTAATTGGACAGGGTCGGTGGGCTCGTTGGGTGGGAGGGTCTGTTACGGTGTTGTATCTGTAAAGGGTGTAATTGGACAGGTTGAGTTGACTCGTTGGGTGGGGGTGTCTGTTGCTGTGTTGTATCTGTAAAGGGTGTAATTGGACAGGGTGGGTGGGCTCGTTGGGTGGGAGGGTCTGTTACTGTGTTGTATCTGTAAAGGGTGTAATTGGACAGGTTGAGTTGACTCGTTGGGTGGGGGTGTCTGTTACTATGTTGTATCTGTAAAGGGTGTAATTGGACAGGGTGGGTGGACCCATTGGGTGGGGGTGTCTGTTACTGTGTTGTATCTGTAAAGGGTGTAATTCGACAGGGTGGGTGGACTCATTGTGTGGAGGGGGCGTCTGTTACTGTATTGTATCTTTAAAAGGTGTAATTGGACAGGGTGGGTGGGCTCGTTGTGCTGGGAGGGTCTGTGTACTGTGTTGTATCTGTAAAGGGTGTAATTGGACAGGGTGGGTGAGCTCTTTGGGTGGGGGGGTCTGTTACTGTGTTGTATCTGTAAAGGGTGTAATTGGACAGGGTGGGTGGGCTCGTTGGGTGGGGGGAGGGTCTGTTACTGTGTTGTATCTGTAAACGGTGTAATTGGACAGGGTGGGTGGGCTCAGTGGGTGGGGAATTCTGTTACTCTGTTGTATCTGTAAACGGTGTAATTGGACAGGGTGGGTGGGCTCATTGGGTAGGGGGGTCTGTTACTATGTTTTATCTGTAAAGGGTGTAATTGGACAGGGTGGGTGATCCCGTTGGTCTGGGGTGGACTGTTACTATGTTGTATCTGTAAAGGGTGTAATTGGATAGGGTGGGTGGGCTCGTTGGGTGGGAGTGTCTGTTACTGTGTTGTATTTGTAAAGGGTGTAATTGGACAGGTTGGGTTGACTCGTTGGGTGGGGGTGTCTGTTGCTGTGTTGTATCTGTAAAGGGTGTAATTGGACAGGGTGGCTGGGCTCGTTGGGTGGGGGGAGGGTCTGTTACTGTGTTGTATCTGTTAAGGGTGTAATTGGACAGGGTGGGTGAGCTCGTTGGGTGGGAGGGTCTGTTACTGTGTTGTATCTGTAAAGGGTGTAATTGGACAGGGTGGGTGAGCTCGTTGGGTGGGGGGGTCTGTTACTATGTTGTATCTGTAAAGGGTGTAATTGGACAGGGTGGGTGGGCTCGTTGGGTGGGAGGGTCTGTTACTGTGTTGTATCTGTAGAGGGTGTAATTGGACAGGGTGGGTGGACTCGTTGGGAGGGGTGGGTCTGTGTACTGTGTTGTATCTGTAAAGGGTGTAATTGGACACGTTGGGTGGGGGGTTTCTGTTACTGTGTTGTATCTGTAAAGGGTGTAATTGGACAGGGTGGGTGGACTCGTTGGGCCGGGGGGGTCTGTTACTGTGTTGTATCTGTGAAGGGTGTAATTCGACAGGGTGGGTGGACTCGTTGTGTGGGGGGGCGTCTGTTACTGTATTGTATCTTTAAAAGGTGTAATTGGACAGGCTGGGTGGGCTCGTTGTGTGCGGGGAGGGTCTGTTACTGTGTTGTATCTGTAAAGGGTGTAATTCGACAGGGTGGGTGGACTCGTTGTGTGGGGGGGCGTCTGTTACTGTATTGTATCTTTAAAAGGTGTAATTGGACAGGCTGGGTGGGCTCGTTGGGTGCGGGGAGGGTCTGTTACGGTGTTGTATCTGTAAAGGGTGTAATTGGACAGGGTGGGTGGACTCGTTGGGTGGGGGGTCGGTTACTGTGTTGTATCGGTAAAGGGTGTAATTGGACAGGGTGTGTGGGCTCGTTGGGTGGGGGGGTCTGTTACGGTGTTGTATCTGTAAAGGGTGTAATTGGACAGGGTTGGTGGACTCGTTGGTCTGGGAGGGTCTGTTACAGTGTTGTAACTGTAAAGGGTATAATTGGACAGGGTGGGTGATCCCGTTTGTATGGGGTGGACTGTTACTATGTTGTATCTGTAAAGGGTGTAATTGGACAGGGTGGGTGGGCTCGTTGGGTGGGAGGGTCTGTTACTGTGTTGTATCTGTAAAGGGTGTAATTGGACAGGTTGAGTGGGCTCGTTGGTGGGGGGAGTGTCTGTTACTGTGTTGTATCTGTAAAGGGTGTAATTGGACAGGGTGGGTGGGCTCGTTGGGTGGGGGTCTGTTACTATGTTGAATCTGTAAAGTGTGTAATTGGACAGGGTGGGTGGGCTCGTTGGGTGGGGTTTCTGTTACTGTGTTGTATCTGTAAAGGGTGTAATCGGACAGGTTGGGTGGGAGGTCTGTTACTGTGTTGTATCTGTAAAGGGTGTAATTGGACAGGTTGGGTGTGCTCCTTGGGTGGGAGGGTCTGTTGCTGTGTTCTATCTGTAAAGGGTGTAATTGGACAGGGTATGTGGGCTCGTTGGGTGGGGGAGTGTCTGTTACTGTGTTGTATCTGTAAAGTGTGCAATTGGACAGGTTGGGTGGCCTCGTTGGGTGGGAGGGTCTGTTGCTGTGTTCTATCTGTAAAGGGTGTAATTGGACAGGGTGGGTGAGCTCGTTGGGTGGGGGGAGTGTCTGTTACTATGTTGTATCTGTA